>NC_057807.1:315168570-315506918 GCF_018294505.1 Triticum aestivum | reverse complement strand
AAACATGATTACTACAGTAGCATAATCATGTGAATACACAAAAATAGTAAAGGTAAATACTGGGTTGTCTCCCAACAAGCGCTTTTCTTTAATGCCTTTCTAGCTAGGCATGATGATGACAATGATGCTCACATAAAAGAAAAGAATTGAAACATAACGGGAGCATCACGAAGCATGTGACTAGCACATTTAAGCCTAAACCACTTCCTATGCATACGGATTTTGTGAGAAAACAACTTATGTGAACAATAATCAACTAGCATAGGAAGGCAAAACAAGCATAACTTTAAAACTTTAAGCACATAGAGAGGAAACTTGATATTACTGCAATTCCTACAAGCATATATTCCTACCTCATAATAATTTTCAGTAGCATCATGAATGAATTCAACCATATAACTAGCACCTAAAGCATTCTTTTCATGATCTACTTGCATAGAAATTTTACTACTCTCCACATAAGCAAATTTATTCTCATCAATAGTAGTGGGAGCAAACTCAACAAAATAAATATCATGTGAAGCATAATCCAATGGAAAATTAAAATCATGATGATAAGGTTCATGGTTATCTTTATTCTTTATAGAATACATGTCATCACAATAATCATCATAAATAGGAGGCATGCTATCATCATAATATATTTTCTCATCAAAACTTGGGGGACAAAAAATATCATCTTCATCAAACATAGCATCCCCAAGCTTGTGGCTTTGCATATCATTAGCATCAGATATTCATAGAATTCATACAACAACATTGCAATCATGCTCATCATTCACATATTTTATGCCAAGCATTCTATGTAATTCTTCTTCTAGTACTTGAGCACAATTTTCCTTCTCATCATTTTCACGAAAGACATTAAAAAGATGAAGCATATGAGGCACCCTTAATTCCATTTTTTAGTTTTGTTTTATAAACTAAACTAGTGATAAAACAAGAAACTAAAACATTCAATTTCAAGAGCTAAAGATATACCTTAAAGCACTCACCTCCCCGGCAACGGCTCAAGAAAAGAGCTTGATGTCTACTATGCAACCTTCTCCTTGTAGACGTTGTTGGGCCTCCAAGTGCAGAGGTTTGTAGGACAGTAGCAAATTTCCCTCAAGTGGATGACCTAAGGTTTATCAATCCGTGGGAGGTGTAGGATGAAGATGGTCTCTCTCAAACAACCCTACGACCAAATAACAAAGAATCTCTTGTGTCCCCAACACACCCAATACAATGGTAAATTGTATAGGTGCACTAGTTCAGCGAAGAGATGGTGATACAAGTGCAATATAGATGGTAGATATAGGTTTTTGTAATCTGTAAATATAAAAAACAGCAAGGTAACTAATGATAAAAGTGAGCACAAACGGTATTGCAATGCTAGGAAACAAGGCCTAGGGTTCATACTTTCACTAGTGCATGTTCTCTCAACAATAATAACATAATTGGATCATATAATAGTACCTCAACATGCAACAAAGAGTCACTCCAAAGTCACTAATAGCGGAGAACAAATGAAGAGATTATTGTAGGGTACAAAACCACCTCAAAGTTATCCTTTCTGATCAATCTATTCAAGAGTCCGTAGTGAAATAACACGAAGCTATTCTTTCCGTTTGATCTATCATAGAGTTCGTACTTGAATAACACCTTAAGACACAAATCAACCAAAACCCACCTAAATACTCCAATGTCACCTCAAGTATCCGTGGGCATGATTATACGATATGCATCACACAATCTCAGATTCATATATTCAACCAACACAAAATACTTCAAAGAGTGCCCCAAAAATTTCTACCGGAGAGTCAAGACAAAAACGTGTGCCAACCCCTATGCATAAGTTCACAAGGTCACTGAACCCGCAAGTTGATCACCAAAACATACACCAATTAGATCACGTGAATATGCTATTGTCACCACATATAAGCACATGCAAGACATTGATGACCCGCAAGTATACGGGATAGTTGTAGCCTCTTTTGATAAGTAAGAGTGTCGAACCCAACGAGGAGCTAAAGGTAGAACAAATACTCTCTAAAGTCCTATTGGCCACTAATACGACTCTACGCACGCTTGACATTCGCTTTACCTAGAACAAGTATGAAACTAGAAGTACTTTGTAGGTGTGATAGGATAGGTTTGCAAGATAATAAAGAACACGTAAATAAAAACTAGGGGCTGTTTAGATAAAGATGCAATAAAGTAAATATAGCGAGTGTGGAAAAGTGGTGGTAGGAGTTGTGAAATTGTCCCTAAGCAATTGACTATGTTACTAGACCGGTAATCACTATTCAATTCTATTTGGGGGAGAGGCATAAGCTAACATACTTTCTCTACTTGGATCATATGCACTTATGATTGGAACTCTAGCAAGCATCCGCAGCTACTAAAGATCATTAAGGCAAAACCCAACCATAGCATTAAAGTATCAAGTCCCCTTTATCCCATACGCAAACAACCTACTTACTCGAGTCTGTGCTTCTGTCATTCACGCCACCCACCATAAGCAAATCATGAACATATTGCACACCCTACAGAGGGAATCCCTCACGCTTGCGCGACACGGAGGGCACAATAGGACATCACCAATAATAAAACATCCAACTCAAAGCAATCATAGCAATTCATCAATCACCGATAGGACAACAAAAATCTACTCAGCCATCATAGGATGGCAACACATCATTGGATAATAATATGAAGCATAAAGCACCATGTTCAAGTAGAGGGTACAACGGGTTGCGGGAGAGTGGAACGCTGGATATAGATGGGCGAAGGTGATGGAGATGTTGGTGAAGATGATGGAGGTGTTGGTGAAGATTGTGGTGATGATGATGGCCCCCGGCTGCGCTCCGGCGCCACCGGAAGCAAGGGGGAGAGATCCCCCCTTCTTCTTCTTCCTTGACCTCCTCCCTAGATGGGAGAAGGGTTTCCCCTCTGGTCCTTGGCTCCCATGGCTTGGGAGGGGAGAGAGCCCCTCCGAGATTGGATCTATCTCTCTGTCTCTCTCTGTTTCTGCGTTCTGGGATTCTGCCCTTGCACCGTTTCTTTTATATCCGGAGATCCGTAACTCCGACTGGACTCAAACCTTCGCCTAGATCTTTTTCCAAAAATTAGCTTTCTTGCGGCCAAAGAAGGGCATCAACCGCCTTACAAGTGGCCCAAGAGGGTGTGGGCGCGCCCACCTAGAGTGGGCGTGGGCCCCTATCTCGTGGCCACCTCGGGCACTATGTCGCGTTGATTTTACCTCCCAAAAATCACAAATATTCCAAAATAATTCTCCGTACGTTTTATCCCGTTTGGACTCCGTTTGATATGGGGTTTCTGCAAAACATAAAACATGCAACAGACAGGAACTGGCACTGGGCACTGGATCAATATGTTAGTCCCAAAAATAATATAAAAAGTTGCCAAAAGTATATGAAAGTTGAATAATATTGGCATGGAACAATCAAAAATTATAGATACGACGGAGACGTATCAGCATCCCCAAGCTTAATTCCTACTCGTCCTCGAGTAGGTAAATGATAAAAAAGATAATTTTTGATGTGGAATGCTACCTAGCATAATCTTGATCATGTAATCTAATCATGGCATGAATATTAAGACACGAGTGATTCAAGGCAATAGTCTATCATTTGACATAAAAACAATAATACTTAGGGCTTCCCAACAAACAATCATCTCTTTCAAAATATCAATGCTTCCAGAACGTTATCCCTACAAAATCAGATAGTCTTGTATGCTCCCTTTTCTTAACACAAGGTACCCCTCATGCCTATCCCGGTGTCAGCCAAGCAATTGTTTCATACTTTAGTATTCTCAAACTTTTTCAACCTTCACGCAATACATGAGCGTGAGCCATGGATATAACACTATGGGTGGAATAGAATATGATGGTGGAGGTTATGTGGAGAAGACAAAAAGGGAGAAAGTCTCACATAGACGCGGCTAATCAATGGGCTATGGAGATGCCCATCAATTGATGTCAATGCGAGGAGTAGGGATTGCCATGCAACGGATGCACTAGAACTATAAGTGTATGAAAGCTCAAACTGAAACTAAGTGGGTGTGCATCCAACTTGCTTGCTCATGAAGACCTAGGGCATTTGAGGAAGCCCATCATTGGAATAAACAAGCCAAGTTCTATAATGAAAATTCCCAGTAGTATATGAAAGTGATAACATATGAGACTCTCTATATGAAGAACATGGTGCTACTTTGAAGCACAAGTGTGGTAAAAGGATAATAACATTGCCCCTTTTCTTTTTCTTTTTTTTTCTTTTTCTTTTTTTGGGTGGGCTTCTTTGGCCCCCTTTTTAATTTAGGCTTCTTTGGCCTTTCCTTTTTTGCTTTTTTTCATGGGGCAATGCTCTATAATGATGATCATCACACTTTTATTTACTTACAACTCAATATTACAACTCGATACTGGAACAAAGATATGACTCTATATGAATGCTTCCGGCGGTGTACCGGGATGTGCAATGATCAAGCATAGCAATGACATCAAAACAAACAAGCCATGAAAAAATCATGCTAGCTATCTTACGATCATGCAAAGCAATATGACAATGAATGCTCAAGTCATGAATATGATGATGATGGAAGTTGCATGGCAATATATCTCGGAATGGCTTTGGAAATGCCATGATAGGTAGGTATGGTGGCTGTTTTGAGGAAGATATAAGGAGGCTTATGTGTGATAGAGCGTATCATATCACGGGGTTTGGATGCAACGGCGAAGTTTGCACCAACTCTCGAGGTGAGAAAGGGCAATGTACGGTACCGAAGAGGCTAGCAATGATGGAAAGGTAAAAGTGCGTATAATCCATGGACTCAACATTAGTCATAAAGAACTCACATACTTATTGCAAAAATTTAAAATCCCTTGAAACAAAGTACTATACGCATACTCCTAGGGGGAGGTTGGTAGGATTAAACCATCGCGCGCCCCCGACCTTCACGCAAAGATAAACAATCAAAATACAATGCGCGCCAATTTGGTTACATAGTTAGTAGACCGTACGTGCATGCTTTGGGAATCACAAACCTTAACACCAACATCCTTACTAAACACAACCATCTACTAGACCTGCTGAGGGAGTCCTGGACTAGGGGGTGTCCGGACAGCCGGACTATCATCGTCCGCCGGACTCCAAGACTACGAAGATACAAGATTGAAGACTCCGTCCTGTGTCCGGATGGGACTTTCCTTGGCGTGGAAGGCAAGCTTGGCGATACGGATATGTAGATCTCCTAACATTGTAACCGACTCTGTGTAACCCTAGCCCTCTCCGGTGTCTATATAAACCGGAGGTAGATCCACTCTTGATTTCGTGGTAGATCCACTCTTGTACTACCCATATCATTAATATCAATCAAGTAGGAGTAGGGTTTTACCTCCATCGAGAGGGCCCGAACCTTGGTAAAAACATCGTGTCCCTTGTCTCCTATTCCCATCCGCCTAGACGCACAGTTCGGGACCCCCTACCCGAGATCCGCCGGTTTTGACACCGACATTGGTGCTTTCATTGAGAGTTCCTCTGTGTCTTCACCGATAGGCTCGATGGCTTCTTCAATCAACAACAACGCCGTCCAGGGTGATACTTTTCTCCCCAGATAGATCTTCGTATTCGGCGGCTTCGCACTGCGGGCCAATTCACTTGGCCATCTGGAGCAGATCGAAAGCCACGCCCTGGCCGTCAGGTCAGATTTGGAAGCTTAAACTTCACGGCGGATATCCGCGGAGACTTGATCTTCGATGGATCCGATCCACAGTTGTGCGTGCTGCACAGTCACGATGGGCATGATCTAACTCTGCCGCTGGACAGCGCCTTGGAGGCCGCACACGAATCCGCTCCGACCCATAGTCCGGAGCCGATTGCCCAGATCGAGGACGGGTGGCTGGACACCTCCTCGGGAGCTGCGACTTCCACGGCGATGGAGCCGAACACTGGCCTTGTCCCTTATAAAGCTCGTGACTCCGAGGTGCCGGACCCCCTGTCGGTGTACTAAAGTAGGGGTACCTTAGTATCCCGAACTTGTGCACGGGCAGTCGCAGCACCCCGCGGAAAGGCTTGCCGGGCGTCCGCCAAGATCCTTCGTCATTCCTATTACTGCCATTCAAGAACAAAGTGTTAACTGAGAAGACAGAGTCCCGGCAAGAGAAGCTTGCCGGGAAGGACAAGACCCCGGCAAGAGGAGCTTGCCGGGAAGGCCAACCAAGACCCAGCGAGCGGCAAGCTTGCGGGTGCGACAAGACAGCGACCGCGGCAAGGCGCTTGCCGCGGCGAAGCCACCACTCTGCGCCCACGCTCCAGCGCATCCGACGACGTGTCGCCGCAGGATCGCTCCTGGTGCACGTGGCGGGTAGCTGTGCAGCAAAGCGGTGCGAGGTGGCAAGTGAAGATGACAAGGAGGCCATCGTGGTGATCGGTGGCGCCCCTAACGGTCGTTTCCTACACTGTTTGAGCGACCGGACGGGCATTAAATGCCCTTGTCCCCTGTCGTCAGAGTTAGGTAGGGGGCACTGTTGATAGCGGTTGTACCAACACCCGTTTTTACTTTTTACCCCTCTTTCTACGCTGCCACCTGTCGGTGACCCCTTTAGACTATAAAAAGGAGGCCCATGCGCACGTAGAGGGGGTTCGACTCCTTCGAAATCACAACACACCTACGCTCTTGAGCAAGAACAGAATAGAAACACAAAGCAGCAGTAGGAGTTTTATCTCTCCGGAGAGCTCCGAAGCTGGGTAAAATCCCTCGCGTACTTTCGCCTCGATCTGCTCTTCGTGCGCCCTCGCTCCCTTGCCGGACCGAAAAGGGGCCCTGCCCTATAGGTGTTCGTTTCCCACGACATCTTTGGCGCGCCAGGTAGGGGGGCGTCGAGGTCGTGCGTATCTGATCCGGCGTCTGCGCGCGCTACGTCAACATCTTCATCGACATGCCACCGAAGAAGAAGGCTTCGGAGGTGGCCGCTCCGTCTGCGACTATCCTACTGCCACCGGAGCAAACGGGCGGTGGGGTGGATGCCGGCGGAGGAGCGGGCTCCGATGGGGGGACTCACGTCGTCACCAGGTCCAAGGACAAGGCCCCGCAAGCTTCAACGTCTGTACATCCACCGCACCCCTCCCAGGGGGTGCAGGATCGACAACGCCACGGTGCTCCTAGCACCGTACTCGCGTTGGAACAAGGCCAAGCTGGTGGGTCGTGGGACGCTCAAGGCCAACATACGCGTCCACACGCTGGCATGAGCGTAGTGCGGTCGCCTGGACGAGATGTTGCTCCTTCTAATGCTGTTAGAAGTTTGAGCATATACCGCACCTCGCGCCGCTCGCCACCGCCACCCAAGACTCCAGAGGAAGCGCTGGCCCGAGCCCAGCTGCTTCTAGATTACCCTCCAGCGCCATACAAGATCGACGACTGGAGGGCTACCATTCAGAGCCTCATCGGCTTCGCCAACGGCGACAAGCCCCGGCAACCGAGCACATCGAAGCCCCGGCAAGACGCCGAGGCGCAAGCCGACGCTAACAAGACCGCTGGGGGTGCCACCACCGTGCACTCCCCGCCCCGAAGGCCAAGATCGCCGACTCGCCGGGCCAACCTCGACACCGACTCCACCGCGTCGTCGGACCCGCGAGCTCGCCACGATCAACGCCAAGTTCTCCAAGAACGACGACACGAAGACGCTCGCACTCGCATCGAGCGTCGAAGAGAAGCGCGGCGCCAATCTGACCAGCGCGCTGGGCCCACTGTCGATATGCATGCGCCAGGGGAACCAGGCGACTTGCCGTACGCGGTAGGTTGCCCTGCGTTCACCCGTGAGCTGCGGCAGGTCCAGTGGCCCAGTACCAAGAACTTCAAACCAGACGTGCCCGAGAAGTACGATGGCAGGATACATCCGTCGGAGTTCCTCAGCGTCTACACCATCGCGGTGCAGGCTGCCGGGGGACGCAACGAGAAGATCCTCGCCAACTACTTCCCGCTGGTGCTCAAGCCCAACGTCAGATCTTGGCTCATGCACTTGCCGGACAACTCCATCTCTTCGTGGGCGGACCTGTGCCATCAGTTTGTCGGCGCCTTCACAGGCGGCCACAAGCCCCATGGCCAGGAAAGCGACCTTCATCTGCTCGCCCAGAAGGAAGGAGAACCCCTGCGCAAGTACATACAGAGATTCAGCCAAGTGCAGCGCAACATCCTAGACGTCCACCCTACCGCAGTTATCGGCGCGTTCCATCAGAACGTGCGTAACCGCATGATGAGGGAGGAGATGGCGATGTGCAAAATCAGAGATGTCAGAGAGCTCTATGCTCTGGCCGACCAGTGTGCACGTGCTGAGGAGGGGAGGAAACTCCCCGGAGAGAACGCAGGAGCAGAAGGATCTAACAGTGAGGACGCCGCCCCGGCAAAGAAGAACCGGAGGCGGAACAACAGAAAGAGAAAAGCTAAGGATGTGCTAGTCGTCGAGCAGTCCGGCAACGGAGGCGGCACCGAGAAGGCCAAAGCTGGTGACTCCGGCGAGGCTGTGGTGGCCGCCGACAAGCAGGATGGCTCTGGCAAGCAGTACTGCAAGATCCACCGCACCAAGGGCCACGACCTCCAAGCTTGCAAGAAGGTTGAGCAGATGGCAGAGCTACAGAAAACTGAATACGAGCGCCGCGACAAGGAGAAGGCCCAGGAAGGTGGCGGAGGATCCGGCAAGAAGCGTCCCGCCCGGGGAGGGCGCCGCGGCAAGGCCAAGCAGCGGCAAGGAGATAGGCCTCCCCGTGGCCGCGACAAGGACGAAGACGAAGATGAAGATGATGAGATGGAGGAAGATGAGACCGACGAGCAAGAGTTTCAGAAGGCAACGGAGGTTTTGTAAGTTGACGGTGGCGCCTCTCTGCACACCTCGCACCGCCAAGTCAAACAGTGGGTGCGGGAGGTGAACGCAGCAGAACCGTCCGTTGAATCGCGCAAGCCCCTGAAGTGGTCCAGCACGCCCATCATTTTTGATGTTGAGGATCACCCTGATCGCATCACTGCGGTCGGGTGCTTGCCGATGTTGGTTTCGCCAACAATCCGCAACCTCAAGGTCACGAAGATGTTGGTTGACGGCGGGGCCGGCCTGAATCTGATCTCTTCCGCGGTGCTCAAGAAGCTCCAGATCCCCGACAGCGAGCTCGAAGAGACTGGTACCTTTCAAGGAATCAACCCGGGAAGGAGCAAGCCGAAGGGGAAGATCACACTGCCAGTAACTTTTGGCAGTGAGCTGAACTTCAGGACAGAGAGAGTTACGTTTGACGTTGCTGATTTCCCATTACCCTACAATGGGATACTCGGCCGTCCAGCGCTTGCCAAGTTCATGGCAGCCTCTCACTACGCTTACAATGTGCTCAAGATGCCTGGTCCGATAAGTGTTATTTCTGTCCATGGCGACAAGAAAGATGCACTTATCTGTACCGACAAGATCTACTGGGAAGCAGCAGTCACGGCAGAACGCAAACCACTTGCCGCTGAAGCTCCCGGGGGGAAGAAGAAGACCAAGTCCGGCAAGAGTAGCTCTAATGCCCACTCCGGCAAGCGCACCTCTTCGGAGTGCTGCGCTACCGTCGAGGACGCACCATCGAGCTCCACCGGCAAGTGCAAGAAGGCAAAGACAGCTTCACCAGAGACCAAGAAAGTGGCCGCCAAGGAGGACGGCACTGGTGGTACCTTCACCATCAGTGCCACGCTTGACCCTAAATAGGAAAGCGCGCTCGTTGCTTTCCTGCGGGCGAATGTCGATGTGTTTGCATGGCAACCATCTGACATCCCCGGTGTTCCCAGGAAAGTAATTGAGCACCACCTTGCCGTCTGCCCTCACGCGCGGCCCGTCAAGCAGAGAGTTAGGAAGCAAGCAGTGGAGCGTCAAGAGTTCATTGCAGAAGAGATCAAGAAATTGGAAGCAGCAGGCCTGGTCCGAGGAGTACTCCATCCAACGTGGTTAGCCAATCCAGTAGTCGTGCGCAAAGCAAACGGGAAGTGGAGGCTTTGTATTGACTTCACTGATGTTAATAAAGCTTGTCCCAAGGATCCATTTCCCTTGCCGCGCATTGACCAGATTGTCGACTCCACGGCAGGATGTGATCTGCTTTCATTCCTTGATGCATACTCAGGATATCATCAGATCTTCATGGCAGAAGAGGATGAAGAGAAAACCGCATTCATTACTCCATGTGGCACGTACTGCTTTGTACGGATGCCTTTCGGACTAAAGAATGCTGGTTCTACATTTGCAAGAGTAGTCAGTCATGCTTTTGAGCCACAGTTGCACAGAAATGTAGAAGCTTACATGGATGACATAGTGGTCAAAAGCAAGGACAAAGAGACTTTGATCCAAGATTTGGACGAGACTTTTGCAAATCTGCGCAAGATCAATCTCAAGTTGAATCCCGAGAAGTGCGTGTTTGGAGTCCCTTCCGGCAAGCTTCTCGGATTCTTTGTGTCTCAGAGGGGGATTGAAGCCAATCCCGACAAGATCAAAGCCATTGAACAGATCGAAGCACCGAAGCGCGTCAAGGATGTGCGAAGACTTGCCGGCTGTGTTGCTGCTCTCAGTAGGTTCATCTCCAAGTCTGCTGAGCGCGCCCTGCCATTTTTCAAAATTTTGAAAAAGGCAGGTCCAATGAAATGGACTCCGGAAGCGGAGGCTGCACTGCAGGACTTGAAGAGATACCTATCCTCCACTCCAATACTTGTTGCACCTAAGCCACAAGAGAAGTTGCTGCTATATTTGGCGGCAACCAATCAAGTAGTTAGTGCTGCTTTAGTTGCGGAGAGGGAGGCGGATGATGAGCCAGCGACCGCGGCAAGCGAGTCCAGCGACAAGCAGGGGGCTTCCCCGACAAGTTCTGGTTCCGGCAAGGATGGATCTGCGCAGCCACAAGAAGAGAAACAGAAGAAGATGGTGCAGCGCCCAGTTTACTTTGTCGGTTCCCTTTTGCAGGGGGCTAGATCAAGGTACTCTGGTGTGCAGAAGTTGCTTTTCGGCCTTCTCATGGCCTCGAGGAAACTACGCCATTACTTTCAAGCACATGAGATCACAGTCGTCACTCGCTTTCCGTTGAAGAGGATATTGCAGAATCCAAAAGCAACAGGCAGGATTGTCGAGTGGGCACTAGAATTGTCAAGCTTTGGCCTCAAGTTTGAAAGTACTTCAACTGTTCAGAGCCGAGCATTGGCAGAATTCATAGCAGAATGGACGCCAACACCTGATGAAGAAACTCCGGAGAGGAGCATCCCCATCAAGGAAGCGAGCAAAGAATGGATCATGTACTTTGATGGTGCCTTCTCGCTGCAAGGCGCCAGTGCGGGCGTACTACTTGTCGCACCCACAGGAGAACACCTCAAGTACGTGGTCCAGATGCACTTTCCCAAGGAGCAAGCAACAAACAATACTGCAGAGTATGAAGGCTTGCTTACCGGACTCAGGATCGCGGCAGACCTTGGGATCAAGAAGCTTATTGTCAGGGGTGACTCACAGCTTGTCGTCCGTCAAGTAAACAAAGATTATCAGAGTCCATTGATGGAAGCATACATTGATGAAGTGAGGAAGCTAGAAGAACATTTTGACGGCCTACAGATGGAACACGTTCCAAGAGCTCAGAATGACATTGCAGATGGCCTGTCAAAGTGTGCCGCACTCAAGTTACCTGTGGAACCAGGAATTTTTGTGCTCAAACTGACTCAACCATCTGTCACACCATCAACTGGACAGAGCAAGAAGAGGAAGTTAGTTACTGGCGACTACTTTCCGGCAGAGGTCCCCGAAGCCGCCGTCAAGAAGGTCCCCAAGATCAACACAAAGAGCGCTGAGGGGCAGTCTGCTCCGACAAGCCCTAGGGTTTGTTTCGTTGAAGCAGACGCTCCCGACAAGCTGTGTCCCAACACGCTTGCCGGGGAGCATCATGCTCCGGCTGAATCATAGATTCTTGCCGTCGAAGCAGATGTTCCCGCAGCAGCATTTGCACCTTTAATCCTTGTCGTTGAGCCACAAGCTCCGGCATGGGCACAGCAGATCGTCCATTTCCTTCAAACAGGAGAACTTCCCGAAGAGCAAGAAGAAGCGGAGAGAGTAGCCCGGCAATCAAGTATGTACCAGTTTGTCGATGACATACTGTACAGAAGAAGATTCAACGGAGTGAAATTGAAGTGCATTTCCCGGGAAGATGGACAGAAGCTGTTGGCGGAGATACATGGAGGCATATGTGGTCACCACATTGGCGCAAGAGCACTTGCCGGCAAAGCCTTCCGGCAAGGTTTCTTCTGGCCGACAGCCCTCCAGGATGCAACTGCACAAGTAACCAAGTGTGAAGCGTGCCAGTTCCACTCCAAGCAGATACATCAACCAGCTCAAGCTCTCCAAACAATCCCTTTATCCTGGCCATTTTCGGTCTGGGGGCTCGACATCCTCGGCCCCTTTCCCCGAGCTGTCGGGGGCTTTGAGTACTTGTACGTTGCAATCGACAAGTTCACAAAGTGGCCTGAAGTGGAAGCAGTGAGGAAGGTGACAGCACAGTCAGCAGTCAAGTTCTTCAGGTCAATTGTTTGCCGTTTCGGAGTCCCTAACAGGATCATCACCGACAATGGCACACAATTCACGAGCCGCACCTTCATGCAGTACGTCCAAGATCTTGGCGCCAAGATCTGCTTCGCTTCTGTTGCTCACCCGAGAAGCAACGGTCAAGCGGAGAGGGCAAACGCTGAAGTGCTGCGCGGGCTCAAGACCAGAACTTTCGACAGGCTGCACAAGTGCGGAAGAAACTGGATCGAGGAGCTGCCGGTGGTTCTTTGGTCGATCAGGACGACGCCAAATCGAGCCACTGGCCAGACACCTTTTGCTCTTGTCTATGGAGCAGAAGCAGTTCTCCCCACGGAACTCGTATACGGATCGCCTCGAGTGCTCGCTTATGATGAGCTTGAGCAAGAGCAGCTGCGGCAAGATGACGCGCTGCTCCTCGAGGAAGATCGTCTTCAGGCTGCGGTACGAGCTACTCGCTACCAGCAAGCTTTGCGCCGCTACCATAGCCGCAAAGTTAATGCCAGAAGCTTCGAGGAAGGCGACCTTGTTCTTCGGCACGTTCAATCCGCCAAGAATTCCAACAAGTTGACGCCGAAGTGGGAAGGCCCTTATCGGGTGAAACGAGTCACTAGGCCCGGCACTGTCCGCCTTGAGACCGAAGATGGCTTTCCGGTGAGCAATTCCTAGAACATAGAGCATCTTCGCAAGTTTTACCCATAAGGCGCGGTTGCCGGAATCTGTTCCGGCAACCACCTTTTGTACAAGCCTTGCCGCTGTTGCATGTAACCCTTTGTACAAAGCCGGGCGCAGATCTCGTGCATAAATAAAGTTCATGTGCCTCACACATCTTGTCAAATTTCATGCCTTTTTCTTTTTTGCATGTATATCTGACACTTTGTGCAGCACTCGCCCCCGGTAAGCAATAACAAGCCTTAAGGCTCCATATCTTTATTTTCTCTTCTTTCTTTCATTCAAAAAGAAGGTTCCTTCGCCCACAAGTTCACCGGGGGGGGGGAGGAGAGGATAAAGGTGTGGACCAGGCGTCGTTCAAAAAATACATCCTTGCCGGGACGCAGACGACGGAAAAGCTAAGTTGCCAAAGTTTGAACACAGTCAGTTTTTGATTTTTAAGTTATATTCCTTGAACGACCGTGCCTTGTATGGAAAACCTATGCGCGGAGGAACCGGCTCGTGGCTAAGTTGCGCCCTTACTTTGTTTCGAGTCCGCTCAACAATGAAAGTGTGCCGCGACTAGTCCGGACAAGGTTTCTTGCCGGAGGCAACACTGCCAACAGGCTGCTAATGTTCCGCACTCAGCGCTCGCGGCAAGCGTGCTTGCGCCGGCAAGTTCCCTAAAAAGTGTAGGGAAAAAACATACAAGGGATGGAACCGAATAAAGGAAGTAACATAGCAGACAGTACTCAGAATAAAGTTATATTACAATAAATAACTTGTCGCGCTCTAATAGATTGTTCCTATGACATATCTAGCGGCGGCAAGAAGAAGGAAGGGAGAAGAAGGGTGGCCTAATCCACGCGCTCGCCGTCAACCCTCCTGACCTCATTCACCTTGTCCACGATGGGTGCGACAATGGCTTTGAGCTCTTCGAGATCAGCGCCCACCGGGCAGCTTCTTGAGGACGCGGGTGAGGTCGAGGCCCGGATTGCGGAAGAGTATCTTCACCAACACCTTCTCCAAGACCTTGGCGCAGATTGCGCGCGACTCGTCCGCCAGCTTCTTTGGGATCCTTTCCCAGAGTTGTTGGAGGGCCGTCACCACACCCTTGAAGAAGAGAGTAAGCTTGGCGCTGGGCTAGAGGTTTTCGTCAGCAGAGTACCCGAAGCCCGCCAAGTCCAGCTCCGCCAACTCCTCGTCGATGGCTGCAGCGATGTTGACGAGGCCCTCCGTCAAGAGCTCCAGCGTAGCCTTGAAAGTGTTCTGGGTCTCGGCGGCCCTTGTCAGCAGCTCCTTGTTGCCCTTGAGCTCCTTCTTCAAGTCATCCTCTCGCCTCTTGGCGGCGTCCAGCATCTCCGTCAAGGTGGACAGCTTCAGCTCCAGATCAGCGCTCAAGTCCTTGGCGGCGTTCAGTTCCTTGATCTTGTCGGCAAGTTGAACTTGCAGATCGCCATGGGCAAGAGCATCCTTCTCGCGCTCGCGCTGGAGTGCGGCAAGCTCTTCATTCTTCCCTTTCATGTCCGCCTCCAGCTGCGTCACCTTCACCTCTAACTCCTTCTTGGCAGCCTCAGCAGCCGCGGCAGCATCCTTCGCCTCCTTGAGTGCCCCGCCAAGTGATTGCTCCCGAGCCTCGAGCTCCTCCTCGTGGCTGTCCAGATTAACCTTCTTCTGTGTCAGTTCACCTTCCCACCTGGATAGCTCCTCCGCGGCGAGCCTCTGCTGCTCCTCGGCTTCAGCCTTCTCCAGGATGAACGCCTTCTTCGCCTCATCAAGTTGCACCCTTTCCTCCGCAATGGATCGGAGGGCCTCCTGGTTGCGGCTCTTGAGCTTCTCCGCATGCTTCTCTATGTCGACTCTCGCCCGCGCGACAAGCGCTTCTCGGGACTCAAGCTTCGCTTGCCGGGCGCGGTAGAGTGACACCAACTTTCGAAGCAACTGCTCCTCCTCGGACTCGCCGCTGCTGCTGCTTGGCGCGTCAACCACCGCCAGCCCAGCGGAGGCGAGTACTTCCCCGTCAAACTCCTCTTCTTCAACCGGCGCCCTGGAGCTCGACGCCCAGGGAAGCTTGATGTATACGTCCTCGCCGGCCTTCAAGTATGCGCCTGGCTGGGGCTCCTCGGAGCCCGGTGCTGCATCAGCGGTGGAGGGGTCGGCGGACGGTGCAGCGCCTTGCACTCCTGCGCCCTCCGGGTCGTCTGTACGACCGCCGGACCCCTCGCCGGCTCCTGCGCCAGCGGCCTTGGCGGCTTCCTCGTCGGCAAGTTCATCAGCACCGGCCTCTTCCTTGCCCGCGGCGGCATCTTTAGTATTGCCTCGTGCGCCTTCCTCTCCGGTGGCCTCGGTCTCCATCGGGTCGGCTAGAGGGGGATCTGAGGATAGGAAGAGGAAGAAAAAAATCAAGAAAAGATCCAAAAAGAATATCAAAAGAAGAACCCGAGGGAAGATTTCCGACAAGGTAGGTTACCTGTGCTGGGCTCTGTGACCATGGGCTCCTCCACCAAGGGCTCACTGGTTCTGTCCCTTTCCGGGGACCTCTCCCTTGCCGGGGAGCGCTCCCTTGTCGGGGAATCGCCCCTTGGCGGCGTAGTCGAAGCAGACAGCACCTCCGGGGCGGTTTCTGATTGCTCCTGATGGGCCTGCTCTGCTCCTACACGAATGAATCAGCAATCAAGATGTCAGCAAAAGAAGAAGCACCCATGCACGCCCCACAACAGAAAGTGAACCAAACACTTATGCTGGGGGCTGTGCTGGGGGCTGCTGCGAGGAGAAGGAACCGGGTCCGTCAAGGTAGCCTCGGACGTGTCCTCTGCCATCACAGCAGGATCGTCCTCGATGACAACCACATGGACCTTGGCCCTCTTCGCCGCTCTCTCGGCCAGAGTCCTGAAATAGAACGAGGATTCAGAGGGAAGCAAATCAGATGCAAAACCAGAAACAACAAAGATTGAAGAAATACAATTACAGTAAGAAGAAAGCCTTACTCCTCCTCCTCTTCTTCCTCCTCGTCGGAGCTCAGCGCAGAGAGCTCGAAATCTGGTACCCTTTCTGCGCGGCGATGCGGAGGAGTAGGCTCCCTTGGATGTTTGCCGGGAGCTGCACCAGGATCGGGCGTGGCAGCCCAGGAAGACCCCGCCTCGGTCGCCGGCGCGGCCTGAGAGGCTCCCGCGGCAACGGTACTTGCCGCGGTGGAGCGTGTCCCACGGCGCTGCGACTGCTGGCCTGCTTGCCGCCCTGCTGCATCTCCAACTCGACGGAGGCGCCTTCTTGGTTGGAATTGGGGCTGCGCTGGGGGCTCCGCCTGCGGCAAGCTGCTCGAAGACGGCTGGCCGCTCGCGCCCTCGGCGGGCTCGTTCGCTTCGGCCTCGGGCTCCCCCTCGCCAACGACCTCTCCGGCAAGGTCCTCCCTGTCGGCAAGGCTTGCCCCCTTGGCCGCCTCTGCCTCCTCCAACGTGAAGCCGAACTCGCCTGCGGCGGCGGCTGCCGCCGCCTCTTCGGCCCTGGTGGCGATGTACCACATCTCGTCGTCGGTGGTGTCGCGGGTGAGGAGCCTCTGCTCGTCGGCATTGACTGCTATCTCCGTCAAGCTATCAAAGAATTGCCGCACGACGTCGTAGGCGGGCTCCATCCAAGTTGCGCTTATCCCGTGCGAGTCGCACTCTGGCATCATTGCGCAGATGCGATCACGCTGGGAGTTGTTGCACAATGGGATGACGCCCTGCGGCAACCTGAACCATTCTGGATGGTTGGCGTCATGCTTGAACAGCTCCCTCAGCATCCAGTCAAGCTCTAGAACTGTGAAGCTGAAGTTGAGGCCTGGACGCAGCCTCATGATGTCCGTCGGGCCGCCAAACAGCCAGGCGGGCCTCCCCCTCTTCTGCAGAGGGGCGATGCGACGGCGAAGGAAATCCGCGCCAACTGCCCCTGCTGTGAGCCCGGCAAGCCTGAGCCAGAGGATTCGGGTGGTGGCAATCTTCATCTTGGCGTCGTCCGGCGATAGAGCGCTCCAGTCGCCGCCGCGCACCACCCGGGTCCAGCGCAGGTTGGTGAATGGCTGCGGATTGGCGTCAACGATCTAGCACCACTCCGCCCTCCACTCATCCCACTTGCTGCGGAGCTCGCCCGTCAGATACACCTCCTTCATGCCGATTCGTGAGGTCCAGGCGATTCCGCCAGCCAGTGGCTCCCCTTTCTCGGCCCGGGGGGTGAAATAATGACGAAAAAGAGCGACATTCGGGAGGATGCCAACGAAGTTCTCACAGAGATGTGCGAAAACCGCCATTGTCAGAACGGCGTTGGGGGTGAAATCAAGAAGATGAAACCCGTAGGTATTCATGATGTCGCAGTGGAAATCGGAAAAAGGTGGGCAGAGCCCGCAATAGAAGAACACAGGAAAGAAATGGTACCCTTTTGGGCACCGCTTCGATTTAGAAGCTTCGGCGGAGAGCACCGGCGTGCGCGGATGCGCCCGCGTCTCCGTCGACCAGAAGAGGTAGAACTCCTCCCGCAGCGCCCTCGGGGTGAGCTCGGGGGGGGGGGGGGAAGCACTCGCTCCTTGCGCAGCGCCTCAAGCCGCAACGCCTCGGCCGACTTGGTGCTCGACTTCGTGCCCTTGCCGGTCTTCGGAGCCATGGCGTAAGCGGCAGGGGAGCGCGGAGGTGTTGAGGGCGACGGCGGCGACCAGCGGCGGAGCGCTGCTCTCTTTCGGCTTGGGAAGCGGAGGGGAGCGGCGGAGCTTTCGGAGGAAGGAACTGCAAGTGGCGAAGGTGGGGGAACGGCCCTATTTTCCCTGCTTATAAACAGGGGAGGCAAACGTTACGCATTTCCTGAATTAAGAATTGCCCATGATCTCTCCCACGACGCCGCGATTGACGCGTGCCGTTACGGGGGAGCGCGGTGGATACGGAGTCAGATTTGGTTTGGACCCAGGCCGTGCGTGCTCGTGCCCTGTTTTGGGCCTGGCCCAACAGCGCTCGGCACCGTGTATGGCCCAGGCCCGGGGGCTCCTGTCGGTGTACTAAAGTAGGGGTACCTTAGTATCCCGAACTTGTGCACGGGCAGTCGCAGCACCCCGCGGCAAGGCTTGCCGGGCGTCCGCCAAGATCCTTCGTCATTCCTATTACTCCCATTCAAGAACAAAGTGTTAACTGAGAAGACAGAGTCCCAGCAAGAGAAGCTTGCCGGGAAGGACAAGACCCCGGCAAGAGGAGCTTGCCGGGAAGGCCAACCAAGACCCAGCAAGCGGCAAGCTTGCGGGTGCGACAAGACAGCGACCGCGGCAAGGCGCTTGCCGCCGCGAAGCCACCACTCTGCGCCCACGCTCCAGCGCATCCGACGACGTGTCGCCACAGGATCGCTCCTGGTGCACGTGGCGGGTAGCTGTGCAGCCAAGCGGTGCGAGGTGGCAAGTGAAGATGACAAGGAGGCCATCGTGGCGATCGGTGGCGCCCCTAACGGTCGTTTCCTACACTATTTGAGCGACCGGACGGGCATTAAATGCCCTTGTCCCCTGCCGTCAGAGTTAGGTAGGGGGCACTGTTGATAGCGGTTGTACCAACCCCTGTTTTTACTTTTTACCCCTCTTCTACGCTGCCACCTGTCGGTGACCCTTTAGACTATAAAAAGGAGGCCCATGCGCACGTAGAAGGGGTTTGACTCCTTCGAAATCACAACACACCTACGCTCTTGAGCAAGAATAGAATAGAAACACAAAGCAGCAGTAGGAGTTTTATCTCTCCGGAGAGCTCCGAAGCTGGGTAAAATCCCTCGCGTGCTTTCGCCTCGATCTGCTCTTCATGCGCCCTCCGCTCCCTTGCCGGACCGAAAAGGGGCCCTGCCCCATAGGTTTTCGTTTCCCACGACACTCCCTGCCGGACTCCGAACCTCCTGCCCCCTTGCCAATCGAATCCGATTGGGCGCTGATCATGGAGTTCACCGCCACGGACATCTTTCAGCACTCACCCTTTGGCGACATCCTAAATTCGCTAAAGCATCTCTCGCTATCCGGAGAGCCCTAGCCGAATTATGGCCAGGATGGTTGGGATGCGGACGACGAAGAAATTCAAAACCCACCCACCACCCACTTTGTAGACACTGTCGACGATCTAACCGACATGCTAGACTACGACTCCGAAGACATCGACGGTATGGACGACGATGCCGGAGACGATCAAGAACCAGCGCTCACAGAATGCTGGAAGGCCACCCCAACCCATGATGTATATATGGTGGATACCCCAAAAGGAAGCGACAACGAGGACCAACGGGGCGCGGTGAAGGATAATCCCGCCGATAAACAGCCAAAACGGCGACGCAGACGCCGCCCTAAGTCCCGCCTCGACAACAACATCACTCCTAATGACCCAGCAATAGAGCAGGGCAAACCAGTGGACGACAAACAAGCAGCCAAGCAACCGTCCGAACAGGACGAATCGGATAATCAATCCATGCCCGGCGAAACCAACAGTCCAGACGACCTCACGCCGGACACACCACCGGAGAATAAGAGCCTTCACAAAAGACTCGTCGCCACTGCAAGAAGTCTGAAGAAGGAAAAACGGAAGCTCAAAACAGCGGAAGACATACTCAGAATGAGGTGGAGCAAAGTGCTCAAAACCGCAGACAAATACGGCAATGGCCATCAATCAAAGTGCTACCCGAAGCGCAAGCTGCTGCCAGAATTTGACGAGGAAGCCATAGAGCCCCCACAGTCAAAAAACAAAGAGGCCGCCTCGCCGGATAGACGGCCAGATGATAGGCCAAAAACTACAAGCGGCGCCGCACACAAGCCGACTCATGATCCTGGGAAAACAGATGGCCCAGCCAGGTCGATTTACGGGCCAAAAAAGAGGGCCCCAGGAAGCAACACAACACGCCAAGTGTTCGAAGACAGCGGTACACCCAAATACAGGGGCGCCGCACACCCACTATGTTTCACCAATGAGGTGCTGGATCATGAATTCCCAGCAGGGTTTAAACCCATAAACATAGAGGCTTACGACGGAACAACAGACCCTGGAGTCTGGATAGAGGATTATATACTACACATACACATGGCTAGAGGAGATGATCTCCACACCATAAAATATCTACCCCTCAAGCTCAAAGGGCCAGCTCGGCATTGGCTCAAAAGCCTCCCAGAAAACACTGTTGGAAGTTGGGAAGAGCTTGAGGACGCGTTTAGAGCAAATTTTCAAGGGACTTATGTCCGCCCTCCAGATGCAGACGATCTAAGTCATATAACTCAACAGCCCGGAGAGTCAGCGCGCAAATTCTGGAACAGGTTCCTTACTAAAAAGAACCAAATAGTCGACTGTCCGGACGCCGAAGCCTTAGCAGCTTTTAAACACAACGTCCGAGACGAATGGCTCGCCAGACACCTCGGCCAAGAGAAGCCGAGGACAATGTCCGCGCTAACAAGCCTCATGACCCGCTTTTGCGCGGGGGAAGACAGCTGGCTAGCAAGATGCAGCACCAGCGACCCAAGTACATCCGAGATCAGAGATGGAAACGGAAAATCACGCGCAGAAAAGATCAGCGCCGGAATAAAGAGAAAAGCCCAAAGAACACGGCGGTCAACGCCGGATTCAAAAGCTCGCGGCCAAACAACAAAACACTGCCTCTTACGAACAACAGTGATGAGCTATCCAACTTAAACAAAATCTTGGGTCGGATATGTCAAATCCACAGTACCTCCGGAAGGCCTGCAAACCACACCCACCGAGATTGTTGGGTTTTCAAACAGTCCGGCCGACTCAACGCCGAACACAAGGGGCTTGACGCACCAAGCGAGGACGATGACGAACCCCACCAGCAGGGCACCGGAAAACAAAAGACTTTCCCACAAGAAGTCAAAGCAGTAAACTCACTTCATGTGATAATACGGAAAAACAATGCGGCACCCGCTAAGATGGGTCTCGCACGGTCCACCCCAGCGGAACCTCGAGATTGGATGTCAAAACCAATCACTTTTGACCACCTGGATTATTCCAGAAGTGTTCGAAATGCAGGATGGACTGCTCTGATATTGGATCCTATAATCGACGGACTACAATTTACACAAGTCCTGATGGACGGCGGCAGCGATTTAAACCTGCTATATCCGAACACAATCTGCAAGTTGGGGATAGACCTTACTAAAATTTGACATAGCCGCACTTCCTTTAAAGGAGTGACGCCAGGCCCTTACGCCAAGTGCACAGGCTCCTTATTACTAGAAGTTGTGTTCGGGTAACCGAACAACTTCCGACGCGAAAACTAATCTTTCATGTCGCCCCATTCAAAAGTAGCTATCAAAGAACTATTGGGACGGAAGGATTTGTCCGCTTTAACGCCATACCACATTACGCGTCGCTTACACTTAAAATGCCCGGTCCACGTGGCATCATTTCATTAAGAGGGTCATTCAAAGACCCCGGACACGGCTAGACGAGTCCGGCATAAATAAGCTAGGGGCTCCCTAGCCGCACACCCTTTCACAAGGGGCTGTGCGTATAAGCAACAATGAGCTAATATAGACTCGGCTTTATTCATTTATTAATATTTTTCATGCACTTTTTCGCACGATTTCCTTTCAAACTAAGTTCCTCTCTTTTTACAGATGAACAACGTGCATACCCGTCCAGGATAACGGCACAACGGAGACACAGGCGCAGACGTGCAGTAGGGACCCGTCGCAAGGATTCTTTTCAGATTAAGACCCTGCGTAAACCTTTTTTACTGTCTCTTGTTGCTATAATCCCCTGGCTTCTCATTATAACCAGAGTGGAGACTGACGTTTTGGCATCGGCCGCGTCAGAGGACCTCGCCCGTACCTGGACACTAGGGGCTTAGGGCATTGTTCTGCCCATTATTATAAAGACCGAACACCTTAGGGAGTGTTCGGCGTCTCGAGTTAGGCCTTATATGCATCAGCTCCGAATCATGTCTTTGGTCAAATGTTGGGTTTGCCCGGCTCCTGTGTTTTGCTGCCTTACGTTCCGTATCATCGGCTAACGCGGCACCAGGAGAACTACTGCGATTGTGCCCCAGTTCGGCTGGGCGAGCACCTCAGTAGAGAAAGCCGAAAACTGACTGTCATGATACAGCGAGAGACTGGTCAACCACTCGATCAACCACCGGAATGTTTAGAATTCCTCCGCTTTGACGAAGGACCGTTTCCCGATCAGGCACACACGCGCCCCGAATTCGGAGAGCGCGGTGCCCCCAGGGGCTATATCGTAGTCCCACCCTCGAACTCCAATGGCTAAGTGAAAGTGATAAAGCATCATAGTCTGGTTGCCTCGATTGCTACGCTACCACCTCCTTAACAGGACCGAGACGTTGGATTAAGTGTGAAAATGCGCTATTTTTGCGAACACCCCCGCCCCTTGTGCGTGTGGGCTGAAGCCGAAGACTGCCATCTTTCAGGTTATACACACGTATACATTAACGGCCGCATAGGAGATATTTCAATACTTGAACGCACAAGTATAAAAAGTGCTTACATCATAAACATTGTTTTACAAAATTAAAACCTTCATCTGAACGTGACATTTTTTTAGCACTGCGACTCTATTACACGAGCACCACGCAGAACTTCCCCAAAATAGTGCTCGGTGGGTAACCGGCTTTCGTCCGAACCCTGGGTTGCAACAGCGGTGGCATCCATCTCTGTCCAATGTGTCTTCACACGGGCGAGGGCCATCCGCGCACCCTCTATGCAGGCCGACCGCTTCATCGCCTTGATATGCGGCACCGCCCCAAGAAACTGCTGCAATAAGCCAAAATAGCTCTTCGGCTTGGGCCTATCCGGCCAGACATGAGTCACGATATCCGTCATGGCAAGTCCGGACAACCTATTCAGCTCAGCCCATTCGGCCAATCGATCAGTCAGCGGAAGTGAACGATCCGGACTATGGAATTGAGACCAAAACAGCTCTTCCGTCTTGTGATCCTTCTGACTTCGGAAGTGCACAACGGCATCCGCCGCACTCGCCGCCAAGTCCATATAAGGATCCTCCGGACCCCACAGCTGGCCAAGCTGAGCATACTTTGGATCCGTAAATCTACGGCGCAGCAGAAAAGGCTTGCCAGCCAGAATGTCTCCGGCCTGACGCAGCTCCTCCTTTATAGCCCGCATTGCAGAACGGGCATCCTTGGCTTCGGCGGTGGCCTTCCCCAGGTCTTCTCGCTCCGATAGGCGCTCTTTTTCAAGAGCCTCATTGCGGTCGGTAGCATCCTTCAATTTAACGGCCAGTTCGGCCATCTCTTCCCTGCTTCGGCAGTGTGCAGCCCTTTCGGCTTCTAACTCTTCGACCGCCCTCGAGGCAGCCGCATCACTCCTTCTGGTTTGCTCCTTGGCTTGAGCAAGTTCTGCCCGAAGGCTCTCCACGGCAGCAGCACCATCTGCGTCAAGCATAAATATTGTAAGAGGTGGGCTTTGACTCCCTTAATAGGTGACTACGGAGAAACAATTTACCTTGCGACTCGTCAAGTCGCTTGTTGACTAGCGCGATGTCCGCATCCGCAACATCGAGTTGCCGCATTAATTCAGCAACTCCATCAGTCCAGCTAGCCCCCGGACTATCCGCCACCTGCATAGGAAAGGCGACACTCAATACCTGCGATTTTGATCCTCGGCACGCTGTCGATTTTCGACAACCTACCGAGTCTCAGGGGCTACTATCTATACAGGGCGCACTTTATGTGCAAAACTGTCAAAAATGGGTGTCATTTTTACATACCTCAAACCCCGCTAGCAAACTCCTGACGGCATTATGCAATCCGCTTTCGACAGACGAAATCCTTCCAATCACCATGCTCATGAATGCACGGTGATCTTCTGAGATGGATGCCCTCTCAAGCAGATCCTTCAGCTCTCCCGGTCGAACACTAGTCGGCGCCGAACTCTTCGGCTCTACCGGGCTCGGGGATACCCTCCGTGACGACACTTCAGGCTCATCCGCCCTATCCGACGGCGCAGCAGATGGAGGCGTCTCGTTCTCCATCATCTCCGGACAAAGATCCCCCGAAGACGAGCTCATCTGAGAAGGTCGGGGATCCGAACTACAAGGTAAAAAATTCGGTTATCCTCAGAAGCACAAATAGGGATGTCTCTCATTACCGAACTCCCGTTTTTCTAGTCACGGCTCGCTGGAGGGCTGATGCTTTATGGGAGATTGTGCGGCCGGGGCCTCCCCGGACGCAGGACCCTCTGGTGAAGACTTCTTCCCCCGCTTAGGGGCTTTGGCCTCCGGGTCTCCAGATGCGGTCCTCTTCTCCCCTTGGAGGGAGGGATTCTCGATCCCCCCTCTTTCAAGAGCCTCCTTGGACGAGGCAGTAGCTCCTCTACCTTCCCCTTCACTTTCTTCTGAAGGCGCAACGTCCAGCATCTTGACCAGCACGGGATCCGGCGCGGTCTCTGGGAGGGGGGCCGGACACCGTATCAGCTTTGCATGTGCTATCCACTCCTGTTGAAGGATAACGGGTTAAAAGGCGAATTATAGAAAGGCAAAAAACGGTACTTTTGAATACTGAGCTACTTACTTGAGTATCCGGGCGATTTCAGCTTAGGCCAGCGTCCTCAGTCAATTCCGGACACACCGCCCGTGATCCGAAGAACAACTCGTACATCTCCACGGGTGTCGTACCCATAAAGTGTTGGAGAATCCGTGGTCCCTCCGGATTGAACTCCCATAGCCGGAGAGGACGGCGTTTGCAGGGCAGGAGACGCCTAATCAGCATAACCTGCATCACCACGACTAGATCGATCTCCCTCGCTTGGAGGTCTCGAATCCGGCCCTGCAATAGGGGCACGTCCTTTGACGGCCCCCAGTTGAGCCCTTGGTTGACCCACGACATCAACCGTAGAGGAGGTCCCGAGCGGAATACGCGCGGCGGCTTCTGCTTGCTGCCCTTCGGAGCGGTGATATAGAACCACTCCTTCTGCCACAAGCCGAGCTCCTCTTGGAAGGAGCCCTCGGGCCACGGGGCATCGGCCCTCCTGCTTACGGCTGCCCCGCCGCACTCAGCTTGACGCCCCCCGATCATCTTCGGCTCCACATTGAAGGTCTTCAGCCACAGGCCGAAGTGGGGGGTGACGCGGAGGAAGGCTTCGCAGACGACAATAAATGCGGAAATATGGAGGATGGACTCCGGAGCCAAGTCATGGAATTCCAGCCCATAGTAGAACATGAGCCCTCTCACAAAGGGATCCATCGGGAAGCCTAAACCCCGACGGAGGTGGGACACAAAGACGACGTACTCGCCGGGCTCGAGGGTGGGGATGGCCTGCCTTTCGGCGGGCAACCTGTGCGAAATCTCGTAAGACAGGTACTTGGCCTCTCGCAGCTTTAGCACGTCCTCCTCCGTGACGGAGGAGGGCATCCACCGGCCCTGAAGGTTGGAACCGGACATTGTTGAAGGTCCGAAGCGCTCGAATCTGGGGATCTGGGTGTTGGAACTTGGAGCAAGGAGGAGATTCGATGGTGGATTGAAGAAAAGAAACGAGCCTTGGTCCTATTATAAAGAGGGAGAATACCAAGAGCCGTCTCCGTGACCATTTGGGACTCGCCTTCGATAGAGGGGGCGTGGCAACGGGCGTGGTTGGGTTACCCACGTCCGTATTGATGAGAATCCCGGAATAAGGGGAACATGATCTCTGCTTCGACTAGACGTGCCAAGGAAACCGCTTTGCTAAACATGCTGAGGTGGTATAATAAAAAACGATTCAAGTAAAGGCTTGGTAGTGGCGTGACGTCATGCTACATAATACGTCAGCAGATTGAACTTGTGTACATATCATTCTCTCTACGGTGGAATGTGGAATTTATTTTGCAGAGCCGGACACTATCCTGGTGTTCACAATCTTCTATGGATTATTCGGAGGAGGAACCCGCCTTGCAATGCCGAACATTATGCACACCGGACTCATCGTCATTGAAGCCAGGTTCAGGGGCTACTGAGGGAGTCCTGGACTAGGGGGTGTCCGAACAGCTGGACTATCATCATCCGTCGGACTCCAAGACTATGAAGATACAAGATTGAAGACTCCGTCCCGTGTCCGGATGGGACTTTCCTTGGCGTGGAAGGCAAGCTTGGCGATACGGATATGTAGATCTCCTACCATTGTAACTGACACTATGTAACCCTAGCCCTCTCCGGTGTCTATATAAACCGGAGGGCTTTAGTCCGTAGGACGAACAACCATTACAACAATCATACCATAGGCTAGCTTCTAGGGTTTAGCCTCCTTGATCTCGTGGTAGATCCACTCTTGTACTACCCATATCATCAATATATATCAAGCAGGAGTAGGGTTTTACCTCCATCGAGAGGGCCCGAACCTGGGTAAAAACATCGTGTCCCTTGTCTCCTGTTACCATCCGCCTAGACTCACAGTTCGGGACCCCCTACCCGAGATCCGCCGGTTTTGACACCGACACCTCCCACATATTATCACCTCTATATCGCAAAACTATTGCAAGGAATCAAACATATCATATTCAGTGATCCACAAGTTTATGTAGGATTTTATGACTAACCATGTGATTGACCAATTCCTGTCATCTCTCTAAATAGATATAAGTGAAGCAATAGAGTTTAATTCTTTCTACAAAAGATATGCCCACGCTCTAACAAATATAAGTGAAGCAAAAGAGCATTCTACAAATGGTGGTTTTCTATGTGAAGAGAAACAGGCAATCCAGACTTCAAATGATATAAGTGAAGCACATGAAGCATTCTATAAAGCCATACTCAAAAGATTTAAGTGAAGTGCAATGAGCATTTTATAAATCAACCAAGTACTATCTCATACCAGCAAGGTTCATAAAATAAAAGTGAAAACTAAATGCAAAAGACGCTCCAATACTTGCACATATCGCATGAACAAAACGAATACGAAAACATACTGATACTTGTTGAAGAAAGAGGGGATGCCTTCCGGGGCATCCCCAAGCTTAGACGCTTGAGTCTCCTTGAATATTTACTTGTGGTGCCTCGGGCATCCCCAAGCTTGAGCACTTGCCTCTCTTCCTTCTCCTCATATGGAGACATCCTCGATTAGACACTTCATCCACACAAAACTTCAACAGAAAACTCGGTAAGATTAAGGCTTAGTGTAGTAAGGCATCTCTGCCTCCCTCCCCCTCCTTTTAGTTTAGTCTATTTATGTTAGATTACCCCTTGTAATCATTTTTTGTATCTTGTTACTTTCTGATGAATAAAGGTTTTGATCTGCTGTGGGGGTTTTGCCCCACAGTTCCCAGTCAAAAAAAACTCAATAAGATCCGTTAGTCTAATAAAGCAAATCACTACTCTAAGTACTGTAGCAAACCAATTCATATTTTGTTTTTGCATTGTGTCTACTGTAATATAACTTTTCCATGGCTTAATCCACTGATATAAATTGATAGTTTCATCAAAACAAGCAAACTATGCATCAAAAACAGAATCTGTCAAAAACAGAACAGTCTGTAGCAATCTGAACATCCACCATACTTATGTTACCCCAAAAATTCTACCAAAATTAGGAAAAATAAAAAAGTTGTGCAGAAAGACAGTTCAAAAAGAACCAGATCCGTTTTCTGTTCCAGTTAAAAATGTAAAATCGCGCACTACAGACAAAGTTTCTGTCCTGCACTGTACAAACCAACAAGCATTGTAAACATCCTAAAGGCAAACCTTGGCACATTATTTTTATAATACAATGGAATTGTACAAGGGGATAATTATTTTTGATGAAAAGTTTCTGTAATCAAGATTCACAAAGTTTCCGTGAGCATGAACAAAGTTCAAGGCTAGCTCCCACTTCAACAATGCTTGTCTCTCTCACTTTCACTTTTCTTTTCGAAAAGTTTTTAGGTTCCCCGCTTAATTTTTTTGTTTTTAAACTTTATGAAAGCACACAACAGAAATAAATGACTCTCTAAAACTTCCAGGTTGTCTCCCTGGCAGTGCTTTCTTTAAAGCCATTAAGCTAGGCATATAGTGCTCAAGTAATGGATCCACCCGGATCCCAAGGTATATCAAAGCCAATTTTAATTAACAATGATTTGTAATTTAGTAGTGAGCACAAAGTAACATATATCAAGCAATGACGAAGTCTAACCCTCTTCCTATGCATCGGCATGTTATAAAAGAACAATTCATGCACACATAGTAAAGGCCAATGCATAGTATAAGCATTTTCTTGCAATTTTATCATATTGGAAACATAGAGAGGTGAAGATGTAGTTCCTCTCTCATAATAATTGCAAGTAGGAGCAGCAAGCACATGCATATTCATCAAAACCATCATGTGCAATGGTAAAAGGCAACCCATCAATATAATCCTTACTAAGCGCAAACTTCTCCGATATAGTGTAGTCGGGAGAATTCAAAAATATAATAGGACTATCATGCATGGGTGCAATAGCAACAATTTCATGTTTAACATAAGGAACTATAGCAAGTTCATCTCCATAAGCATAATTCATATTGGCATCTTGTCCACAAGCATAGCAAGCATCATTAAAAAGGGATATGTCAAGAGAATCAACGGGATCATAGCAATCATCATAGCAATCATCCTTCAGTAAACATGAAGGGAATTAAACAATGTATGAGTTGAAGAGTTACTCTCATTAGAAGGTGGGCACGGGTGATCAATCCGCTCTTCCTCCTTTTGTTCTTCGCTCTCCTCATCATCTTTTTCATCCAATGAGCTCACAGTTTCATCAATTTCTTCTTCCATAGCTTCCTGCAAAATATTACTCTCTTATTGGACAGCGGAGAATTTCTCAATATATAGTTTAACATAGGCATTAGAAGCATAATTATCATAACAATATTCAAGTATGGCAAATTTTTCAGATTTGTAGAGAGTAGCATCATACTTTTCAATCAGTGAAGCAATTTCATAAGCACCCTTAAAAGCAACAAATTCTTCAATTTGTTGAACATCATAGTAATTATAAACACCCTTAGCATACGAAGATACAATTCCATTATCAATAAACTCACATTGGTAGGGAAGGTGTTTCTTAGAGTTTTCAGAACAACAAGTAATATCATATATTTCACATAAGTTCCAAGCATAGCATTGCAAACGATGAATTTAATCCAGTAAAAGTTTCCCTTTTTCAGATATACGGTGTCGCATATAACAAGCATGCTCATCTAAAGATTTGCCCTCAACTAAGCTAGTTGGGGTTTCAGCACGACCACATAGGGATCGAAGATGATCCAAGTAGAAAGCTTCAGGAGTGTGATAGATTTTGAGTGGTTCTTCAACCATTGGTTCAGTAGGTACAACTATTTTCTTATTTTGCGTTTCCTACCCATAACTAAAGATAGAAAACAACTAAGAACAGCAAAATAAAAACTACTTAGTGATAAAGCAAACAAGCACACACACACACACACGAGAATATTCACCCCACGCTATGACTCCCTGGCAACGGCGCCAGAAAAAGGTCTTGATGACCCGCAAGTATACGGGATAGTTGTAGCCTCTTTCGATAAGTAAGAGTGTCGAACCCAACGAGGAGTGTCGGTGTCAAAACCGGCGGATCTCGGGTAGGGGGTCCCGAACTGTGCGTCTAGGCGGATGGTAACAGGAGACAAAGGACACGATGTTTTTACCTAGGTTCGGGCCCTCTCGATGGAGGTAAAACCCTACTCCTGCTTGATTGATATTGATGATATGGGTAGTACAAGAGTGGATCTACCACGAGATCAAGGAGGCTAAACCCTAGAAGCTAGCCTATGGTATGATTGTTGTAATGGTTGTTCGTCCTAGGGACTAAAACCCTCCGGTTTATATAGACACCGGAGAGGGCTAGGGTTACACAGAGTCGGTTACAATGGTAGGAGATCCACATATCCGTATTGCCAAGCTTGCCTTCCACGCCAAGGAAAGTCCCATCCGGACACGGGACGAAGTGTTCAATCTTGTATCTTCATGGTCTTGGAGTCCGGCCGATGATGATAGTCCGGCTATCCGGACACCCCCTAGTCCAGGACTCCCTCAGTAGCCCCCGAACCAGGCTTCAATGACGACGAGTCCGGCACGTATATTGTCTTCGGCATTGCAAGGCGGGTTCTCCTCCAAATTCCATGTGTTTGCCGAATAGTGTCCGGCTTCCTTACAAATGTTGTGCTCCTTGGCTCCCACGCCCAATAATGGCCCTCTTCCACGTGTCGCACGAATGCGAAAGGCCAGGGTATTTTTATATTTTACCCCCTAGCTGCGCCAATAATCTTCCTATAAGAGAGGCAAGAATCCATATCCAAATCACACCACCTTCCTTCCGCGAGTACTCATCGGAGCGCTTCTGGCCAAAAATCCATTCCATCATGGACCGTCGACGCGGCTCCTCCTCTCGCGCTCCCAGCCCTCAGCCAGGAGATTGGAGGAGATGTTCAGTTCCGCACAACGAGCTGGTGACGCTCCAAGCGGAGGGATACCTTCCTCCGGCCTTCATGGTCCCGGTTCGAGCCGGGCTGGCCACCTACAAAGTTGGAAAGAAAGCGGTGGCCACCCCTAGTTCCTCCAAAGGGGAGTGGGTGTGCTTCGTCCCTTATCTAATAAGGGGGCTCGGGTTTCCCATACATCCGTTTCTCCGGGGGCTTCTGGAGTTCTACGGACTCCAGCTTCATCACCTCACGCTCGCCTCTATTCTGCACATCACGGGTTTCGTAGCTCTTTGCGAGCTGTTCCTAGGCATCGAGCCCCATTTTGCGCTGTGGAAGAGACTATTTTGCCTCGTACCCCGTTCTCACAGGGGTTAATATATCAAGTGGGCGGAGCCGAAATATGGCGCATCGCCGGGACCGGATATCTATCCGGAACCCCAAAGAAGGCGTCCGAAGACTGGCCCTCGGAATGGTTTTATGTGGAAGATGCTCCACTGCCGGACCCAGTTCGGATCGGCCTCCCGGAGTTCAGCAAGGCTCCTCTGAAGAAACGCCTAAGTTGGCGCCCGCGGAGCCCTCAACAGGAGGAAGACAGGAGCGTCCATTATTTGATGGGCCGGATAAGGCTGCTGGCCCATTCCAGATTAACCATGACTGGAGTCATGGCCACATGCGTCATGTGAGGGGTGCAGCTGCTCCAATATAGGGGCCACCCCATGTGGGATTTCAACGGGGAGAATGACGCCACCCGTCATGGCCGCAAGGGGCCGGGATCGGCCGCGGATCTGGTGAAGATCCTGTCCGGCCTGTACAAGGGGGAGAAGGAGGACTTCCTCCAGACGAGCCCATTGAATGGGTTCTCCATGAATAACCCTCGAAGCTGGGTAAGCGGACGCTTATTCATCCGACCCGTGCTTTCAACGTTAAGTGCCTTATTTTATGATTTTGACGCAGGAACTGCATCGGGATGTGGAGGGCATACACAGTCCGGCTCCACAACCCAAGGACCCGGGAAGATCCCTTGACCCGGCCTCCGAAGAGGATCTGCACATAAAGGTGGAGCTAATTGACGGGGTGTTCCACCAACTCAGCATGGACAATGCTCTAGTCGCCATTACGGCTGACTACCCCGGCCTATCTCCGGCTTCCCAGGTAATTATGACCGGAGTCCTGACACCATTACTTCATCCTTGTGTATTTCTGACCACCGTATACAACGGTGTCTTGCAGGAGGTGCCTTCAAGGCGGGAAGCCGAACCCGTGGCGGCTGACCAACAAGGGTCAGTCCGGCCCCGCAGGCAGAAGAGGGGCGCGGTGCGAATCAAAACGTCACCGCAACGGTATAGCTCGCGACCGTTGTTTAGAAAAAGATTCCTAGGAGGTGTATTAATGCTCATGACTTTTTCAGGAGAAAGAGCGCTCGTCGGACTGTGCCTGGAGAGGTTGCCAACCAGGCCTCCGCCAACCAGGCTCCAACACCTGGTCCGGAGGGGGAGGCGAGCGCAAGGCGCGAGCCGGGTACTCCTTCAACAGAGGATGCCGACAGACTGTCCGCCACCAGGTCTGAGGTGGAGAGCACCATGAATCATAGGCGTCGCCGGACAGTTCTGCGTGACGCGTGTTTCTCCCCAGATGAATTGAATGCCTTTAACACGGGAGACGCGCACCTCCGTGCCGCTCAAGATGGTTTAACCAGAGCCACGGAGCAGTATGTAAAAGACATACGGGTAAGGGATTATGATAGTTGTATATGCCAGTAGCCCCCGAGACTTAAAGTAGTTAAAATAACTGATCTAAGGATCATTTAATGTGCAGGATCTTACAGAGAAGAATACCCAATTGTCCCAGGAGCTACAAGAATGCAAGGCCCAACTTGAGGCCGCACTAGCTGCCGCAGGAGGAGACACAGAGACCCCCTCCGGTAACACATTATTTTTTTAAAAGGATAAGTGGTGTGCGGCGTGCGTATAAGTCTGACAATGATATTGCAGATGTTGTCGGACTGGATCCGGACAAGAAACAGCTACTGCGCCAGCTGAAGGCCGGCGAGAGGGTGCTTATGAAGGTGCTGCAGGAGAGGAACAAGCTCCAAGACGCCCACACCCAGCTTGGAGAAGAGCTAAAAGGTGTTCGGGCCGAGCTGTCTCGCTCCGTGAAGGAGAATCAGCGGCTTCGTTGTGGCATCTATAGTAAGTGTTGGAGCAAACTCTTTTGAAAAGAAGAGTTCGGCGAGGAAGTCGATTGATAGAAATATGTCTGTAGGTGTGCTCACAGGTCGCCCTGCGCAGGAAATGCCCGGTTCAACGGGTGACCAACTTCCCGAGCTGGTGCAACTGCTCGAACGTGTTCGGCAGGCGATGAGTGGCGTCGTCCAGGCCTTATGGCCGTCCGTCTCCCTACCCGAGGGCCTTGGAGAGCTTGCGGAGAAGCTTCAGGGAGCACGACAGCGCTTCCGTTTATGGAAGATATCGGCCTGCCATCAAGGTGCCAGGGAGGCCTGGGCCATGGTGAAGACGCGGTACAAGAAGGCGGATCCAAACCACATGGCCGAGGTCGGACCTGTGGGGCCCGATGGGAAGGAGATCCCTGTGAGCTTAGTGTACGGCCAAGTAGAGTTGGCCGCTAAGTATTCCCAACGGGACTGTAAATTAGACAGCCTGTTAGACGGGATTGAGGAGGAGTACAGTCAGTCAATTTGACGATGTATTTAAAATGACATGTAAAATGCCTTCTAGCCGGATTGTAGATCGTTTGTCTTTGCCGACCTTTTCGCTTCAACCTCGGGACCCTAGAGTCCGGAGTGTGTCCGAATAGCTTCTCGGTTATGAAAAAAACCAGGGCATGCATGGAGAACAAGCGTAGGGGTCATTAGTGCTTTATCAGACAAGTGCCCAACTAGTTATGTTATATTACATGGTTAGTAAGAAACATCTTCTAGGGAGAATAGTTCAATTAAGGGTTCCTTTCCCTGGGAGGCATGCCCTAAAGTGCATGTCCGGACTGCGAAAAGAGCAGGAAAACATCTGGGGGTAGATAAATAAATAGGTAAAAAATCATCTTTCAAGTCACCGACTGAATATTCCCTTAAGAACGCTAGCTTTCGGCTTCACCCAGTCTGAGGTACACATCCGGCTGATCCGGCAGTAACAATCGCAGAGGTGCTCCCTTTACCTCCTAGCCGAACAATCGGGAACGTAGGGGTAAGCACAGGAGCCAGGCAAACCAGCTTGGCCAAAGCTTAAGTCATATCGATGCATATAATGGTGAATAAAAGGTACATGCGGAAGTTTGACACATGTGTTGGGCATGAAGCCCGTATAAGTAAGCTTCTGTTAAAGAAGCCCCCAGGTATAATGAGTGCGGGTAGCACATCAAGTGTGTGCGAACAATGCGCAAATCGGCCCTCAGGGGCTTTATGAAAAAAGTGGGATAAAAGAGAGACAAAAGGCAACTGAAGTATAAAATGTGGACGGGGGAAGGAGACGAACTTTGAGTCCGGCGCTAGGCATAGAATCTTCGGACGCGGGCTGCGTTCCATGGGTTCGGCTCGAGTCGGTTGTCCGATGCGTTTCGCAGAAGGTATGCTCCGCCGGTCAGGACTTGGTCGATGATGAAGGGACCTTCCCATTTGGGCTTGAGTTTGTCCTTTTTCTTGTCCGGCAGGCGTAGAACTAGTTCGCCAACATTGTAAGTTGTAGCCCGTACTTCTCTGCTTTGATATCTTCGAGCCTGCTGCTGATAGAATGCAGAACGAGCCTTTGCCACGTCGCGCTCCTCCTCTAATGCATCCAAGCTGTCCTGCCGATCCAACTCGGCTTCTCTTTCTTCGTACATGCGCACTCGAGGTGAGTCATGAATTATGTCGCAGGGCAAAACTGCCTCTGCGCCATATACCATAAAGAATGGTGTGAATCCGGTAGTACAATTTGGCATGGTCCGCAGCCCCCAGAGTACGGAGTCGAGCTCCTCTACCCAGTGCATGTTCGATTCCGTAAGGGACCGCACTAGTCTGGGTTTGATGCCGCTCATTATTAGACCATTTGCTCGCTCAAGTTGACCGTTGGTTTGAGGATGATAGACTGAAGCGTAGTCGAGCTTAATGCCCATATTTTTGCACCAGAGTTTAACCTCGTCGGCCGTGAAGTTCGTGCCATTATCGGTGATGATGTTGTGGGGGACGCCATAACGGTGTACTACCCCGGATATGAAGTCTATCACTGGTCTGGATTCGGCCGTTTTAACTGGCTTGGCCTCTATCCATTTGGTGAATTTGTCCACCATGACCAATAGGTACTTTTGCTTGTGGGTTCCCCCTTTAAGGGGTCCAACCATGTCAAGCCCCCAGACCGCAAACGGCCAGGTGATGGGTATAGTTTTGAGAGCGGTGGGTGGCATGTGGCTCTGATTAGCAAAGAGCTGACAACCGACGCATCGTTGGACTAAGTCCTGAGCATCTGCCCGGGCCGTCGGCCAATAAAATTCTGTATGGAAGGCCTTGCCTACGAGGGCCCGGGCTGCAGCGTGGTGTCCTCCTAGTCCGGCGTGAATTTCAGCCAGAAGGTTTCGCCCTTCCTCTTCGGAGATGCACCTTTGAAGGACTCCGGTTGTGCTTTTCTTATAAAGTTCTCCCTCATGGACCTTGTAGGCTTTAGATCGCCGAACTATGCAGCGGGCCTCATTTTGGTCTTCGAGAAGTTCCTGCCTAATTAAGTAGGCTAGGAATGGTTCTGTCCACGGGGCAATTACCGCCATTATTTCGTGGGCTGAAGGTGTTATTTCATCGGCTGAACCGCCGATTATGTCAGATTGTTCTGTGTTGGGTGGTACGGTTGCTTCCGGGTTATTATTTCCGGACTCCTCTTCCCACAGTACGGATGGCTTAAAGAGCCGCTCTAGGAAGATGTTTGGAGGGACGGCGTCGCGTTTTGCTCCGATGCGTGCCAACACATCGGCTGCTTGGTTATTATCCCGGGCTACATGGTGGAATTCGAGTCCTTCGAACCGAGCTGACATTTTTAAGACAACGTTACGATAGGCTGCCATTTTCGGATCCTTGGCGTCAAAGTCTCCATTTACTTGGTATATTGCAAGGTTTGAATCCCCGCGCACCTCTAGGCATTGAATACCCATGGAGATTGCCATCCGGAGACCATGTAGGAGGGCCTCATATTCGGCTGCATTGTTGGAGTCCATGTACATTATCTGAAGTACGTATTGGACTGTGTCTCCGATTGGGGACGTCAATACGACGCCAGCCCCCAAGCCGGCAAACATTTTGGAGCCGTCGAATTGCATAATCCAATTGGAGTATGCACCGTACTCTTTAGGGAGTTCGGCTTCAGTCCATTCAGCGACGAAGACAGCCAAGACTTGCGACTTTATAGCTCGCCGCGGTTTATAAGTTATGTCGAATGGTAAGAGCTCAATGGCCCATTTTGCAATCCTGCCCGTCGCGTCGCGGTTGTTTATAATGTTGTTGAGGGGTACTTCGGAGGCCACTGTTATCGAACACTCTTGAAAGTAGTGTCGCAGCTTCCGGGATGCCATAAACACCGCGTACGCTATCTTTTGATAATGTGGGTACCGGGACTTGCATGGAGTTAAGATAGTGGATACGTAGTACACAGGCTTTTGAAGAGGGAATTTGTGTCCTTCTGTTTCTTGTTCGACGACGAGGACCGCGCTGACAACTTGATGTGTTGCCGCGATATATAATAACATTGGTTCGCCCAGGTTAGGCGCAGCCAGGACTGGATTTGTTGCCAGTATGGCCTTTATTTCTTCGAGTCCGGCCGTGGCGGCATCCGTCCACTCGAAGTGTTCGGTGCGCCCGAGGAGGCGATAGAGGGGCAAAGCCTTTTCTCCTAAATGGGAGATGAAGCGGCTTAGACCTGCCACGCATCCAGTCAATTTTTGTATTTGTTTGAGGTCTTTTGGAATATCCAGCTGTGACAGAGCTCGGATCTTGGCTGGGTTTGCTTCAATTCCTCTACCGGATACAATGAAGCCCAGGAGCTTTCCGGCTGGTACGCCGAAAACGCATTTTTCCGGGTTCAGCTTTATGTCATATGCTCGGAGGTTATCGAATGTGAGCCTCAAATCGTCTACTAGAGTTTCGACGTGTTTGGTCTTGATGACCACGTCGTCTACGTATGCCTCTACTGTTTTGCCGATCTGGGTAGCCAGACATATTTGAATCATGCGCTGATATGTTGCGCCGGTGTTTTTGAGTCAAGGGCATTGTGTTGAAGCAGAATGGTCCATATGGAGTAATGAATGCCGTTGCGGCTTGGTCCGCCTCCGCCATCTTGATTTGATGGTAGCCGGAGTATGCATCGAGGAAGCACAATGAATCGTGCCCTGCAGTAGCATCGATTATTTGATCGATGCGGGGAAGGGGGAAAGGATCCTGTGGACAAGCCTTATTGAGGTCTTTAAAATCGACACATAGGCACCAAGATTTGTCCTTCTTTGGTACCATTACCAGGTTTGCTAGCCAGTCCGGATGATTGATGTCTCTGATGACTCCGGCTTCCAATAGTTTGGCTAGCTCCTCTCCCATTACCTGTCTTTTGGGTTCGGAAAATCGCCGAAGAGCCTGTTTGACTGGCTTGAATCCTTTTAGGATGTTTAGGCTGTGTTCTGCCAATCTGCGTGGGATTCCTGGCATATCTGAAGGGTGCCAGGCGAAGATGTCCCAATTCTCCCGAAGGAATTCTCGCAGTGCGGCGTCTACATCAAGGTTTAACTGTGCCCCAATGGAGGCCGTCTTTGTTGGGTCCGTTGGATGGACTTGGAATTTGACTATTTCGTCCGCTGGTTTAAAAGAGGTGGACTTGGACCTCTTATCGAGTATCACATCATCCCTGTTCACCGTGGAGCGCAGCGCCGTGAGCTCCTCTGCCGCTAAGGCTTCGGATAGTGCCTCTAGGGCTAGTGCGGCTGTCTTGTTTTCGGCGCGGAGTGCTGTGTCCGAATCACTGACAAGAGTGATTATTCCACTGGGCCCGGGCATCTTAAGCTTCATGTACCCGTAATGGGGTATGGCTTGAAAAATTGTGAATGCCTCTCGTCCTAATATAGCGTGATATCCGCTGCTGAATGGGGCCACTTGGAACGTGACCTCCTCGGACCTGTAATTGTCCGGCGAGCCGAACACCACATCAAGTGTGATTTTTCCTGTGCAGCGTGCTTCCCGGCTAGGGATTATTCCTCTAAAGGTTGTGCTACTTCGCTCAATGCGGCTCCAGTCTATTTCCATTTTTTGAAGGGTTTCCTCGTAGATGAGGTTTAATCCGCTGCCGCCTTCCATGAGTACCTTGGTAAGACGAAAGCCGTCCACTATTGGACTGAGGACCAATGCGGCTGGTGCTCGGGCTGTTCGGAATTTAGGTTCGTCGCTGGCATTGAAGGTGATGGCCGTGTTGCTCCATGGATTTGTTGTTGCTACTTGGTAGACTTCGGCGAGGCTGCAGATTGTTCGTTTCCGCATATTATTTGATGCGAAAGTCTCGAAGACTGTTGACACCGTACTGGCACTATTGGAGTGGTTCTCCGGGGCTAGAAGCTTTTCGCCACTTTTGGCCACCTGCCGCAGTATCCAACATGCTCGAAGGCTATGTGTGGGAGTGGCGCCCTCTGTACTGTGAATTTTACAGGGTCCGCTGAGCCATCCCTCCAGTACGGTTCCATGCCCTTTATGGGGTTTTTGCTTTTTGGTTTTTGTACCTGGTGCATGAGTATGATGCACCCTTTTGTTTCGGACTAGGGTTGCATTCGGAGCCGGATTGTCCCAAAACTTAGTTTCGGTTTTCCAGAAACTCTCCATCGCACAGTACTTTCGTACTATGGACGCCAGGTCGGCGAAGCGTGTAATCTCACGACGACTTACGGCGTTCAAGATTCCCTTGTCCGTGCAATTATTGGAGAAAGTTGAAATTGCGTTTTCCTCACGGCAGTCTTTTATTCTGTCCACAACCAGGAGGAATCTGGCCCAGTAATGATGTACTCTTTCAGCGGGCTCTTGCCAGATTTGAGATAGATCGCATATGTTTGGGTGCGTGGGTGGAATTGAGTCCGGAACCCAACCCATCTCGAGGCTCAAAGGCCGAAAAGTTTCCGAATTTGGAAGCTTGGATTGCTGGATGTTGTCCAACGAGTTTGGTACGATGCCCGACTTTAGGTTCAGTGCTTGACTGACGTCCGTCCCTCCGTGGAAATCCGGCATGGAGGGTTCGGGAGTCCGGACATAACTGGTTTTTAATATAGGAGAAGAGCCGCCACTTTGTTCCTCTACCACCGCAACGTGGTGGGTAACCTGGGGAGAGTTAATCTCTCTCAGATCGGTTTTAAGCCCAATCTGATCGTAGTCTGTGGCGACTCCCAGGGCGGCGATGCGATCCAAGAGCTCGTTTACGGACGAGAGCTCTATTGGATCCAGCTGCTCGGCGAATTCCAAGTTGACGTGAAGATTGCTTTTGATGACCCGAGAGGTCATCATCGAAGCGGTGGCCGAACAGGCGGTCATGAGAAAACCACCTAGCCGGATAGTTTGGCTGGCGGCCAAGGCTCCTTTGGCGATGATACCGTCTCTAAAGACGGGAAGAGGCATCCTTCCTGATCGTGACGGCACAGAGGAACTCTCAATGAAAGCACCAATGTCGGTGTCAAAACCGGCGGATCTCGGGTAGGGGGTCCCAAACTGTGCGTCTAGGCGGATGGTAACAGGAGACAAGGGACACGATGTTTTTACCCAGGTTCGGGCCCTCTCGATGGAGGTAAAACCCTACTCCTGCTTGATTGATATTGATGATATGGGTAGTACAAGAGTGGATCTACCACGAGATCAAGGAGGCTAAACCCTAGAAGCTAGCCTATGGTATGATTGTTGTAATGGTTGTTCGTCCTAGGGACTAAAACCCTCCGGTTTATATAGACACCAGAGAGGGCTAGGGTTACACAGAGTCGGTTACAATGGTAGGCGATCCACATATCCGTATTGCCAAGCTTGCCTTCCATGCCAAGGAAAGTCCCATCCGGACACGGGACGAAGTCTTCAATCTTGTATCTTCATGGTCTTGGAGTCCGGCCGATGATGATAGTCCGGCCATCCGGACACCCCATAGTCCAGGACTCCCTCAAGGAGCTAAAGGTAGAGCAAATACTCTCTGAAGCCCTATCGGCCACTGATACGACTCTACGCACGCTTCACGTTCGCTTTACCTAGAACAAGTATGAAACTAGAAGTACTTTGTAGGTGTGATAGGATAGGTTTGAAAGAAAATAAAGAACATGTAAATAAAAACTAGGGGCTGTTTAGATAAAGATGCAATAAAGTAAATATAGCAAGTGTGGAAAAGTGGTGGTAGGAGTTGTGAAATTGTCCCTAAGCAATTGACTATGTTACTAGACCGGTAATCACTATTGCAATTCTATTTGGGGGAGAGGCATAAGCTAACATACTTTCTCTACTTGGATCATATGCACTTATGATTGGAACTCTAGCAAGCATTCGCAACTAGTAAAGATCATTAAGGAAAAACCCAACCATAGCATTAAAGTATCAAGTCCCCTTTATCCCATATGCAAACAACCAACTTACTCGAGTCCGTGCTTCTGTCACTCACGCCACCCACCATAAGCAAATCATGAACATATTGCAAACCCTACAGCGGGAATCCCTCACGCTTGCGCGACACGAAGGGCACAATAGGACATCACCAATAATAAAACATGCAACTCAAACCAATCATAGCAATTCATCAACCACCGATAGGACAACGAAAATCTACTCAGACATCATAGGATGGCAACACATCATTGGATAATAATATGAAGCATAAAGCACCATGTTCAAGTAGAGGGTACAACGGGTTGCGGGAGAGTGGACCGCTGGATATAGATTGGGGAAGATGATGGAGATGTTGGTGAAGATGATGGAGGTGTTGGTGAAGATCGCGGTGATGATAATGGCCCCCGGCAGCGCTCCGGCGCCACCGGACGCAAGGGGGAGAGAGCCCCCCTTCTTCTTCTTCTTCCTTGACCTCCTCCCTAGATGGGAGAAGGGTTTCCCCTCTGGTCCTTGGCTCCCATGGCTTGGGAGGGGTGAGAGCCCCTCCGAGATTGGATCTATCTCTCTGTCTCTCTCTGTTTCTGCGTTCTGGGATTCTGCCCTCGCACATTTTCTTTTATATCCGGAGATCCGTAATTCCGATTGGACTGAAACCTTCGCCCAGATATTTTTCCAAAAATTAGCTTTATTGCGAACAAAGAAGGGCATCAAACGCCTTATGAGTGGCCCAAGAGGGTGGGGGGCACGCCCGCCTGGAGTGGGCATGGGCCCCTATCTCGTGGCCACCTCGGGCACTGTCTCGCGTTGATTTTACTTCCCAAAAATCAAAGATATTCCAAAATAATTCTTCGTCCGTTTTTATCCCGTTTGGACCCTGTTTGATAGGGGGTTTCTTTGAAACATAAAACATGCAACAGACAGGAACTGGCACTGGGCACTGGATCAATATGTTAGTCCCAAAAATAATATAAAAAGTTGCCAAAAGTATATGAAAGTTGAATAATATTGGCATGGAACAATCAATAATTATAGATACGACAGAGACATATCAGACATACATCAAGTGTTCTCAAATCCTTAAAGACTCAATCCGATAAGATAACTTCAAAGGGAAAACTCAATCCATTGCAAGAGAGTAGAGGGGGAGAAACATCATAAGATCCAACTATAATAGCAAAGCTCGTGATACATCAAGATCGTGCCGAATCAAGAACACGAGACAGAGAGAGATCAAACACATAGCTACTGGTACATACCCTCAGCCCCGAGGGTGAACTACTCCCTCCTCGTCATGGAGAGCGCCGGGATGATGAAGATGGCCACCGGTGAGGGATCCCCCCTTCGGCAGTGTGCCGGAACAGGGTCCCGATTGGTTTTTGGTGGCTACAGAGGCTTGCGGCGACGGAACTCCCGATCTATTGTGCTCTTGGATGTTTTTGGGGTATATGGGTATATATAGGAGGAAGAAGTAGGTTGGTGGAGCTACGAGGGGCCCACGAGGGTGGGGGCGCGCCCAGGGAGCAGGCGCGCCTCCCTGCCTCGTGGCCTCCTCGCTTCTTTCTTGACGTCCACTCCAAGTCCTCTGGATCACGTTTGTTCCAAAAATAACTCTCCCGAAGGTTTCATTCCGTTTGGACTCCGTTTGATATTCCTTTTCTGCGAAACACTAAAATAGGCAAAAAACAACAATTTGCACTGGGCCTCCGGTTAATAGGTTAGTCCCAAAAATAATATAAAAGTGTGTAATAAAGCCCATTAAACATCCAAAACAGATAATATAATAGCATGGAACAATCAAAAATTATAGATACGTTGGAGACATATCAAGCATCCCCAAGCTTAATTCCTTCTCGTTCTCGAGTAGGTAAATGATAAAAACAGAATTTTTGATGTGGAATGCTACCTAACATAATTCTCAATGTAATTTTCTTTATTGTGGCATGAATGTTCAGATCCAAAAGATTCAAGATAAAAGTTTAATATTGACATAAAAATGATAATACTTCAAGCATACTAACAAAGCAATCATGTCTTCTTAAAATAACATGGTCAAAGAAAGCTATCCCTTCAAAATCATATAGTCTGGCTATGCTCTATCTTCATCACACAAAATATTTAAATCATGCACAACCCCAGTTTTAGCCAAGCAATTGTTTCATACTTTAGTATTCTCAAACCTTTTCAACTTGGGAATTGCTTAATTCCATCCGGATGTAGCGGTCTGCTCGGCAACCGGCTCCTCCCATTGACACGTGTCCCTAGGGACCAGCCACGTTGCTAGCGCCTCCCAATCGTTATCTTCTCAATTCTCTAGCGTCTCTTCTTCCCGAGATGTCCCTTTCTCCATCTCTTTTTTCTTCAGTCACCACTCTACTGCGCGATACGCTACCGCCGCCCAGTGCTGCCGCACCCCCTCCCACTACCGCATTGCAAGGCTACGCCTTCACCATCGACGCTGATGTGCAAGCCTTCGTTGCTGCAGCTACCATTGTTGCTATCCGGAGCAGAGCAAGACAACGGCGACCAGCACAACAGCAGGGAAGGGCCGGTGTTGTTGAAAGGGGAGGCGGTCATGGCAACATGTTCACAGCACCGGCTACTACGACGATGTTGTTTGGAGGAGGCGGTGATCGGCAGCGACGCCGGCTGCAGCAATACCGACTGCTGCAATGACGTGGTTGCTACGAGGCCACTTGCCAGCGGGAGTGTCGGCGACTCCTGGATGCTGCGAGGCTGCTTTGCTGGAAGTATCCAATGATGCGAGGTCCGTGGCGAGTACGACGAGAGAGCGTCGGTGCTGCTACGATGGAGTTGCAGACGGTGATCGCCGGCGAGTCAGATGTAGCAACACCGGCTGCTGCGACGACGTGGGTTGCAGCAGTAGTGACCGGCGACGAGCCGGATGGAGCAACACCGTGATGGTCGGCGGCCATCCAGCTTCAGTAACATTGGCACGACGATGCTTTTGACGGTGGCCGGGGCGCTGCGACGCGGTGATGCTCCAACAGACTGCAGAGGCGTTGCTCCGAGCCGCTGCTGCGAGGCTGCTGGAGTTGCTACGACCGGGAGCGGCGTTGCCGCTAGGTCAAGGAGTTGCTACCGGAGCGATCCGCGCATCGATCGGTGACTTGCTTGCTTGGAGCAGTTGTGCAGCAGGGACACACTGGTCATGGTGCCGCGAAGAGAGGCAGTGCACGACGCGCAGGAAGACAAGATCAGATGGTTAATGGATGCATATCTGATGGCTATGAAGGCGGCTATTGTTTCGGTCCTCTACATCCGGATGACGCCTAGGAGCTCCCTTTCAACTTTCACACAATACATGAGCATGAGCCATGGACATAGCACTATAGGTGGAATAGAATGGTGGTTGTGGAGAAGACAAAAACGAGAAGATAGTCTCACATCAACTAGGCATATCAATGGGCTATGGAGATGCCCATCAAAAGATATCAATGTGAGTGAGTAGGGATGGCCATGCAACGGATTCACTAGAGCTATAAGTGTATGAAAGCTCAGCAAAAGAAACTAAGTGGGAGTGCATCTAACTTGCTTGCTCACGAAGACCTAGGGCAATTTGAGGAAGCCCATCATTGGAATATACAAGCCAAGTTCTTATAATGAAGATTCCCACTAGTATATGAAAGTGACAACATAGGAGACTCTCTACAATGTAGATCATGGTGCTACTTTGAAGCACAAGTGTGGTAAAAGGATAGTAGCATTGCCCCTTCTCACTTTTTCTCTCATTTTTGTTTTTTTATTTGGGCCTTTTCTCTCCTTTTTTGGCATTTTTTTTCTTTTGTTTAGTCCGGAGTCTCATCCCGACTTGTGGGGGAATCATAGTCTCCATCATCCTTTCCTCACTGGGACAATGCTTTAATAAAGATGATCATCACACTTTTATTTACTTACAACTCAAGAATTACAAGTCAATACTTAGAACAAAATATGACTCTATATGAATGCCTCCAGCAGTGTACCGGGATGTGCAATGAATCATGGGTAACATGTATGAAAGAATTATGAACGGTGGCTTTGCCACAAATACAATGTCAACTTCATGATCATGCAAAGCAATATGACAATGATGGAGCGTGTCATAATAAACGGAATGGTGGAAAGTTGCATGACAATATATCCCGGAATGGATATGGAAATCCAATAATAGGTAGGTATGGTGGCTGTTTTGAGGAAGGTAAATGGTGGGTGTATGGTACCGGCGAAAGTTGCGCGACACAAGAGAGGCTAGCAATGGTGTAAGGGTGAGAGTGCGTATAATCCATGGACTCACCATTAGTTATAAAGAACTCACATAGTTATTGCAAAAATCTACAAGTCATCAAAACAAAGTGCTACATGCATGCTCCTAGGTGAACGGTTGGTAGGAGTTAACCATCGCGCGATCCAGACCTGCACACATAAGGAAGACAATCAATAAATAAATCATGCTCCAACTTCATCACATAACGGTTCACCATACGTGCATGCTACGGGAATCACAAACTTTAACACAAGTATCTCTCAAATTCACAACTACTCCACTAGCATGACTCTAATATCACCATCTTCGTATCTCAAAAAATCATAAAGAATCAAACTTCTCATAGTATTCAATGCACTTTATATGAAAGTTTTTATTCTATCCCTCTTGGATGCCCATCATATTAGGACTAGTTTCATAACCAAAGCAAATTACCATGCTGTTCTAAAAGACTCTCAAAATAATATAAGTGAAGCATGATAGTTCATTAATTTCTTCAAAATAAAACCACCGCCATGCTCTAAAAAGATATAAGTGAAGCACTAGAGAAAATGACAAACTACTCCAAAAGATATAAGTGAAGATCAATGAGTAGTCGAATAATTATGCAACTATGTGAAGACTCTCTAACATTTAATAATTTCAGATCTTTGTATTTCATTCAAACAGAAAGCAAAACAAAATAAAACAAAATGACGCTCCAAGCAAAACACATATCATGTGGTGAAAAAAAATATATATCCAAGTAAATTTACCGATGAACGAAGACGAAAGAGGGGATGCCATCCGGGCATACCCAAGCTTAGGCTCTTGGTTGTCCTTGAATATTACCTTGAGGTTCCTTGGTCATCCCCAAGCTTAGGCTCTTTCCACTCCTTATTCCATAGTCCATCGAATCTTTACCCAAAACTTGAAAACTTCACAACACAAAACTCAACAGAAAACTCGTAAGCTCCGTTAGTATAAGAAAATAAACCACCACTTAGGTACTGTAGTGAACTCATTCTAAATTCATATTGGTGTAATATCTACTGTAGTCCAACTTCTCTATGGTTCATAACCTCCGATACTACTCATAGATTCATCAAAATAAGCAAACAACACATAGAAAACAGAATCTGTCAAAAACAGAACAGTCTGTAGTAATCTGTAACTTTCGAATACTTCTGTAACTCAAAAAATTCTACCAAATTAGGAAAACCTGAGAAATTTGTGTACCAATCCATATCAAAAAGAATCAGATAAAAATCATGTCTTTGTGAATTACCAAAACGAATTTACTGGGTGCAAAAGTTTCTGATTTTCAGCAGGATCAACACAACTATCACCGTAAGCCATCCTAAAGGTCTTACTTGGCACTTTATTGAAACAAAAGCTATAAAACATGATTACTACAGTATAAAAATCATATGAACACCCCAAAACAGTAAAGGTAAATATTCGGTTGTCTCCCAACAAGCGCTTTTCTTTAATGCCTTTCTAGCTAGGCATGATGACGACAATGATGCTCACATAAAAGATAAGAATTGAAACATAACGGTAGCATCATGAAGAATATGACTAGCACATTTAAGCCTAACCCACTTCCTATGCATAGGGATTTTGTGAGCAAACAACTTATGGGAACAATAATCAACTAGCATAGGAAGGCAAAACAAGCATAACTTTAAAACTTTAAGCACATAGAGAGGAAACTTGATATTATTGCAATTCCTACAAGCATATATTCCTCCCTCATAATAATTTTCAGTAGCATCATGAATGAAATTCAACCATATAACCAGCACCTAAAGCATTCTTTTCATGATCTACTTGCATAGAAATTTTACTACTCTCCACATAAGCAAATTTATTCTCATCAATAGTAGTGGGAGCAAACTCAACAAAATAAATATCATGTGAAGCACAATCCAATGGAAAATTGAAATCATTATGACAAGTTTCATGTTTATCTTTATTATTTATAGCATACATGTCATCACAATAATCATCATAAATAGGAGGCATGCTATCATCATAATATATTTTCTAATCAAAACTTGGGGGACAAAAAATATCATCTTCATCAAACATAGCATCCCCAAGCTTGTGGCTTTGCATATCATTAGCATGATGGATATTCATAGAATTCATACTAACAACATTGCAATCATGCTCATCATTCACATATTTTATGCCAAGCATTCTATGTAATTCTTCTTCTAGTACTTGAGCACAATTTTCCTTCTCATCATTTTCACGAAAGACATTAAAATGATGAAGCATATGAGGCACCCTTAATTCCATTTTTTAGTTTTCTTTTATAAACTAAACTAGTGATAAAACAAGAAACTAAAAGATTCAATTGCAAGAGCTAAAGATATACTTCCAAGCACTCACCTCCCTGACAATGGCGCTAGAAAAGAGCTTGATATCTACTACGCAACCTTCTCCTTGTAGACGTTGTTGGGCCTCCAAGTGCAGAGGTTTGTAGGACAGTAGCAAATTTCCCTCAAGTGGATGACCTAAGGTTTATCAATCCATGGGAGGTGTAGGATGAAGATGGTCTCTCTCAAACAACCCTGCAACCAAATAACAAAGAGTGTCTTGTGTCCCCAACACACGCAATACAATGGTAAATTGTATAGGTGCACTAGTTCAGAGAAGAGATGGCGATACAAGTGCAATATAGATGGTAGATATAGGTTTTTGTAATATGAAAATATAAAAACAGCAAGGTAACTAATGATAAAAGTGAGCACAAATGGTATTGCAATGCTAGGAAACAATGCCTAGGGTTCATACTTTCACTAGTGCAAGTTCTTTCAACAATAATAACATAATTGGATCATATAACAATCCCTCAACATGCAACAAAGAGTCACTCCAAAGTCACTAATAGCAGAGAACAAACGAAGAAATTATTGTAGGGTACGAAACCACCTCAAAGTTATCCTTTTTGTCAATCTATTCAAGAGTCCGTAGTAAAATAAAACGAAGCTATTCTTTCCGTTCGATCTATCATATTGTTCGTACTAGAATAACACCTTAAGAAAAAAATCAACCAAAATCCTAATGTCACCTAGATACTCCAATGTCACCTCAAGTATCCGTGGGCATGATTATACGATATGCATCACACAATCTCAGATTCATCTATTCAACCAACACAAAATACTTCATAGAGTGCCCCAAAGTTTCTACCGGAGAGTCAAGACGAAAACGTGTGCCAGCCCCTATGCATAAGTTCATGAGGTCACTGAACCCACAAGTTGATCACCAAAACATACATCAAGTAGATCACGTGAATATCCCATTGTCACCACAGATGAGCACATGCAAGACATACATCAAGTGTTCTCAAATCCTTAAAGACTCAATCCGATCAGATAACTTCAAAGGGAAAACTCAATCCATTGCAAGAGAGTAGAGGGGGAGAAACATCATAAGATCCGACTATAATAGCAAAGCTCGCGATACATCAAGATCATGCCGAATCAAGAACACGAGAGAGAGAGAGAGAGAGAGATCAAACACATAGCTACTGGTACATACCCTCAGCCCCGAGGGTGAACTACTCCCTCCTCGTCATGGAGAGCTCCGGGATGATGAAGATTGCCACCGGTGAGGGATCCCCCCTCCGGCAGGGTGCCGGAACAGGGTCCCGATTGGTTTTTGGTGGCTACAGAGGCTTGCGGCAGCGGAACTCCCGATCTATTGTGCTCCTAGATGTTTTCGGGGTATATGGGTATATATAGGAGGAAGAAGTAGGTCGGTCGAGCTGCGAGGGGCCCACGAGGGTGGGGGTGCGCCCAGAGGGGCAGGCGCGCCTCCCTGCCTCGTGGCCTCCTCGCTTCTTTCTTGACGTCCACTCCAAGTCCTCTGGATCATGTTTGTTCCAAAAATAACTCTCCTGAAGGTTTCATTCTGTTTGGACTCCATTTGGTATTCCTTTTCTGCGATACACTGAAATAGGCAAAAAAACAATAATTTGCACTGGGCCTCCGGTTAATAGGTTAGTCCCAAAAATAATATAAAAGTGTAGAATAAAGCCCATTAAACATCCAAAACCGATAATATAATAGCATGGAACAATCAAAAATTATAGATACGTTGGAGACGTATCATAGCATGTCTTGACGTATGACACGTCCATTTTGCATCATGTTTTCTTAATGTTATTTATGATGTTTTTATACATAATAATGCATTTTGGAGGAACTCTAATGCCTTTTCTCTCATAATACACAAGGTATACAAAAGAGGGAGAATTCCTGCAGATGGAAATCTGGACCTGGAAAAGCTACGTCGGGCTACCTATTCCGCACAACTCCAAACAAGCTGAAACTTCACGAAGATTTTTTAGGGAATATATGAGGAATATTGGAGCAAATAAGTACCAGAGGGGGCCCACCAGGTGGGCACAACCCACCTTGGCGCGCCAGGGAGCCCAGGCGCGCCCTGGTGGGTTGTGCTCACCCAGGCCCACCATCGGTGCCCATCTTCTGGTATATAAGTCATTTTGACCTAGAAAAAATAAAGAGAGGACTTTCGGGATGGAGCGCCGCCATCTCGAGGCGGAACTTTGGCAGGAGCACTTTTGCCCTTCGACGGAGCGATTTCGCTGTGGGAACTTCCCTCCCGGAGGGGGAAATCACCGTCATCATCATCACCAACAACTCTCCCATCTTGGGGAGGAAATCTCCATCAACATCTTCAACAACACCATCTCATCTCAAACCCTAGTTCATCTCTTGTGTTCAATCTTGTTACCGGAACTATAGATTGGTGCTTGTGGGTGACTAGTGGTGTTGATTACATGTGGTAGTTGATTACTATATGGTTTATTTGGTGGAAGATTATATGTCCAGATCCAATATGCTATTTAATACCCCTCTGATCTTGAGCATGATTATCATTTGTGAGTAATTACTTTTGTTCTTGAGGTCACGAGAGAAATCATGTTGCAAGTAATCATGTGAACTTGATATGTGTTCGATATTTTGATAGTATGTATGTTGTGATTTCCTTAGTGGTGTCATGTGAACGTCGACTACATGACACTTCACCATATTTGGGCCTATTTCTATAAGGGACCGATTGGATCCAAAATTTTAATGCTATGGTTAGAATTTATTCTTAATACTTTTCTCGTAGTCGTGTATCACTACTGCAGGATGCTGCTAACGCGACACTACAATCAGAGACCCTTCAACGAAACTGTGTGCGATGCCATAATCGTAAACGGTGGTGTAAAATAACCGTCAAAAAAGGTGCAAAACATTTGCGATGGAGGATGCATCAAACACAGTTCAGATTTTAGTTGTGTGTGCGATGCAGGGCATACGGTTCAGTTCAATCAACCGTTTGCGATGAGGAGGAACAAAAGAAATGGGCAGACAGATGAAGGTGTGTGCAATGTACAACATACAGTTCACTCGGATGAACTGTTTGTGATTAGGCAACACAAAGGAAAAGGTCAGCAAGATCAAAGGTGTGTGCGATATACGGCATGCGGTTCACTCGGATGAACTTTTGCGTTGAGACATGAGAACAGAAATGGTTCAAATGAACAAGATGTGTGTGATACGAGGCAAATAGGTCTGTAATCAGAAACTTGTGCGAAGACTGATAAGAACACAGACAATTACTGCTAAAAAGCCGTGTGTGTTGTGAGCAAACGATTACTGGTATACAATTGTGAGTGATTGATGAAAACATCACCGACGGGTTCCATTGTTTACTCCGTGTGCGATGTGATTTTCTTTGTCCGCACAACATCTATGCTTTGCCTACAGAGCATCAACATATATACTTGAAAAGACAGCATTGCATAACCAAATTAAGCATACAATTACACAAGTGACTACACACATAACATTTCCACACACTAAAGTAAGCAATTACATGCATACTAAAGTAGGAGAAATGAGGATCTAATCATCTACTTATTGTTGCGACGACGCTTTCCATTGCTCTGCTTCCGGCTGGATCCCTGTCCGTTTTGGGGAAGGAGGCACTTCCTCATGTTAACGATCTGCCTGTACATGTCATAGCTCGTGTACGCCTCCTTGGCCACGTACACGACATGAGCTTTGTCGAGTTTGTCCATCCAGGCCCAGTGCCAGGCACGCTTGTCCTTGTTACATGAATCCTTCATGTCTCTGTAGTAGGAGTCGATGGTGGCCTCGGCGAGGTGAACCACTGTCGTGGGGAACGAGCACGAGCACCTATGGGGCAGGGGGCCCTTCTTGTCCGGCAAGGGAGCGGAGCGCGCGCGCAGAGCGGATCGAGGCGAGAGCACGCGGGGGATTTTACCCAGCTTCAGAGCTCTCCGGAGAGATAAAACTCCTACTGCTGCTTTGTGTTTCTATTATGTTCTTGCTCTAGAGCGTGGGTGTGTTGTAGCTTCGAATGTGTCGAACTGACCGAACTGCGGAACCCTTTCTACGTGCGCATGGGCCTCCTTTTTATAGGCTAAAGGGGTCACCGACAGGTGGCAACATAGAAAGAGGGGTAAAAGAGTAAAAACGCAGGTAGGTACAACTACTACCAACAGTGCCCCCTACCTAACTCTGACGGTAGGGGACAAGGGCATTTAATGCCCGTCCGGTCGCCCCAACAGTGCAAGGAAACGACCGTTAGGTGCGCCACCGATCGCCACGATGGCCTTCTTGTCAGCTTCGCTTGCCACCTCGCACCGCCATGCTGCACAGCTACCCGCCACGTGCACCAGGAGCGATCTTGTGGCGACACGTCGTCAGATGTGCTGGAGCGTGGGTGCAGAGTGGCAGCCTTGCCGCGGCCCTTATCTTGTCGCACCAGCAAGCTTGCCGCTCGCCGGGCCTTGCCGGGACGCGCGGGGCATTGTAGCAAGTTTCTTGAAGTGCTTTAGTTGGTCTTCCCGGGAAGCTCCTCTTGCCGGGGCATTTGTCCTTCCCGGCAAGCTCCTCTTGCCGGGGCCTTGTCCTTCCCGGCAAGCTCCTCTTGCCGGGGGCTTGTCTTCTTAGTTAACTCTTTGTTCTTGAATGGCAGTAAATAGGAATAGCGGAGGATCTTGGCGGACGCCCGACAAGCCTTGCCACGGGACGCTGTGACTGCCCATGCACAAGTTCGGGGTACTAAGGTACCCCTACTTTAGTACACCGACAACCACTGAGTCCTTCTCATGCTCCTTGCTGCCCCAGATCTTGTATTGGCCCTGGATGTCGACAAGATTCTGGCAGGCGATGCCTGAATTCTCGAGCGCCTTTACATCATTAGTGATGCCCACCATAGAGAACATGTAGTGGGGGCTGTTGACAAACCTGGCGAAACGCTCGCAAGGCCTTGTGGCCAGGCAATAGTGGTAGACGAGGACGTGGTGGTGCATGCACTTCTGGGCGACGACGAGACCCGACACGAGCGCGGGTGCACTCGAGGTCGAACCCGACCACCTTGTACTTCTCCTCGGCAAGCAACAACTCCATGATGTGGATGGAGTGCTCCACCCAGACCTGGTCGTTGGTGTACACCACTGAGAGGTCCATGAACCTTCTGTGGGTGTCCACCACGACATTCCTGGTGAACTGCTGCTCGTCGTCGGCAGCCGCTCGGAGCGCCATTGGAGCCGCGCAGGATACCCTCTAAGAATTTCTCGTGGTGGATGTGCTTCTTGCAATGGTGGGGCGCGATCGAAAGGTTGAAGAGATACAAGGGTAGGTTAAATGGCCGCTATAATAAATGGGGGCCGGTCGGCCTGTAATCGTCACGTCTTGTCACGACGTTCATAGCGGAGGATTCCAGTGCATGCTTGACAACACCGCACCGCACGCGTGGGCTTGAAGAGGCGTCAAATGTATTGTCGGTGAGCCTGTTCCCGTGCTACCGCGCTGTTTACTATGCAAGCTTCCCGCGTGGCTAGTTTGGCCACGCGTCAGCTAGAAGAGGGAAAAATCGTGGGCGTTTATTGGCAAAAGGCTTTGTAAAAACAAAGTGTGTGGAATGACTTCGACCATAAGTTTACCCTTGGGTGATGAGGTCAAAGTTACACAGAAGGGTGATGATGGACACTCGAGTGCAATAATTAATTCTGCGTTCTACAGTGCACACGGTGGATGTCGGGTGGTAGGTGCGACATATGCCAACGGATGGCTTATCATTGTGGGAGCCAGTAAGACATCGCCGGTGCCTGGAAACGGGATAAGGCGAAGACATGCACGCCGACGAATCTTACCCAGCTTCGGGGCTCTCCATGGAGAAAACACCCCTACTGCTGCTGTGCGGGGTCTCCGCATGATCACTAGATCAACAAGTGGATACAAGATGCTCCTTGAGCTGTTCGGTGGGAGGAGGAAGAAGGGCAAGACTAGCTCTCTTCTCTCCCTATGGAAGTGTCTAGAATTCTCTCAGATCCACCCTTGCATGGGTGTCCCGAGGGGTTTATATAGGCCTACCCCCCGGGGGTACAATGGTAATCCGGCCTGGGCGCGGGCCCAGGCCGTCAGTGTCTGTGACCGCCGCCTTCTCCGCCGCCTTGTGGGGCCCGCCGACTGGTGGGTCCCGCCGGCTGTCGGCTCGCTGGTCGACAGGCCGGCCCCACCGCCAGGGGGTCTTGTCGGGGGCTAGCTACTGTTGCCTCGCCTCTGATGACGAGGGCTCCGCCGTGGTAAGCATGGCTACAGTGCCGCCGCCTTGCGGGCTCCCACTGTAGCCTTCCCGTGTCTTATCCTCTTACTGATGCGCGCGCCTCGAGGGGGGAGCAAGCCGGCTCTTGGAAGCCGGCCCGGCCTTGAGCCGACTGTGGGAGGCCGGGCCGCCTTCGGATGTCTCTCTGACCGAAGGGGCCCGCCGCTTGCGGGCCGTACTGGCGTCCCGTCGTGGATGGCGTCATGACTCTCATGGCAATAGTGCCACGCCGGACGGGGGATGGCTGCCCCGTACGGCGTATTGTAGCCATGCATTCTCCGGGATTTGGGGGTGGCAGGGTTTGCTGTAGCCACGCCCCGTTCCGTCACTGTTATGGGTGATGCTCTTTGGAGGCGGCGTTCGGCCGCCTGCTTGTGGGAGTCGACCCTTCATGGGCCGCCTTCGGGAAGTCGGTCCTTCATGGGCCGGCTTCTTGGAGTCGGCCCGATCGTGGCGTCCTCCAAGGGTTGTTTCTTGGCCGGGCCGCCTTCTGTCAGCCGACCTAGGTGACAGCCGGCCGGAGGAAGGCGGGCCCGTGTCTTAGGTGCTTCAAGGTCCGATCGGCCCGTTGTTTTTTGTGAGGGCCAAAGGGAGCCGGTTAGGCTACCCGTGGTCATTTACTCTGACAGTGATAGAAACTAACTGTGTGCAATAATGTCGAAGATCGCAGTCGAATTAGCTATACGGATCGTGTGCTGTGAGATCAAGAAGGTAAACTGATTCGAAAATGGTTAATAAAATCTAAGACCATTGCATATTAAGGTCAAAATAGTGCTAGCAATATACGAGTCTCATACGATGCCATTTCAACGATTGTACCACAAAAGCTCGAAATGTTACAAGGTTCAAATTCAAGAGTTATATGGTTCAAATTCGAAGATTAGAAGGTTCAAACTAATATTAGAAATGAAATTTAGCTCATCAGCTACAAATGCTCGCGCTGATGCGCTGAACATGGATATCAGAGAGATTCAAACTAATATCACCGCTTCTAAGTCTGACTTCGAAACCTCACAATTTTTGCAAAGGGGCCAGCCACTGAGAAGTCATGTATGGGGTTGATCCAATGACTTCTGATTACTTTGTCATCAGAAGTTCCAAAATGAAATTCAGCATTTTTGAAGCCTACTCCATTCTGCCGTAGGCGCCGACGCTGATCAACAGACCTTCCATTTTTGCGAAAAAAATGTAGAGAAAACCTCATTTCCTTCAGCACCCTTGCTCTGAGAACAAAGAATCTGGCGAATATAATCTCCGGTAAGGTCCCTCGATAGGAGTTCAAAGTAATTTCTAAGAGATGCAGATCTAGGCATTCGACGTGATTGTTATATTGTATCACATTATCCACCACTAGGCCTAATCCTATCTGCAAAAGAAGAAAACGTGTTAGTGCCTACATGCAGTTTTGAACATTACTACAGGCCTAGCTATTTGGTTTGCAGGATTTGTAAAATGCACTAACATGCCATCTTCGATCTGACATGATTAACATGGGCATTTGATTACATTCTAGAAAAATGTAGCCTTCTTCACAAGAGGTTGGAGTGGATGAAAAGTTCCCTAAGAAAACTAGTACAGATGAATCCAAAGGAGAAATGCTTATTGATTGTAACCATATGGATCAAGCAACCAATATGGGGGGGGCATGTATGTACTGAAATCCTCCAAAAGAACCTTAAGAAATCGTAGTACATTGTCATTGTAAACTTGGAAAAAGGTGTCACAAATTGAACTCCCTTATGGTTAACATTTAACAGGAAAGGAACATCACCTCGATATATAGCTTCTCCAGGCACGGAAAGCATCTCAGGAAACTGACAACTTGCTCCAGGTCGGGCCCAATAGATTCTAGTGCCAAGACCTTCACTGTGCGCAGTTTCAGGGTCAAGCTTGTTGGAATCATTTTCTGAATGACAGACGAACAAACATCTTCAGAACAAGAAATAATGTTAATTTGTAGAAGGAGAGGTAGAAGGGGGCAGTTGTACCTAAACGGGTTGGATCCAATAACAAGTTCAGAGTATTTGTCAGACGAGTAGCCCACCATTGTCAATTTCGGCGCAGAAATGACATTGATTCTTGTTGGACCTTCTTGATCAACTACAAGTTATCTCTCAAGTGCAGGTGTGTCCTAGATGACCATTGTGGGATATCGGGTTCCGGCAAAACACTTAAGGTTTGAACTCTGGGGTGCGCGCGAAGATCTTTCCGCTACCGATCCACGTCCCAATGCCTCGCTGAGAATCTAAGCTACACGATGAAAAACACAAGGGACACAAGGTTTATACTAGTTCGGGCCACCGTTGTGGTGTAATACCCTAATCCAGTGTGTGGTGTGGTGGATTACCTCAGGGGCTGATGATGAAGAGTACAAAGGAAGAACAACCTCGCGAGAGGTGTTCTTGGGTTGGTGCGGTGAACAACTTGGGTGAGTTCGATCGCCTCTGGATATGATGAGAACTCGATGAGCTGGCCTCTACTGTGGTGGCCATCTCTATATAGAGGCCCTAGTCCTCTTCCCAAATATTGAGCGGGAAGGGCGCCAACAACGGTCATTTTGAAGGGGAACATCTAGTACAAGTTATCCTGACTAAAGTTGGTCTTCGGCTGCCAAAGGCACTGGCGATGACGCCGTCTTGGTCTTGGTCTCCGCCCTACTGCTCTGCTGGTCTTGGTCTCATTGCACTAAAATGGTAAGCTTTGCTTGATGCCTCGGTACTCCGTGCCTGCGCTTTCCCCCTTTGCACCAAAGAGGAAACAAGGACACTGTGCAGGCTGGCACCCGCCTGGCGCCCTCCTGGTCTTGATCGTCGTGGCTTGCGTCATGAGTACCTCGCGAGGTACCCTTGCCTTGATCTCTCCACCTCCTCGCGAGCCTGCCTAGTGAGGCCGTGCCTGAGGAAGCCTTGCGTCATCCGCCCTGCGAGGCTTGGCCCCTCGCGAGGGTCTTGAGCTTGAGCTGGTGAAGATGGGCCGTACTGGGCCACCCCTTGAGCCACGCCGCAGGCCGCAGGCAGGCAAGTCTAGGGACCCCCGTTCCCAGAACGCCGACAATAGCCCCCGGGCTCAAGGCGCACTCGGACTTGGCTTAGCAGCAAACAGAAGGGGCAAGTGCGGAGCGCCGCGGGCCCCAACAGCCTGCGGCCTTGGTCGCCGTGTGGCGGTTGATTGGACGTGGGCGTCTTCGCTTCCCCATGCTGCCTCGGCAACTGCCCGATTTGACGAGTCCCTGCTGCATGCAAAAAGAGTCATGATTACCTGCGATCGTGGAGGCCGACAGTTGGCCTCCTCTGGACTATAAGTATGGAGAGGCGTGAGCCCCTGCAGTCCATCTTTTCTTGCTCTACTCCTTCCTCGCTCCTCCTCCATCTTGATGCCAATGGCACCGATCCGCCGGTTCTCAGCCGAGGACAAAGGAAAGCCCCCTCGAGAGGGGCCCGACCTGCTCCCACTGAAGAAGCGGCCGGTCCCCGGCTGCCGCGACAAGGTTGCTCGGCCGGAGGCGTCGAGGCCTTGGTACGAGCGGCCGCATCTTGGATTTCCACTCCCTCTATACGCCCGGGATGAGGGCCCCAGAGAATAAGATGCCGAGCGGCGCCGCCCGCGCCGTCGGCGACGCCGACGAGTCACGGCAGTGCGCGTCGTCGCTCCTGGGGTCCATGTCGTGGACTACTCTCGCGAGCTCGTGCTTCACGCCGCCATGCCTCCAAGCTCTTGGATTCGCCTTCCTCCTTCCTTCGCCTTCGAGATGCCGCCGAGGGGGCCTCTTGAGCTCTGGCTGTAGCATGCCGACTGCAGCACCCCCGCGACTGGAGAGGAGGTTGAGGTCGTCGCTCCGGGCAAGGTTTACATGACCCGAGGCTAGGGAGAGATCGCCTGGGTCTGCCGAACAGGCGGCGCCTTCGTGATTCATTTCGAATATGACAGCGCCTCCTTGATGCTCTTCAAGGTCTTTGACGCAGAAGGATGCCGGCTGGAGTGCTGCCCCAGAGAGGGCGGTCGGGGCATCGACGTGGTGAGGGCTAGGCCTGTCACCCGCCTCCTCAGCATCTCCTTTGGCAGCAGTGGAGATGCCGGAGGGTCCAGCGACTCTCCCGAGCTTCTCGTGACTCTGGAGACGAGCGAGGACAGCTATGAGCCCCCGAGCTCGCGCCGTGCCCGGAGCAGAGTTGCTGCATCAGGCCGTCGAAGCGGCTGATCTAGATGGGGTTGGCACCGGCCCCTCGTGGCCCACTGTTGATGATGGCGTCGGACGTGGAGGCACATGTAGTCAGGGCTCCTTAGGATTTGCGTCTTTTGTTTCCTGTGAGGAATTGAGGAAGTACCCCGTGGGGGCATGTAAAGCGTCTGTCGTGTCTCTTGTTGATATCATCCTTATTATGATGTGGTGCAAGACGCTTGTCCTGTCTCGGCTCGGTTCCCCCTTTCTAACCTCGCGACGGCTTGATGCTCTATGCTGACAGGTCCCAGTCCCCAGGCAAGCTTCAGCCGTCGCTGGTATGCTAGGTCGCGATGCCGTGGTCAAGGCCAGGATGTGAGCGGCCCGAGGTCCAGTAAGAGCCCCTGAGGCGCGATGCTCAGGAGGTCCCCTTTAGTGCTCAAGCAGCCACCGTTGGGCGAGAAAGGAATGCAACATCGCCATCACAGAGGCGCATTAAGTGAGGGTTTGGTGTCGCGTCGATTAGCTGTTCCAGGAGCATGACTTATCTCGAGAGCTTGGAGCCGTTCCTTCACGAGGCACCGGACCTGTGTGCTGGCAGCTAGGATGTCGTTGGGTCAGGCCTCCGTGAGCTTCTCCTCCCTTCCCTGCACTCTCCTTCGTGCTCTACGTCCTCAAGTCCCGGCCCTCGAGCGAGCTCAGCCGCTGCTGGTATGCCAGGTCGCGATGCCGTGGACAAGGCCAGGGGGTGAGGGCTGGAGAGCCAGTAAGAGCTCCTGAGTCGCGATGCTCAGGAGCCCCCTTTCAATGCGCGAACGGATCGCATGGCTAAGAGAGAGAGAGAGAGCTCGCGACGCCCCCCATGTTATTCCTTAGGTGGACCCTGTAAACCAACACGAGGGAAACAAGGACTACCGTTACGATTGCCGGCCAGCCATTGGTTGCTCCGAGGGAGTGATGAGGGCACTAAGGGCCTGGCGAGGTAGCGCTTTGCGGGGCTGCCGGGGCCAGAGTTCGACCACTCAGATTTGTCAACATTGCAGGGATGGACCCATGCACAAGCGTCGTGCCAGAGTGAGCTGCTCCAAAGGTGGGTGTCAATCGAGCAGGCGATTATCACGGGCAGGTTAAGCACGAAGAGCAAATCAGCTTAGATAGATGCAGGAAAGATACATGGCACTAGGCCAGGCCCTAGCGTCTTGGGGATGATGCAGCCCCAGGGGCGCCCCCAACAAGGTAAACTAAAGATATAGCAAAGCGGATACATGCCGCGGGGACGGACCCACGCGACCTGGGAATGATGCAGCCCTGAGGGCGCTCCCAGCTGAATGAAACTCGAAAGATGTCACCTGATGTCATTGCAGAGCGAGTGTTGGAGTAGCTGACGATGCGCGGTGAAGAAGCCGGCCCTCATGAGCCCCTGGAGCCCCGAGCCTCGGGAGGCTCTAGGGGTCCGGGGGGCTCCTCAAGTTCCATCTCGATCTCCGCCAGGAACGTGCAGTGCCTGACCTCCTGAGCTTCTAGAATGCTCCTCATCAGGTGCTGGTGAGCAGCAGCCGCGTTCGGCATGCCGAAAGGCATGCAAACGTAGTTGTGCGGTGGAACCTCACAACGTCCCACGCGCGAAGGCCAGGAACGCTCTTGAGACGCGACTCGGTTGAGCCCTGCGTAGTCGATGCAGACACGCAGCCCGCCATCCTTGCCTAGATGGGGAGCTATGCCAGGCAGGCGGCGATTGCCGCACATGACTCTCGATTCCTGCAGCTCCTCAATGGCCTTGGGGATGAACTCCTGAGGGTTGGGCCCTCCTTGCCTCATGCCTTCCTGAGGGAAACATGCCGCGAAGCCCGCCTCCATGTGGTGCCCGAGCGCCTCCCTCATGATTTTGGCAAAGTCAGAGGCCCTCTAGGAGATCCCCCGAGCCTTGCCCGAGGAGGGCGCCGGGCGTGCCTTCCTATGCGACGGAGGGAGGCGCCCCTTGTACAGGCGCAGATCCTGACGCTGCGCCTCCGGAGATGCCTGCATCCTGAGGCCTTGTGCTGGGCGATGTCTTCTTCTTGGGAGCTGCCTCAGGAAGGTTCCCGCTCTTGCTGTCAGGGTCCTCAACTGATGCAGCTTGGAAGGCATGCTCGAGAGAGCACACCGCATCCTTGTCTTCGCAGGGGACAGTGATGACTCCGCCGCTTCTCGGCATCTTGAGGACATTGTATCCATGGTGAGTCACTGCCATGAACTTGGCTAGGGAAGGATACCCAAGGATGGCATTGTACGGCAGGCGAATGTGGGCAACGTCGAAGTCGATGAGCTTGGTACGGTAGTTCTTGCGCTGTCCAAAGGTGACAGGGAGGCGGACCTACCCTATCGGGATGGTGGAGCCGTCAGTGACTCCTGAGAAAGGCTTGGTTGGCTGAAGCTGATCATATGGCACTTGGAGATTGTTGAACGTCTCGACGGACAAAATGTTGAGTCATGTGCCGCCATCGATGAGGGTCCTGGTAACTTGCACATTGCTGATGGCTGGGGAACAAAGCATTGCGAGGACACCGGCTGTAGCCGCACACTTGAGCTGATCCGCTGAGCTGAATGTGATGCCGCACATGGACCACCTGAGAGGGCGCGTGGCCTCAAGCTTGGGGAGGACTACATTCACCTCGCGAGCAAACTTCTTGAAGATGCGCTGAGAGGCTAGGGCCTGGGCACCGCCTAAAATGCAAGCGATAGCACGTGGCTCCCGGAAGCCTCCAGCCCCCTCGTCCTGATGATGGTCATCATTCCTTCTTGGTGGTGGCGGCAGAGGAGGAAGGCCTGCGTTGCCTTGCGGGCGATCCTCGCGAGGCTGAGCCCTCCAAGCCCCCTCGCGAGGCTGGTCCTGCCAGCGGTCCTCGCAAGGTCGGTCACGCCACCCTTGGCGAGGGCCTCGGTCGTCCCATTGTCCTCCACCTCTTCCTCCTCCTTGGCTGTAGCCCTGATCATCGCGCTCGGGGTGTTGACCGATACATCCTTCTCGCACAGCCCTGAGCTCTTGGCATTCATTGGTGTTGTGGGTGTGGAGGTCGTGGTACACGCAGTACCGACTGCCCTTGGACGAGTTCGGCTGGTCCCTGTCGCGCTTCGTGTCTGGCTCTGCTGCGAGCACAGCTGCTCCATTGCGCTTCACGTCCTTGGCCTTAGCTTTCTTCTCTTCTGGGTCAGCAGCTGGGAGCTCGAGAAGGGAGAGGCGCCCCTCCTCAGCCCTTGCGCACTTGGTCGCTAGGTTGAATAGCTCCAGAGATATGCATAGATCCTCGTCGATAGCCAGCTCCTCCTTCATCTTGATGTCGCAGACGCCATCAGAGAACGACGAGATGATGGCTTCCTCGGTCACCTTGGGAATCTTGAGGTGAGCACTGCTGAAGCACTGGATGTACTTCTGCAGGGTCTCTCCAGGTTGCTTCTTGGTGCGGCACAGGTCACCCATGATTGGGGGACGGTCGCGAGTGCCCTGGAAGTTGGCGATGAAGCGGGTGTGCATCTCGTCCCAAGTTGAGATCGTGCCTGGAGGCAGGTTCAGGAGCCAGGTGCGGGCACCATCCTTGAGCGCCATGGGAAACCAATTCGCCATGACCTTCTCATCTTCATTGTCTGCTTTGATGCCCAGCTCGTAGAGCTGCAGGAACTCCGTGGGGTCGGCAGTGCCGTCGTAGCGGGGAGGCAGATCCGGCTTGAACTTGCCCGGCCAGGCGACACTGCGTAGCTCGGTGGTGAAGGGGTGGCAGCCTGCGGTGGCCACCGGAGCTCTTTGCTTAAGCGGGGCTTGCTCCTGAGGATTCCCGCGTGCCGCCGCCAGGGGCAGCGCGGAGTATTGACGTGCTGGCGTAGGGATGCTGTCATGGCGTGCCGGTGCAGGGAGCACGCGGGCACCTTCTTGGGGACGAGGGATTTCTTGGCAGCTCCTTTCTTGTCGCGCGGGCTCTGGACGCGGTGGGTCTCGTCCAGGGGCCGCACGCCTTGGAGCCAGGGCGCCTTCTTGGGAAGGAGGTGGCGGAGGCACCTCCTGAGCTGCATCACCCACGCAGGACGGAGGGCGAGGCAGCGAGAGGGACGGTGCAGGGGAGCCCTCTGCGGCACTGACGAGCTCTGTGATGCGAGCGAGCCACTCCTCGTAGTGGTCGTCGATGGGGCGGTAGTGCAAGAGATCACGTGCCAGGAGCAACACGGCATGCGTGTCCGTGGGAGCGCGATGGGCGTCGGACGACGAACCAGCTGGAGTCAGCAATGGAGTGGTGGTGCGGCCTTCTCGCTGCACCAAGGGATGCATTGACGACGCCCGCTGCTCGTCCCCCACCGGGCCGGTGGCGGCGTGGGCCGCAGGCAACAGGGAACGACAAGGAGGCCCACCGACGGGAACCGTCTGGGCGACGTGGGCGGCGAGAGCAGCCCGATGCTCGGCGCGATCTCGGCGAGCGTCAGCCATTGATGCGACGAATGATCGAACGCGGCACAGCGGAAGAAAGATTCCGGTGCACCCCTACCTTGCGCACCAAATGTCGGATATCGGGTTCCGACAAAACCCTTCCGATATCGGGTTCGAACTCTGGGGTGCGCGCGAAGATCTTTCCCCTACCGATCCACGTCCCAACGCCTCGCTGAGAATCTAAGCTACACGATGATCAACACAAGGGATACAAGGTTTATACTGGTTCGGGCCACCGTTGTGGTGTAATACCCTAATCCAGTGTGTGGTGTGGTGGATTGCCTCAGGGGCTGATGATGAATAGTACAAAGGAAGAACAACCTCACAAGAGGTGTTCTTGGATTGGTGCGGTGAACTACTTCGGTGAGTTCGATCGCCTGTAGATCTGATAAGAACTCGATGAGCTGGCCTCTACTGTGGTGGCCATCTCTATATATAGAGGCCCTAATCCTCTTCCCAAATATTGAGCGGGAAGGGTGCCAACAACGGCCATTTTGAAGGGGAACATCTAGTACAAGTTATCCTAACTAAAGTTGGTCTTCGGCTGCCAAAGGCACTAGCGATGACGCCGTCTTGGGCTCCATGGTGACCTCCGCCCTGCCATTCTACTGGTCTTGGTCTTGTTGCACTGAAATGGTAACCTTTGCTTGATGCCTCGGTACTCCGCGCCTGCGCTTGCCCCCTTTGCACCAAAGAGGAAACAAGGACACTGTGCAGGCCGGCGCCCGCCTGGCGCCCGACTGGTCTCGATCGTCATGGCTTGCGCCATGAGCTCCTCGCGAGGTACCGTTGCCTTGATCTCTCCGCCTCCTCGCAAGCCTGCCTGGAGGCCGTGCCTGAGGAAGCCATGCGTCGTCTGCCCCGCGAGGCTTGGCCCGTCGCGAGGGTCTTGAGCTTGAGCTGGTGAAGATGGGCCATACTGGGACACCCCTTGAGCCACGTCGCAGGCTGCAGGCAGGCAAGTCTGGGGACCCCCGTTCCCAGAACACTGACAACCATACCATGGTCCACCTTTTGTAATGTCTTCCTGCCGCACCAGCGACAAACATAAATAGTCCGAAGAGTCATGGAGGTGATGTGGAAGGTACTCAACCCATTGATCGCCTGAAGACAAAGGTACTCGAGTGCAGTACAGCCACGGAGCAGGCGCTCCATGTCACCCTTTGAGAGGCAGACGGCGACGAGCTTGAGGTGCTTCAGTCGTGGTAGAATAAGAGCGGGCACGTCATTAAGGGGCGGGAAATGGCAGTTCCTGAACTTGGCAACGTGCAGCGTGGGCGCGAGGTGGAGTGCAGACACTGGCCGCGACCGCATATGCCCATCATCAAAAGTGAGCTCCTCGAGATGATCTAGGGCGGGGGATCGGAACCAGTCGTCAAGCTTTGCTCGGTCCTTGCCGTTGGAACAGAACTTGCATATTCTAAGGCCTTTGGTTGGGCCAAGGTGAATGCCGAGGATCTTGGAGAACGCATCCAAGGTTTTGCGATAGCCATGGCAGAGCTCGTGGGTGTCGACGAGGTCGAGAGGGCTGGAGTTCCATAGGAGGCTCCACCGCCGGGAAAGGAGGGTTGTCCGCGCCACATATTTAATTGGGAGGAGGGATATGATGACTCTCAACATATCATCGGGGAGGCTGCTGATTAAGTCTAGGCCTGCTGGAGTCGCTTGCGGTTCTAGCTCTCCCCGCCTCCGCTTGTTGGCAGCCCCGTTCTCCACCTCCGGAGTCTCCTTGTTAGCGGCGCTTTTTGATAGAAATGGGAGTACATGGAATATTTAGTTAAAACAGGGCAATAGAAAAGTGTATTGGTAACTAGAAGTTATTAGGTAGGAACATAGTAAGAAAAGGGAATAACAATTGGTTGCTCAAATACTACACAATTCATTTGACATTGCTGGGTAAGTCAACATATGCAGATAGTTGAAAAGAAAACTTACTTCGAACAAAGTCTGGACGGATGATTTTGTCGGGGAAGTTAGCATATATCTCATGACCAGGCCCTTCTATGTGCAGTGCAATTTTAGTGCCAGCTTTCAGTACATAAAACTTTGCAATTTCATTCCAAAAGCCAGTGCCAAAATAGGAGTCACCGCTTTCATCAAGTCTTACAGTAGCAACGATTGTAAATCCATGGTTTGTGTGCAGTATGAAATTCGTGGAGCCTTGATGTATGAAAAGGGAAAAATTGTGCACTACATAATCTGTTGCATAGCGAGGGATGTCCTGTAGAAAATGGTAGGATTGTTAAAGAAAATATGGTAACATGCAAATATGGGCCCAAATGGAAAGAATTGTACAGCAGTTGAAGTCGAAGGACAAAAGTCTATAATTAAACAGATAGGGTAAACATGATGTCATGGAAATATGAGAGCAATCAAAAGAACAATACATCATTAATTTGCCTAATATAGAAAGAACAGGGGAAAATCCCCTTTGACGCATATGGTGCATGTGGCACCTTTTATCCAAATGTAGCAATATTTAGAATATGTTCAGGAAAGTAGGCCATGCCAACCGATTTAGGGTGAGATTGAACATACCGCGTGCATCCTCAAGTTATCTGGTACGATGAGATGGAATCTCTGGCGGCGGTCGCCAAGTCCTGAAGTGTCGGTGCACTGTACATTCTATAAATGAAAGAAAACCCTCAAATCAGCTCGAATAAAAATGAATCCATGGCGATTTCCACCAGGTGATTAAAGGAGACAGATGAACCGGGATAAGAGATGAGATAATATCTCGTTAAATTAGTTACCTTGTCGTCCATGAGAAAGAACCCTCAGTACGGCAGATTCCCCAACCGAGCAAAGTTGGGTTGACCATGAGCAGCGTTGAGAAAATTGATGGCGATAGGCGGGGAAATGCGGTGGGCTTTGCCGGCAGCCTAGCAACGGCGGCAGGCGTCGAGCTAAGTGTTTGGGGAACGAACCAGAGGGGCCGAGGGGGTGGTGGGCGGGGTGAGGGTTTTTGTGACATGGGGATGGTGAGGGTTTTCTTTTTTGTTTTTTGAATTGGGTGGTGAGGGTTTTCTGTCCCACAAAGAATTTTGGGGGCGACGTTTGCTAGAGCGAACCGTGTGTGATTGACGCAGTAGGCAAAATGAAAGTCATTGCACATGGTTCCAATTTTGGGAACCGTGTGCGATTGGCGTACTACCTCCGTCCTGGTTTATTGCTCCCCCATTGTAATTTTTACCAAAATTTGGTGAAATATTTAACATACTCATACATAGATAATAAGTGTGCACGTACATAAGCATAGTTCAACCATAAGTACATAGTTCAATCGTCATTAAGCATACTCAAGTGTACATAGTTCGATCCATCCCACATCTTATCTCACATCCGGCCAGCACGATCCTGAAGCTTCTCCAGGTACTCGACGTACGCGTCGTGCGCCACCCTGCGAGAATACTTCTGCTTGAATGAGCCAATGGTCCGTCCTCTTGCATGCGCCAGAACACTTAGATACGCGTCATGAATCTTGTGGTTGCAAAATGGGCATCCATAGCTGTCGTTCCAGGTCCTAATACGCCTGTTATCCATTCCCGCATAAAGCTTCCTCAGGATTCGCCTCTTGTACCTCCTCTGGGTATCTTCATCCTCACTGTCCACATTGTTAGAAAACACCTATACAAATAGTAAAACAAATTTGGCATCAAATCACTAATTACATGCCGTGAAGTGGGATTAGGAATTTATAGCTATTTATTTATACATATCCAGAAATTATGGTTCGATTTTTAAGCACAGTCGTCTATGTACAGACCAATCTTGAAGAAAATAATGGCACAAACATATGTAGGTCATTCAAAATCAATTGTCAAGTCCTGGCTAGGAATTATTAGCACGAACACTAATCCTAGTCGGATTACTAGCAGAAATCATTTGCATAGATGAAACAACTAATCACTTATCACCTATAACATTCAAACAATCAATACACTACACGGATCTAACGAAACTTACTCAGATTTCATGAATTGGGAGAACATAACCACAAGATTTCTATTCCAAAAAGGGGCAGGCAGGAGTTACCAGAGACACCCTATGATCTATTTGACACATAAATGGGTATAGATGACTAACCAGCTGTCCGTCGTTGTTGGAGTCGTCGCCGGAGTGGTCGTCGGAGTCGTCGCCGGAGTGGTTGTCGGAGTCGGTGTGGAACTCTTCCTCTGGCTATGGAAGCTCGACACCGTCAACGATGTCAGGGTGCAGCGATAACTCGCGGGTGGTGACGGCAACCTCTGTCTCCATCTCCAAGCCGTGTTCAGGTGCTTTAGCAGCCCCGGCGTCACCACTCCCTTCGATGGGGCGCTTCGGCGGCATCCTCATACACTGACCGCATTGAGGACTGAGAGCGGCGTCGAGGATGCAAGAGGAGAGAGAGGATTGTGTGTACGTAGTGAGGATGGGGGTGCGGCTGCTCGGGCGCACCATTAATATGGAGTAGTGGGAGTTGTGGGAGAGAGGCGGGCGATGGTCAAACCGATGGCTCGCCTCCTGGTGAGCCTGCGCACCGGACTACTGGCATGCCTACCAAAGTTTCACATAGGTACTCGCACGCCTCCCGATGACACTGCGCAGCGAGCACGCCTCCATCAATTCACAGACCTGCACGCACGCCTCCCCGCCTGCCTACGCGGCAGACTACTCACATGCGTCCCATCAACTCACGCCTGCTCGCATGCCACACGGGTTGTGCGGCGGCACGTATATTGTTTTTCTATTTGGATGATTAATGCTACCGCTTTATTGCTTAGCCAAAGCATGGCACGTATCCATTGTTGGTCTAATGCTCACGGTTCGAATAAATAATCCGTTTGGGATATTGGATCCCAATTATTAATAATCTCCCGTCTGTAATTAGATAAAGATTACATCAAAATTGGTCTCAAATTTGAAAAAAAAAGTACAATGTCACTTTGTATTAGTGTCCATATGACAACACGATAAGTTTCATGAACTTCAAATAAGTTTTGGATGTACTAGAATTTAAAAATCATGATTCTCAATGTTTGAAATTTGTTGCGCGGGGAGTAAGAATGCACCCAGTGAGACACATGTGTTTTTGCAATCCATTTTGGTGCACTGTCACGTGTGCATGTAGCTCAAATTTGATTTTTGCACATTATACCCATAGAAAATCAATCAATCAATGTACTAAAACGTCTCAAAGATCTTTGTGATTTTTTTGAAATTAAAATGTCCCTCCTTTGGTAACATGTATGTTCACCGCGAGATAATTAATTTAACATGCATCATAGTTGCGGTGGATTCACGGTGTGTGTGTGGGTGTGTGTGTCTGGGGGTGGCGGGTGGCTCGCAGTACACTACGACTTGTGAGCCACCGTGTGGGTTGGCCATTTTGTTAGGCAGGCTGGTGCCACATCAGAGTCGTGAAATCGTTATTTAAAACATTACACAACCCTTTCATACATAAATGTTTTGGCCACATGCAGTCGATGGTTGTCCTACACGACACTCGATACTCGCGTGTGACGATTTCTGTGGGCCCGCGAGGTCGTCCTCCATCACTTTGACGAACAGCCGGCAGTGAGGTTAATTTGACCAGCAAGGTAGAATCTTTTTTGTTTGTGTTATGGTGGTATATAGTACGCGTCGAAGAGGTGGGAGGGGACTAGCATATATACTATACGTATGCGTCCGTGAACAAGTACACCTCACTCAGTGTCGGGAATTTTTGGTTACCGAGGCACGTGCCACATCAAAATTGTGAAATTGGTTATTCAAACATCACACAACACCTTTTTGGGCCACATGCATATATATCCTAGATAGGACACTCACATTTGACACTTCCATCTGTGGGCCCACGAGGCCATCGTTGATGCATGCATGCATGCATCACTTTGACCTACATTGGGAGAGGTTAACTAATTTCACCATCGATGAGGATTCTTTTGGGTTGTACATATATTATGGCAGGAGCATATAGTATGCGGTGAAGAGGGGGGAAGGGGACCATCATATGTAGTATGCTTGATATGAACCTCGCTCTGTGCGGGTTCCTGGTTTACGGTTTTTGAGGCATGTGGCACATCAAAGTTGTGCATTTTGGGTATTCAACATATATATGTTTTGCCCACATGCAAAGCGGTGGTGGTTGTCCTCTCGCACCCACTTAAGCGGTTATCAGCGATATCGATGCTTTCCATCTGTGGGCCCGCTTGGTCCATCACTTCTTTTTGCCTAACAACAAGAGAGGTTAATTTGACTTAGGAGGGGATTATTATTTTTGCTCTGGGATGACATGCATGATACACTTTGAGCACACACACATGCATGTGTACGCATGAATCCCTCCCATAGAGTCGAAGTGGCTAGTACAACGACACGATCATGAACCGATCTCGCTCTATGTGGGGAGCTAGTGTACGATTTTTGACACATGCGCCAGATCAATGTTGTGTATTCAAACATGCATGCACGCATCACCTCCATACATATGCATGTAGTGGTTGCCTTCGAACGATACACTCCCTCACGTGGTTATCGGTGACAAGCCTATATATTCGTGGGCCCGCGTGGACATCCATGATAACCTTGACCAACAACAAGATAGGTTACCATGGAGGATTCTTCATTTGGTTCGTGTTATCGTAGTATAGGTCATGGTGAGATTCAGACCTAATTAAGTTTGAGCGCATATACTATGCACGCATTCATGCATAAATGAATCCCCACCGTTGGCTTCAAGTGTGGTGTAACATACATATGCATCGTCAACCTAACCCTCTCTCAGTGTGGGTATTTCTAGTTCGAAATCACGGTGCCACATCAAAGTTGTTCATTGTTACTCAAAAACACACCTCTCCATGCATATGTTTGGGCCACACGCATGCAGTGGTTGTCTTCGGGGACTAGCTACTTGCGTGATTATTGGCGGGCTAGCCCATCTCCGGGGTCGCATGGACGGCCATCACTTTGACCAACAACAAGAAAGAGGTTGTACGACCATGGTGTGGATTATTCTTGGTCCGTTTTACGATCCATCTTGGTGAGATATATGCCTCTCTGGCCCGCCGACTAAAAGTGTGTGTGGGGGGAGGGTTGCTACATATCGCACTTTGCTAGGTGAACCTCGGTTGGGGGGTGCATGCATTCATAGCTTAATTAGGATTCCCTTCGTGGAGACACAAGGGGGGGTGGGGGGCTGCTAGCTACTTTTGCACTTTGCTAGGTGAACCTCGTTTGGGGGGAGGGGTCATGCTCATAGCTTAGGATTCCCTTCATGCCGACACGAGGGGGGGCTGCTAGCTACTTCGCACTTTTCTATCGGTTGTGGGGGGGGGCATGGGCATTCATAGCTTAGGGTTCCCTTCGTGCCGACACGAGGGAGGGGTAGCTGCTAGCTACTTCGCACTTTTCTAGGGTGAACCTCGGTTGGGGGGGGTGGGCATGCATTCATATCTTAGGATTCCCTTCGTGCCGACACGAGGGAGGGGGTCTGCTAGCTACTTTGCACTTTGCTAGGTGAACCTTGGTTGGGGGGGCATGTGCATTCATAGCTTAGGATTCCCTTCGTGCCGACACGAGGGAGGGGTGGGTGCTAGCTACTTCGCACTTTACTAGGGTGAACCTCGGTTGGGGGGGAGCGCATGCATTCATAGCTTAGCTAGGATTCCCTTCGTGCCGACACGAGGGAGGGGGGCTGCTAGCTACTTCGTAATTTGCTAGGTGAACCTTGGTTGGGGGGGGGGCATGCATTCATAGCATAGGAATCCCTTCGTGCCGACACGAGGGAGGGGTGCTGCTAGCTCTACTTCACACTTTGCTAGGTGAACCTCGGTTGGGGGGCATGCATTCATAGCTTAGGATTCCCTTCGTGCCAACATGAGGGAGGGGGCTGCTAGCTACTTCGCACTTTGCTACGGTGAACCTCGGTTGGGGGGGCATGCATTCATATATAGCTTAGGATTCCCTTCGTGCCGACACAAGGGAGGAGGAGGGCGCTAGCTACTTCACACTTTGCTAGGTGAACCTCGGTTGAGGGGGAGGGGGCATGCATTCATAGCTTAGGATTCCCTTCGCGCCGACACGGGGGGGGGGGGGCAAGCAATACCGTGCACTTTGCGAGAGAGGTGCCACATCGAAGTTGCATTTGGTATTTGAAAATCAAACCACCCTTTTGATACATAAATTTGGTCCACATGCAAGTGTGTTCGTGTTCTGACCCTCTCCCGTGTCATTTTTTGCCAAATTTATGAACATTAGACAAGTCGAATGATGCAACACACACGGTTCACTCAAACTAACCGTGTGCCACGTCGGTGCATCTGTCACGCACACATCCGCATAGTACATTGGGCTCCACGAGGCTCTCCCTCTCAAAAATTTATCTGCCCATTTTTCTGTTTCCTAGCACACGGTTGTTATCTTTGGACCGTGTGTGATGTTTCTTGTTCCCAATCTCGCCTGCATCGAAAATATCTGCCCGCCTTGAGAGTTTTTCTGTTTCATAACACACGGTTGTTATCTCCGTACCGTGTGCGATGCACTATCATCAAAATTTTCAAGAGCCTGACATTTCTCTCCCGCGTTTGACTCCCGCGTAGTAAAATTTTCAGTACCCGCGTCATTTCCTCAAACAGCTCCCCTCCACACACACACACACACACACACACACGCACACACACACACCAAAACCTCCTCGGGCGTGCGCCCACACACACACACAGACACACAGACACACACAGACACACACACACACACACACACACACACACACACACACACACAGACACACCCTCCCTCCCTCGCTTGAAACCCTAGCAAAGTCACCCCCGCCGCCGCCGCAAGGCCTCATTGTCAACATCTGCCGGTTTGCCCATGTAGCTTACCCACCAATCTCCATACCCAGGCCGCCCTGAGTTTCTTAGATGACGCCTGCCAAACACCCCTTTCCCACAGATCCCCATCCCCACCCCCCACTCCTGAGTGTTGCATCCTAAGTCCGGCTACACTTCCCATGGAGCTCGAGGAGCGACTGGCCCAAAAGAGGTATATAGCGGTCTCTTCGCCCGACGTCGCTGAGGAAGCTAACAACCATTACTGGAGGCAAGCACTCAAGCAGCGGGATAGAGTATGTGGGCATGTCTCGTCCGCCGACTACGTCATCGAGGTCATCAACAGCGACGCCCTGAGGCGGGCTGTGTCACAGGTTAAGTGGCCCAACCCCAACCCCTCGGGTTCAACCGCCGTTGATCTCATCCATGGCCCCGCTGCTGATCTCCTCTGGCTCGCTGTCAACAATTTGCCATTCTACATCACCATCGAGCCCCTTTTGTCATTTCTGAAGGACATGTTCCACGTCACTGGCTTGGGATCCACAGCTTCCAAGTCAGACCTCATCGGCGGCGACCATGAGGAGGGCACCCTCTCCGGCTTTTCCAAGGGGAAAGAGCCCATCTACTCTTCCAAGGGGAAAGCACCCGTTTGCGACACCAGGGAGGGCACCCTACAACTGTGCTCTTCCAAGGGGAAGGAGCCCATCCACGACAACATGGAGCGCATCCAGGGTCCATGCTCTTCCCACGAGAACGAGCCCATCTGTGACAAGTGAGGAAACCCATGATTTGTTTATTTCAGTTGTTCACAATGTCATGCTCTATATGTGCAATTATTTACTATGCAGTACATTTCATCAATCCAGTTTTAAACATACCGATAGGAATGCATATATTTGCTTGCTGTTAAGCCTGTTATAGCTAGCATATGCCTCTTCTAAAGTTTTTTGATTGTTCGGTTGTTTGTAGTTAGCATATGTTCAGTTTCAAATGCTATCTTTGGTTGTTCGTAGTATTCCTTGTTTATTCCAGTTATTCACAACGTGATGTTCTATATGTGCAACTATGAACTATGCAGTTTAATTTCATCAGTACCAGTTTCAACAATACCACTATGAATGACTACATTTGGCTGCTACATCTTGTAGTTAACACGCCTTTCCATTTTTATTTAACCATAACCAGTGTACTTAGACCAGCACAATACCAGTTTGAATGACCATGCTTGCTTGTTGTTAAATGTTAGGGGTGTTGCAGTTAGCACACCTTTCCACTTGTTTTGCTTTACTAGCATGCTTAAACCTGCACACTAAAGCTATATTTTGGAGATAATTTTGTCTGCCATGTGTAATTTTGGTTGATGTTTAGCCTGTTGTGCTTAACATGCTTCTTGATGTACCTACACAGGATAATTTTGGGAACGACTGCTGTTTTCCATCAAGGTTAGTTCCATCCCATGGCTTATATCTGCTCGTTGCTCAGGATATTGGTAGCTGGTACCATATAGGCCGGCGGCTGATAAGGGACTAATCGGTGAATCGGACTTTTAACTGAATATATCTGCAACCCATTTTTCCTTAGGTTAACTAGGGCAATATGTAATATATCTGAGGCTACATAGCAACATGCACTGTACTTAATGTCTAAATATGCAATCCTAGGCTACATAGCAACAAGGAAGAGTGTTACATTAATGTTCTAATGATGTCTAGATATATGTAGAAGAGCAGCAGTAGCAACAGCAACAACACAACCCTGTTTGGATACTCAACTTAGCTAGAGGTTAGAGTTGGTTTCTAGCTCATTACTAACCCTGAACTAACTCCATCCAAAGAGTTGTTTGGACGACAGGGTTAGATTGACAATAAATGCACTAGGAGAACTAGCTCCAATTAGCACCTCTTGGGTTGGATACTAGATTTTTGGGTGGGTTATAGATGTAACTAGCTCAAACTAGCTCTCATGTTTAGATATACTTTAGGGCTATTTGAGCCCGAACTAGCTCAAACTAACTGTAACCCGTGGATACACAGCAGATAATTTGTAAGAATGAACTAAACTCCTTCCGGCCCATAATATAAGATGTTAATTCATCTAATATGTGAGTATATTGGATGTTATAAGATACTTCCTCTGTTCCTAAATATTTATCTTTTTAGAGATTTCAAATGGACTACCACATACAGATGTATATAGACATATTATAAAAGAGTGTTCTACTACATCATTGTGCAATTGCTGTTTAGCTTCTAATATTAACTTGGTGCTTTTAGGTACATATGTCATTGGTAAGGATCCGCGTTTTGACCCTTTCTGCGTATGGGGCAATGAGATATTGATGAACCAGCATCAAGTGAGGAAGTTGATAAAGATTGTTAGTAAAATGGGTCCAAAGATGGCAATTAAACTATTTGTTTACACTTTATCCAAGACAACAGCGAACTGCAGGATGGTAAGTAAGAACTATGCAGCCTTCTTTTTGCTGCCCATAATGAGTTGTGTTAGATGACAATGTCTGAATATTTTTCCTTTGCAATGGTTGCCAAAGCAGTTTACTCAAGATTACCTCTCAAACTACATGATTCGTGGGCATGCAAAGGTTAAAGTATTTCTACCAGAACATGATAATTATCTAGATGTTTTCATGAAGACCGTGAAGGATGGGCGGTCGGCCATCACAAGGGGTTGGACTAGAGTCATGCGTGCCTTCTGCATGGAGGAGGGCACAATATGGGTATTCCGCTTCACCTTGTTCAGCAACCAGAATATATTTCACCTCTTTCTTTACCGTCTTTAATAGTACAAGTATACAACTGTGGTTCATCATTCTTTATTTGGTTCTTATGTAATTCTTGAACATATGTACCTATGAATCGAATAATGCATTGGTTGTTTGAACCTGATGGATATGAAAAAAGCTATAGCATACATTCAAATTCAAATCCAAATCCGGTACAATTTGGAAAAACAACAATTAAATTACGGTACACACGGTTGGTAAAACACAAACGTTTGCGATATGCACCATAATCGAAGACGGTTCATAGAGAGGAAACGTGTGCGAGGATGCACACAGTTGCCGTTTGCATAGCATGTGCGATGTCAGACAATATCACAAACGGTGTGGGCAAACTAAACGTTTGTGTTAGTTGCCTTATCGTACACGGTTCACAACCATGAACTGTTTCTGATGAAGTATGCATCATAAACATTGCACCATAGAATAGCATGTGCGATAGTTTTCGTGTATGTAGATTTTACAACATTTCGTAATCCTGTCCGACAGTCATACAACGATTAGCTAATCTTCTTAATGGTGAACCATTTGTGATGGGCCACACATCATACACGTTCTATAATAGTGAACCGTTTTTGATGGGCCTCGCATCGTAAACGTAGCACCACAGAATACCCACTGCGATGGCACTGCGAGCAGATACGAGTAGGAGTACTGTAGGGGCCCTATCCCCGACGGTTTCTTTGTCGTTTGGGAAGGACCCCCCCTATCGCCCACACTCACTTGGCAACGGTTCCAAATGCCGTCACGGAAAGGGGTTATAAGCCGTTTGTTTAGGACCGACGCCCACCAATGTATGCTTGCGGGAGGGTTAATCATAAGTAGGAGGTTTGTTCAAGTAAGAACATCACCTAAGCACAGGTCCACCCACATATCAAATTATCAAAGTTCCGAACACAAATCAAACCAACATGGTGAAAGTGACTAGATGAAAATCCCGTGTACCCTCAAGAATGCTTTGCTTATCATAAGAGACCGTTTTGGCCTGTCCTTTGCCTCAAAAGGATTGGGATACCTTGCTTCACTTTTGCTACTATTATCGTTACTTGCTCATTACAAATTATCTTGCTATCAAACTACTCTGCTACTTACAATTTTAGCACTTGCAGACATTACCTTGCTGAAAACCACTTGTCATTTCCTTCTGCTCCTCACTGGGTTCGACACTCTTACTTATCGAAAAGAGCTACAATTTATCCCCTATACTTGTGGGTCATCAAGGCTATTTTTTGGCGCTGTTGTCGGGGAATGAAGCACCTTTGGTAAGGAAACATTTATATAGTGTGCTGAAATTTATTGTCACGTGTTACTATGGAAAACTATCCTTTGAGGGGTTTCTTTGGGGTATGTTCATCTCGAAACGAAACTACAATTAGCTACCCCTAAACCTACTGCACCTACCAAAATATTGAATATGAAATTCCTTCGGGTATGATAGAGCAACCGCTAGCTAATCCTTATGCAGGAGATGGAACCGGACATCCTGATATTCACTTGATATATGTGGATCAAATTTGTGGATTGTTCAAGCTTGCAGATTTACTCGAAGATGAAGTTAATTATGAAGAAAGATTTCCCTTTATCTTTGAGGGGAAAAGCATTGGCATGGTATAGGCTATGCGATGATATTGGATCCTGGAATCAGAATCGATTGAAATTGGAGTTCCATCAAAAAATTTGCCCTATGCATCCTGTTCATCGTGATCGGAATTATATATATAATTTTGGGCCTCGCGAAGGAGAAAGTATCGCTCTAGCTTGGGGAGGCTTAAGTCAATGTTATATTCATGCCCCAATCATGAGCTCTCAAGAGAAATTATTATCCAGATTTTTATGCTTGACTTTCTCGTAATGATCAAACAATGCTTGATACTTCTTGTGCTAGTTCTTTTATAAAGAAGACTATTGAATTCCGGTGAGATCTTTTGGAAATAATTAAACACAACTCTCAATATTGGGAACTCGACGAAGGTAAAGAGTCAGGTATTAAACTTAAGTATGATTGTGTTAAATCTTTTATGAATACCGATGCTTTTCAAAAGTTTAGCACTAAATATGGACTTGACTCTGAGATAGTAGCCTCCTTTTGTGAATATCACCCACCTATTAAAGAAGAAATTAAAGAACCGGTACGAGTTACAGAAGAAACAATACTTTACAATGTTGATCTAGTTGTTCCTCCTGCTTATATTGAGAAACCACCTTTGCCTGTTAGGATAAAGTAACATGCTAAAGTTTAAACTGTGGTCAACAAAAGCTACATTAGAACACCTAAACCCAATGAACAAATTAAGGTAGAACCTAGTATTGCTATGATTAAAGATTTCTTGGAAGAAAATGTAGATGGGCATGTTATTTACTTATGCAAAGAAGCTGCTAGAATTGCCAAACCTGATAAAAAAGATAAACATAGACCTGTTGCTGGCATGCCCATTGTCTCAGTTAAAATAGGAGATCACTGTTATCATGGTTTATGTGACATAGGTGCTAGCGTGACTACTATTCCTTACTCCTTATATCAAGAAATTATGAATGACATAGCACCCGCAGAGATAGAAGACATAGATGTCACTGTTAAACTTGCTAATAGAGACACCATATCACCAACTGGGATTGTTAGAGATGTTGAAGTCTTGTGTGGGAAAATAAAATACCCTACTGATTTTCTTGTTCTTGTTTCCCCACAAGATGGAGTTTGTCCCATTATCTTTGGTAGACCTTTCTTGAACACCGTTAATGCTAGAATAGACTGTGAGAAACAAAATGTCGGTGTTAGTTTTGGTGATGAGTCTCATGAGTTTATTTTTTCCAAGTTTAATAGAAAGCTACATGAAAAAGAATTGCCTAGTGAGGATGAAATAATTGGTGTTGCTTCTATTGCTGTACCACCTACTGATCCTTTAGAACAATATTTGCTAGACCATGAAAATGATTTACATATGCATGAAAGAAAGAAATAGATCAGATTTTCTTTGAACAATGTCCTCTGCTTAAACACAGTTTTCCTATTGAAGCTCTAGGAGGTCCTACTCCACCTAAAGGTGATCCTGTGTTTGAATTAAAACAATTGCCAGACACTTTGAAATATGATTATCTTGATGAAAATAAGATATATCCTGTTATTATTAGTGCTAACCTTTCAGAACATGAAGAAGAAAGATTGTTGAAAGTTCTAAGGAAGCACCGAGCTGCTATTGGATATACTCTTGATGATTTAAAGGGCATTAGTCCCACTCTATGTCATCACAAAATTAATATGGAACCTGATGCTAAACCCGTTGTTGATCACCAACGTCGGTTAAATCCGAAAATGAAGGAAGTGGTAGGAACGGAAATCTTAAAACTTTTGGAAGCAGGTATAATCTATCCCATAGCTGATAGTAGATGGGTAAGTCGTGTTCATTGTGTCCCTAAGGAAGGAGGTATTACAGTTGTTCCTAATGATAAGAATGAACTTACACTACTAGAAAAAGGGCTATAGATGGGATTGACACTAATGGCGCACCAGACAGGTGGTGCGCCATTAGTATATACTAATGGCGCACCACCTCCTGATGCGCCATTAGTGTTGAAACTACTAATGGCGCACCCAGCCCATGGTGCGCCATTAGTATCAATTTTTTTTGAACTAGTGCGCCTGTCCAAACATACTAATGGCGCATCAACAGGAAGTGCGCCACTACTAGTTGTAACTAGTAATGGCGCACCAGCCAGAAAGTGCGCCACTAATGTTATTTTTTTTATTATTTTTTTATACCTTTGTTTTGCTAAACTACTAATGGCGCACTCTCACGAGGTGCGCCATTACTAGTTTAAACTAGTAATGGCGCACCCTGCCAGAGTGCGCCATTAGTATGTTTTTTTTGCAAAACTACTAATGGCGCACCACCAGGGGGTGCGCCATTAGTAACCTGGATTACTAATGGCGCATTTGTTGCTGGTGCGCCATTAGTAAGTGGGCAGTAACAAGATATTTTGGACAGCCTCTCCTCCCACACTCACTTTCTCCCCACTTCATTCTCTCCACCGCCTCCTCCTTGTCTCGGGTGCCTCCTCTTTTTCACCTCATTTCCACCATAGATTCATTCAAATTAAGTGGTTAAGTTACCTTGTTTTGCTAGGTAAGTAAGGGGGGAAGCTATATTTATGTTGTTCTCCCTACAACAATGTGCACATGCACTTTTTATGGCCTAGCTAGATCTATGTATGTTCGTGGTGTTGCATATGTTTGTGGTGTTGCATATGTGTTTGTGTTTGGAGGTGTACCGGTATTTGAAATGCGATAGTTCCAATATTTTGCCGGAATGTTGATTCATTTCCGTTTCGGCGAGAATTTTGGCATTAAGCATTCTTTTTGGTCCTATTTTTAGGGAAAGTCATGCCAAATTTTTTTCTTGGTTCTAAAATATCGTTTTGCTCTACCCCGCAGGTGACCATGGTCCGCACGATGACCGAAGGCATCGTGAATAGGTTTTTGAGGTCCGCGAAGGCCAAGATGCTTCAAAAGAACGAGACGGAGATAAGATGTCCGTGTCGAAGATGCAAGCTGAATAGCCTTATTGCGGACCCAGATTCCGGGCAGGTGCGGGACCACCTGCTCTTGCGTGGTTTCATGGATGGCTATCGGTGGCAAGGTGATGAAGATGACTACGAAGTTGTCCATGGGGGCCGGGCAAGAAATGAGGAAGGGCAGCAAGACAACCACCGCGGCTCGGGCGGGCGAGAAGACGAAGAATCCCCAGGAGATGATCACGACGGTGATGCTGTACACAGTCATCATGTAGAAGATGTAGGACATGATGACGCTGGACCATCGATGGGCTGGGTGCAGGACCCTCATATTCAAGAGCTGCTTCTCAAGCAGACGGATAACGCAAGAGCTGCCGCACGAGAGAAAGCCAAGATGGATCAACTTGAGTTAGATGCGGTTACTCCATTGTATGAAGGATGCAGGCCCGAGGATACCCGCCTGAAAGTAACGCTCATGGCTCTGGAGATGAAGGTAAAACACAAAATGACCGACGCATGCTTCGACGAGAACATGTCATTCTGGCACGAACGTCTTCCCAAGGGGAACAAGTGCCCGACCAGTTTGGAGGAGGCGAAGAAAATTGTGTGTCCTCTGGATTTACCGCACGTGAAATACCATGTGTGCATGAACAATTGCATCATTTATCGGGATGAGCACGCGGAGTCTACCATATGTCCGGTGTGCGGTGTCACTCGATACAAGAAGAGGAAGAAAGCTCCTTGAAAAGTGGTGTGGTACTTTCCGATCACTCCTCGTCTGCAGCGGTATTTCACGGACCCTAAGGTAGCAAAGCTCCTGCGTTGGCACGCGGATAGGGAGGAGAAGAAGCGATAAGATGACGCAAATGATCCGGAGATAGATAAAAAAGACAAGATGCTGAGTCACCCTAAGGATGCGAGCCAGTGGCAAGCGTTGAACTTCGAATACCCAGAATTTGGGAACGATCCAAGGAACATCGTGCTGGGTGCAAGCACCGATGGAGTCAATCCGTTTGGCAGCCAGAGAAGCACACATAGCACCTGGCCTGTGTTTGTGTGGATGTACAACCTTCCCCCCTGGTTGTGCATGAAGAGGAAGTACATTCACATGAGTATGCTAATTGAAGGGCCGAAACAACCAAGGAACGACATCAATCTGTATCTGGGGCTGCTGAAAGAGGAGCTTGACACGCTGTGGAAAACGCCAGCCAATACGTGGGACGCCGCAGAGAAAGAATATTTCCCTATGAGAGCCGCACTACTCACGACGGTGCACGACTATCTCGGTTACGGATATCTTGCGGGGCAGGTAGTCCACGGATTTTCTGGATGCGTAAGGTGCATGGATGACACAACGTATCGCCAGCTAGATAGAGATCCCGGGTCTTCGAAAACCGTGTTCATGGGACATCGAAGGTGGCTTCGCGATGATGACCCGTGGAGGAAACGCAAGGATCTGTTCGATGGTGAAACCGAACCCCGAAAACGCCCGTGTACGAGGAGCGGCGAGGAAATAGACCAGCTGTTGAAAAATTGGAAAGACTGCCCACTGCCGGGAAAGAAGCAAAAGGCGCCAGAGCCGGGAAAGAAGCGAAAGGCACCAGAGCCGCTGCTGAAGGTATGGAAAACGAGGTCTGTTTTCTGGGACTTGCCGTACTGGAAGATCCACCGTGTGCCTCACAGCCTTGATGGCATGCATATCACGAAGAACGTGTGCGAGAGTCTGCTTGGTACCCTTCTCAACATGCCAGAGAGGACCAAAGATGGGCCGAAAGCAAGGGCAGACTTGAAATCAATGGGCATCAGGCAGGAGCTTCACGCTATATATGATGATGATGATGATGATGATGATGATGATGATGATGATGATGATGATGATGATGATGATGAGGCGAAGCAGGACACAGAAAGTCGTCGCAAAGGCAAAAGGCCAAGAAGACTGGAAATGACTACCCTCCCGCGTGCTTCACTCTAAGTCAGGAGGAGATCGAGCAGTTTTTCACCTGCCTCCTAGGAGTAAAACTCCCTTACGGTTATGCGGGGAAGATAAGCAGATACCTAGACCCAGCGGAAGCAGAAGTTTAGCGGGATGAAGTCTCACGACTGTCACGTGCTGATGACGCAGATACTTCCAGTTGCAATCCGTGGGATCATGGACGCGCACGTCCGTGAAACGTTATTTGGCCTATGCAACTTCTTCGACGTCATCTCTCGGAAGTCGATTGGCGTGAGGCAACTCAGAAGGCTACAGGAAGAGATCGTGGTGATACTATGCGAGCTTGAGATGTACTTCCCGCCCGCATTCTTCGATGTTATGGTGCATCTGCTGGTCCATATAGTGGAGGATATCATCCAACTCGGGCCGACGTTCCTGCACAGCATGATGCCGTTCGAAAGGATGAATGGTGTCATCAAAGGATACATTCGCAACATGTCACGTCCAGAAGGAAGCATAGCCAGGGGCTTTCTGACCGAAGAGTGCATCTCCTACTGCACGAATTATCTAGGCATCGAGAACCCCGTTGGTCTGCCCGTCAATAGGCACCTCGGCAGGCTCGCTGGATGGGGTCACCGTGAGGGTCGCCGCGAAATGCATGTCGACTTCGAGGGTCGACTCGCCGACTTTGAAAGAGCAAACCTAGTCGCGCTACAACACATAGACGTGGTCGATCCTTGGGTGGTAGAGCACAAAACCTTTATTAAGAAGACGTACAATGACCGAGGCCAACAGAGGACGGACGGAGATATACTCAAAGAGCACAACTCATGTTTCACGCGTTGGTTCAAGCAGAAGCTTCTGTCGTATTTAAAGGACGTCCGTTCCACAGAAGAACTCCATTTGCGAAAAAGAAGGGCAAGAAGATTGTGAACAGATAGCTAGCTAAGATCGATTGTATTTAAATCGTAGCCTTCATTTCTCGATTGTATTTCATGGGTACTTTTTGAACTATCATGAATATTTTTAAATTTCATGGACACTCGATCTCGATCCCCCTCCATCTCGATCGCTATCCCACCTCGCCAGATCCGGTCCCCCTCGCCGCCGAGCACCCCCCAGTCCACCGGCCGCCGCCGCCGACCCCCCGCACCCTCGATTCCCCTACTCAACCGCCGCCGCCGACCCCCCGCACCCCGCGCACCGTCTTATAAAAAAATAAGTATCAAACAGCTTTTTAAATGCTACTGTCTTATAAAAAAATATTACTGTTATTATTTAAACAAGTTTGAACATATTTAAACACAAATAAGTATCAAACAGCTTTTTAAATGCTAAAAAAATTTTGGGGAGCCTGGGAGTCGAACCCAGGACCTCCTCGCTATCCCACCTCGCCAGATCCGGTCCCCCTCGCCGCCGAGCACCCCCCAGTCCACCGGCCGCCGCCGCCGACCCCCCGCACCCTCGATTCCCCTACTCAACCGCCGCCGCCGACCCCCCGCACCCCGCGCACCGTCTTATAAAAAAAATAAGTATCAAACAGCTTTTTAAATGCTACTGTCTTATAAAAAAATATTACTGTTATTATTTAAACAAGTTTGAACATATTTAAACACAAATAAGTATCAAACAGCTTTTTAAATGCTAAAAAAAATTTTGTGGAGCCTGGGAGTCGAACCCAGGACCTCCTGGTGTGAGAACTGGCTGCTGACCAGTCGAGCTAGTAGAGGGGACTTGATCCCCCCTTCCCTCTCCCCCTTCGCCCGATCCCCCCTTCCCTCTCCCCCTCGCCAGTTCCCTCTCCCTCGATCCACCGCCGCTGCCCTGACCTACTGCGCCGCAGCCGCCCACGCGCCCCCGCCGCCTCCCTCTCCCCTTCCTCCCCCTCGAGCCCACGCCGTCCGCCCAAACCTAACCCGACGCCGTCCGCCCGCGCCCGCTCCACCGCCACCGCCCTGCCTCTCCGCCCTCTCCTCGCCCTCGCCCTCTCCCTCCCTCGCCCTCTCCTCGCCTTCCCTCTCCCTCGCCCCGCCTCCCTCGACGCCACCGTCCCCGCCACCTCGACGCTGCCCCGCCACCTCGACACGACCCCGCCGCCCGGACGCCGGCCCGACGCCGCCTCGACGCTGCCCCGCCGCCCCGACGCCGCCTCGACCCCGCCCCGACGCCGCTGCCCCACCTCGACGCTGCCCCCGCCGCTTCGACGCGACCCCGCCACCCGGACGCCGCCCCGTCCACACCACCGTCGCCGGAGCACCACCACCCCCATGAGCTCCCCCTCCTCCTCTCCCACAACTTGCACCAATTTGGATCTATCTATCTTGGGGAAACACTCTGGTCGATTTGGGACACATGAATTGAGCACCATTTTCTCACTGATCACCACCATCCATGATCTCTGCCGATGGTATATCTTTTCATGGCTTTACAAACCCACATGCTAACATATTTGTTAATGTAAATTATTCTATCACACATTAATGTGTATGCAAATACCACCCCTCCCTTCCCCCCGGATCAATGAAGAAGGGAGAAGTCAGTTGATTCTTGTCAACATTAACAGGAGAGTCACATTGCTAATTGACCATCATTGGCATACATTTCACTATAAGAGCACCTCAACTGAGCTAGGCTACTTTGCCCTCCCCCTAGGATAAGTTTTCACCAGCCTGCATTTTTACTGTGCATTTTTACTGTGCATTTTTTAACACAAAGTTCTCAAAGAGAGTTTGCCTCCTAGGATAAGTTTTCACCAGCCTGCATCTCTCTTTTTTCCAATGAAAGAATGCAGGACTTTTAGTTTCAAGTACTATGAATTACGTGGAGTTTGTGGTAAACATGTTTGTACCCATAATGTGGTCACAAGCTTCACAAGTGTGTCCTTGTAAATTTTTTCAAGGCATCTTGAAAGTTGTAGCAAAGATTGAGTAAAATGGAATTCTAAACATGTATCCATGCTTCTGACAAGAATTCTAAATCTGATGCATTTACTAGCAAGAATTGTGAATTGTCATCTTTGTATTGCAGAAGCTTTTAAATTCTTTAGCATGAGTTTCTTCAAGTTTGGTTGTTCCTGCTGCATATGCCCAGCTAATAGCATGATTTAGCTCTTTGAAACTCGTCGTGCGTGTGTGCACGCGCCACTGTAAGGTTGCAAAGCTTTGGTCCGGATGCTGCTCCGGGACAGATCACCTGAAGCAAAACAATGCACCATATTGCTCAAAGATCAATGTGGAAATGGAATCATAATTCTGAGCTATTTTTGTAGAGACACTGATAAGATGATTCAAACTGCAATGCCTTGATACTGAAAATAGTTAGAACATCTCTGTTTGTGCCAAAAAAATAACCCCTTTCTCCTGAAACGTTGATTAATTTCCGTTTCGGTTGAGAAATGGGGCACTCCTAGGTCAAGAAAATTAGCAAAGGTCATGCCCAATTTTCTTGACCTAGAAGGTGCCCGATTCTCAACCGAAATAAAAATTAATTTGCTTTAGTGGTTGGATTAGTTTAGTATTTTATTCACACACCCACATAAGTATTCAACACAATGAAAAAATAGTAAAAATCCTGGTGTAGTAAAAAGTAATTACAGATACACTATCCTGGTGTAGCAATGTTCTGTGTCAGTACAACCACTGCTCTAGCAATTTGACATGGTTACCTGGTCTGCCTTCAGATTTCTTTGGGTCTGCGAACTTTACACCTTTTACAGAATAAATACAGCAAGTTTACATACAGGAAACCATAGAGCAAACAACATCATCCAGCTCTTGACTGACAAAACACTACAACTATTCTAGTAGAATTGTAATGTAGAAGTGTTGAGTTTTTCAGAAACTCAATAGTTGCTAGGGGCGCAAGACTATCGACCGCATGTGGTGCTATTTTCATATGCAAACATAGTATCACCATCTATGGTGTAATATGTTTCAGCTATAGATTGAAAAAGCAATAACAGGGTACCCTTTCTAGGCTGAAAGAATGTTAAAACCCAACCAATTTCACCCATATAGCAAATTCAATCTTTATATGATGTGAACCGAACAAAACATTGCAAATAGACCAAAAAAGCATACATACATGTTAAGTAGTCTAAAGTACATAGAAAATATGTAAATAAAAGTTGATGAAATCCTGAATCCCTGAAAGAGTTACAACTGAAGGGCACCAGGATAGTGCAGTTCTGTAGAAATAATCCTGAATCCCTGAAAGAGTTACAACTGAAGGGCACCAGGATTAGTTCTGCGGTGTAGTAAAAAGTAATTACAGATACACTCACCCACATAAGTATTCAGCACAATGAAAAAATAGTACAAATTAAGGAAAGGCAATACCATTTCAGACGCTTGTCTTCTAAAAAGAAGAGTGAACTTTCTAGACACACCCCTCAAGAACTAGGTTACCCTGAGAACGTGGACTTGGACCTTAGCAACAACACACTAACAGGTTCTATCCCAAAACACCTAGGCAATATCACAAACATCTCTCAATTGTTCCTTGACAATAACCAACTTTTTGGCGACATTCCTCGAGAATTAGGTTATTTGGTCAACTTAGAGATCTTGTTCCTTGACAATAACCAACTTTTTGACCAAACTTTGTTTCTATTTAGAGAGAAACATGGCCCACAACGATGAGGCCGGGGGTTCGGGCGGCAAGGCATTCTGGGAGCTGTCCCAGGAGATGGAGGAACAACCTCACTTGTATGAGGCCGCCGCCTTCCCCACCGATCCTGAGACCACTGATGGTGCCGCCGAGGATGACCACACTGATGCCACCACTAATGGTGCCGCCGAGGATGCCACCACTGATGATGGCGGCACCCGCACAGATGGCAGCCAACCGAAGAGGCAACGGAAGGACCGGCGCCCGATCGTGCTCCTCACCCTCAAGGAGGAAGTTACTGAAGTGGACTCCAACGGGAATCCAACGGCGCCCGAACGAATAGTCAAGGGGTACTCGCTTTAGCTCGGGTACATTGTCCGGAGCACCGTCTTGATCAACACCGAGAACCTGAGGCATCCTGACCGAGGGAATTTGCGCCACCTCCTCTTCACGAAGCTGCACGAACGATACAAGTTCCCCGCTGAATTTGCAAACACAAGCCTCAAAGGGAATAAAGTGAACAATGCTGCCCTCACGAAGATGAGCAAGGCCCTGTCTACTTGGAAAAGCAATGTGAAGAAAATGATCGAGAAAGGTGAGAGTTATCAGAAGATCAAGGAGAAAAATCCTTCGATCACCGAAGATGACTACAACGACTTCAAGATCAATTGCTCGAGCACCGCAAGCTCCCAATCAAGTGAGTGGGGGAAACAAATGCGGGAGCTGAACATAGGGGAACACACACTCGGTCCCGGTGGTTACAAAGTGGCGGAGCCTATATGGGACAAGGAGGAGGCGGACCGAGCCGAGCAAGGCCTACCGCCCCTCTTCGAGAAATACAGCGGTAACAAGCAGACCAGGAACTTTGTCAGGGCCCGGTACAAGAAGGACCCGAAAACAAAGGAGCTTACCACGGATCCGAAGACCAGGCAGCTTGAGCTTGTTCTGGTAAGGAATACACCCCCGCGTAATTAGCTCCATATGGTTGCATTCTAATTAATGAAGCCAAATTTCTAAATGGTTCACATTCCTTCCGCAGGCGACTGAAAGCAGTAGCGCAGGGTCGACTAAGAGCAACCCTTGGGACACCACTCTAAATAGGGCGTTGAATGTAATGAAGAACAAGGATAAGCTCAGTAAGCCGACGTCAGCTGGTCGTGTGGCCGGCAAAGGCTTGTCGACAAAATGGGGGTCATACTATACCGCTGGTGTGCGGAAGGAGAAAAAGACCAGCTCGGAAAGCCAGGCGCGAGAGGTTCAAGAACTCAAGGCACAGGTGGCGCGGATTCTGGAGATTGTCCAAGAGCAAGTGGAACAATGACTCGGAGCGACGATCACCGCCATTGTGCCTACCTTGATCTCGGGGTTGAGTGCGTGGATTGCGGGCGGCCAACAGGGGCCGCCCCCGATTCCTAGCTTCACGGCCAACAACTCGCATAATGCGATGGCGGGGCCATTGGTGCCTCCGGCGGAGGCGGCATTGGTGTCTCCGACGCCGGCAGGGGAGCTTAATGCACCCGGGTGTACGCCGGCTGGCACCTCTGTAGCAAGCGGCCCCTCTGTCAACTGCACGCCCGCCGTTGGCGGTGCGTCGACATTAGCCGAGCTTGACGCCATCATCACGGTAACTAATTAAGCCTCTCTCGGCCGAGGACTTCATCTCCTTGCCTTTGACTGGGCATCCCTGACGCCCTACATGTTTTCGCAGGGCGCCGCCGATTTTCCGTGCACTCTCCTCCACTTCGTGAACAACGAGTTGGTCGATGTCACCAAGGGCAAAATCGTTCAACCGGGCAACCCCTTGTTCCACGGTACCCAGATGCCACCCAACTTGTTTAGGGTTCAACTGGTTCGGGTGCTGCCAGGCTGCGACGACTTGTTACCTCCGATTCGACCCGTCGGGGCCGACGATGATGACGACGATGATAACTTGTTACCTGGTTTGGCCGAAGAGCCAGATTCGTTTGGGGGCGGGGGACACCACCCCAAAGACAACACCGCCAGTCGTGCCGGCGCCAAGTCGGCCCCATGGCAAGACCGTCGTAACGGTGCCGGACATCCCTATGCCACTGGATCCAAACATGCATATGGCATAGGATCAGAACGACGACGACGACGACTATGATACATTTGGCAACGTCGATCAGTACTTTGCCGATCATGGGTACGATGGCGACTTCATGGGGCCTCCTTCTCAAGAACCAAACCCAACAAAAGACGTGTGCGATCTAGCTGGTACCGCAGAGAAGCCAAGTTGCAATAGGCGCCGTCAGGCATTCAGCTCTCAGGAGACACCTCCAGCTGCCGACTTCACCGAGCCTCAGATAGGCGAGGTGCGAAATATTATCAGCCCCAACACACTCAAGAAGGCGGTCTGTGAGCAGAACTCGGTCCCATTACAGGAGAAGAAGAAGGCACGCAAAAGAAAGACTAGGAAGGGTGCGAGCCAGCCGGCACCGAGTACGATCCATGCTCAGGACGGGCCACCTTCACCGCAGGATATCTCGAGGAGGGTGCATGTGGCGGGTAGGGCGATGCTACCGACAAATATGCTCAATGCTGCAACCAGTGCTATGCGGAGTCTGCATGACAGTGTTCTTTCTTTGGAGAAGTGGCGTCTCAGAGAGAAGGATGTGGCATACCCGGTTTTCGCGGCCAAGGTGCCAGAGGGCAAGGGCTTTGTGGATAACTCCATCGGGCGTACGATCGTCCTGCGTTTTGATGACATCCATGCTATGTTGAACCTTCATCCGCTGCACTACAGCTTCGTTCGGCTATTTTCGCTGAGTATGGAGATGCGGATCATTCGCGACAAGACCCCGGACATCGTGATAGTCGACCCCTTCTACATGTGTGCCAAGATCTTGGGCAGCGCTGGGGACCGGCAAGTCGCGAGTTCTTACCTCGAAGGCATCATTCTGGCAAACCAAGATAAGGATAACTTCCTCGTGCCTTAGTTTCCCGAGTAAGTCCTCCCCTCAACCGGCCCGTAACATATGAATTCTTACATTTCGATCGTTTTTCTTTTAACATTCCGTGTTTTCTGCAGTGACACACGTTGCACGCTCATCCTCCTAAGCCCCAAATATTCCATGGCCACGTATTTCGACCCGGACCGTCAGTCGAACGTAGACTACACAAATGTCAAGAAGGTTCTTGATGATGTTCTCCCCGGCTACGCCAAATCTGGAGGCACCTTCACCAAGCCTATTCGTAAGTATGGCAAGCATGTGTTCTCCCACAATACGACGTTCTGCTGTGTCAAGAAGCCGCCTGGCGGTCAGAAGGGTGCCTACTATGCCATCCATCACATGCGGGCGATCGCACGGGACCATCATCAACTTCTGCTGCCGAGTAAACTCAAAGATTGGGCAAAGAGCATGTCGGCAATCCAGGACGCGGACCTCCGACAAGAATTCTTTCGCATCCAGTCGGAGTTTGCGGAAATCATCCATCAAGATGTCCTTCGTACCTCGGGGCAGTTCTACCTCAGCAATTAACCGTCCAACAGTGACATCGACACAATGCTACAAATGCAGGCTGACAACGACCATTATTTCATGACTCCCACGATAGACGGCGGCTTCATCCATGCTCCGGTCCCTTGAGTCGAGTCGAAAGCAGTGATGCTGTGTCTAGTTCTGAAACATCGATTGGCTCATGTTGCAATTAAACTTTAATGAACTTGTAGTATGTCTCTTTGGTTTCGAGAGTCGTTCAACTTAGATGTAATCGATGCTATTAATGTCTTGCTTTTCTCTTCCGATCGTTCTGTTGCATACTTATATATTGCTTATGTATTGTCTGTGAATTGGTACTAACGTTTCGTTTGGCTAGTGCATAGCGATGCCGACGTATGTCGTGTACAAGGGTAAGGTTCCCGGAGTCTACGATGACTGGGAGGAGTGTCGGAGACAGGTTCACCGATTCAGCGGTAACAGTTAAAAAGGGTACACCACTAGGGTCGAGGCCGAATCTAGATACGCCCGCTATCTAGCGGGAGAGGGGAGGGAGCGTTGGAGGAACCGGATGAAGACGAGTTTCATCGTGATGATGCTCATCGTGATGACCGCATCTCTCTTCTATGTGATGGTAGTTTAGATGATCGATATCGACTTGTAATGTGAAGACAAACTCACTACTCGCGGTCTTGAGACTTGTAATATTATGTTCTATCTTTGTTCGGTCTTTTCAATTCGGAGACTAATATGATGAATTGTATTCGGAGACTAATATGATGAATTGTATTCAAAGACTAATCTTCTATTGTATTCGATGAATCTGTTGTTGATGTGTGCTGTCTATATTTTGTCAAATTATACATTTTGTAACCTATGCAAAAAACAGAAAATAAAAAATAAAAAAAACCTAATATTCATACTAATGGCGCATCAAATGACAGTGCGCCATTAGTATGACAAAGCATACTAATGGCGCATCACAGGACAGTGCGCCATTAGTAACCGCGGCATACTAATGGCGCATCACGTCGTAGTGCGCCATTAGTATGCCAAAGCACCTGGGTATACATGGCCCCTGGGAGGCATACTAATGGCGCACCCTGGCCTATACTAATGGCGCACCAGTGGTGCGCCATTAGTATACCAGATACTAATGGCGCACCAGTGGTGCGCCATTAGTAAAAATTACTAATGGCGTGCTACTAATGGCGCACCACTGATGCGCCATTAATGGCCATATTTGGTGCGCCATTAGTAGGGGTTTTTCTAGTAGTGTTATTCCACAAATAATTGTTAGAGGCTATAGAATGGTAATTGATTTTAGAAAATTAAACAAAGGAACTATAATAGATCATTACCCTTTGCCTTTTATTGTTCAAATGCTAGAATGATTATCTAAGCATACACATTTTTGCTTCCTTGATGGATATTCTGGCTTTTCACAAATGCTTGTTTCTCAACCTGATCAAGAAAAGACCACTTTTACTTGTCCCTTCGGGACTTATGCTTATAGACGTTTGCCTTTCAATTTATGCAATGCACCTGCTACCTTTAGTAGATGTATGACTGCTATATTCTCTGACTTTTGAGAAAAGATTGTTGAGGTTTTCATGGATGATTCCTCTGTTTATGGGAAGTCTTTTGATGATTGTTTAAACAATCTTGACCGAGTTTTGCAAAGATGTGAGCAAACAAATCTTTTCTTGAATAGGGAAAAGTGCCACTTTATGGTTAATGAAGGTATTGTCTTGGGCCATAAAATTTCTGAAAGAGGTATTGAAGTGGACAAAGCTAAGGTTGATGCAATTGAGAAAATGCCATACCCTAAAGATATCAAAGGTATTCGTAGTTTCCTATGTCATGCTAGTTTCTATAGGAGATTTATCAAAGACTTCTCTAAAATTTCTAGGCCTCTTATGAATCTTTTGCAAAAGGATATTCCTTTTGTTTTTGATGATAACTGTTTAGAAGCCTTTAAAACACTCAAGAAAGCCTTAATTTCTGCACCTATTGTTCAACCACCTGATTGGAACTTGCCTTTTGAAATTATGTGTGATGCTAGTGATTATGTTGTTGGTGCTGTTCTAGGACAAAGAGTTGATAAGAAACTGAATGTTATTCATTATGCTAGTAAAACTCTAGACAGTGCTCAAAAAAATTATGCTACTACTGAAAAAGAATTCTTAGTAGTGGTGTTTGCTTGTGATAAATTTAGATCTTACATTGTTGATTCAAAAGTTATTGTGCACACCGATCATGCTACTATTAAATATTTTATGAAAAAGAACGATGCTAAACCTAGACTTATTCGATGGGTTCTCTTGCTACAAGAATTTGATTTACATATCGCTGATAGAAAAGGAGCTGAGAACCCCGTAGCTGATAACTTGTCTAGGCTTGAAAATGTGCCTGATGACCCACTACCTATTGATGATAGTTTTCCCGATGAGCAGTTAGCTGCAATAAATGTTGCTCATAACACTCCTTGGTATGCTGACTATGCTAATTACATTGTTGCTAAATATTTACCACCTAGCTTTACATACCAACAAAAGAAAAAAATCTTTTATGATTTAAGACATTACTTTTGGGATGACCCACATCTTTATAAAGAAGGAGTAGATGGTATTATTAGACATTGTGTACCTGAGCATGAACAAGGACAAATCGTACAGGAATGTCATTCCGAAGCTTCTGTAGGATATCATTTTGGAGATAGAACTGCTCATAAGGTATTGCAATCTGGATTTTATTGGCCTACTCTCTTCAAGGATGCCCGTAAGTTCGTCTTATCTTCTGATGAATGCCAAATAATAGGTAATATCAGGATGCATCAATAATGCCTATGAATTATTCACTTGTTGTTGAACCATTTGATGTTTGGGGATTTTATTACATGGGACCTTTTCCTTCCTCTAATGGGTATACACATATTCTGGTTGCTGTTGATTATGTTACTAATTCGGTAGAAGCTATTCCAACTAGTAGTGCTGACCAAAACACCTCTATTAAAATGCTTAAGGAAGTTATTTTCCCAAGGTTTGGAGTCCCTAGATACTTAATGACTGATGGTGGTTCACACTTTATTCATGGTGCTTTTCGTAAAATGCTTGCCAAGTATGATGTTAACCATAGAATTGCATCACCTTATCATCCTCAGTCTAGTGGTCAAGTGGAACTTAGAAATAGAGAAATAAAATTAATTTTGCAAAAAACTGTCAATAGGTCCCGGAAGAATTGGTCTAATAAATTAGATGATGCACTTTGGGCTTATAGAACAGCATATAAAAATCCTATGGGTATGTCTCCTTATAAAATGTTCTATGGAAAAGCTTGTCATTTGCCTCTTGAGTTAGAACATAAAGCATATTGGGCAATCAAAGAACTCAACTTTGACTTCAAACTTGCATGACAAAAGAGGTTATTTGATATTAGCTCATTAGATAAATGGAGAACCCAAGCTTGTGAAAATGCAAAATTATTCAAAGAAAAAGATAAAAGATGGCATGATAAAAGAATTCAAAAGTCTGAGTTTAAAGTTGGAGAATATGTTCTTTTGTACAACTCTCGCTTCAGATTCTTTGCAAGAAAACTCCTCTCAAAATGGGAAGGCCCTTATGTCATCGAGGAGGTTTATCGTTCTGGAGCTATTAAAATAAATAATGCTGAAGGTACTAACCCAAAGGTTGTTAACGGGCAACGAATAAAACATTATATCTCGGGTACGCCCATTAAGGTAGAAAGTAATATTATCCAAACTTTGAGCCGGAAGAACACATAAAAGAGTCCTTCCAGAGCACTCTAGAATCGTGAAAATAAGGAGGTACGTGCTACGGTAAGTAAGCGGACTCCGAAAAATCCGCAAAAATATTTTTTGTCAGTTTTGGAATATTTAGAACAATAGGAAAATAAGACACTTCCAGGAAGCGTACCCTGGTGGGCACAAGACACGAGGGCACGCCCAGGTGGGTTGTGCCCACCTGGGGTACCTCCCGGACTCCGTTTTTCTACAACTTGCTTGCTTCCCAAGATAAAAAATCTTTATATACCCCCTGAACCTGTTGATCACCGTATTGAGAAATCTTTTGTTTTCTTTTCCTTGTTGTTTTCTATCAGATCCCATCTACCATGGCTGCTTCAAGCTCCTCCAAGGACAAGTTCTTCAAGAACGTCATCAACCCATATCTGTGGGAGGTGGTGCAACACTCCCAAGCCATCCAGATGCATGAGGGAGTGCTTCACATCCGCGATGTGCAAGGTCCCAAGGGAACGGGAACCATGCAGGCCAGGCTTGAAGCTATGGAACAAGAGGTCTTTTGGTGCAAGGGGATGGTGGAGCATGGACTCAATGCCAATCACCTCATGATCACGGACCTCTCCCGTGATCTCAAGGTGGATGGCAAGCCCATGAAGGACATCGTCTTCACCCTCAACGAGCAAATCAACTTCCTCCAAAGCCAGATCTATGACCTCCAAAACCAAGTCTTTGAATATGAGGAAAGGTTTAAAGATATGAGTTTGGATGCTAGTTGCATGACCCGTGAGACTCACTCCTCCTCTTATGAGGTGGACCATTGCCATGGAAATCTGAGGACAAGATCTCTTCATCACCACCACCTTCTTCTTCATCACCAAAAGAGAACTGAGTATCGGGTATGGGCAATCCCCTTGGCTTCTGCCAAGCTTGGGGGAGGTGCCCCAGTATCGTATCATCTCCACTATCTTTTGCCTTTACTTATTTTAGTTTGGTCTTTTACTTTAGATGAATAAAAGTTTAGTTTGATCCTTTCTTTTCAAGAGTTTGCTTAGTGATCTATCCCTGTAACTGTGTGCGAGATATATAATAAAGTTTCGTTTGAGTTTTTGATTTCTTTATTTTCATGTTGCAAATAAAAAGAAAGAAATTAAATGAAAAGAAAGGAAGTAAATAAAAGAAAGGAAATAAATGAAGAAAATATCATATGCTAATCTTATGGTAGGTGATGACACCACATAAGTAGAAATACTACTTGTGCATCAAAAAACTCTTAAACCCAAATCTTATTTCCAAGAGTCCACCATACCTACCTAGGGATTGAGCAAGATCCCTCAAGTAAGTTCTCATCCGTGCAAAAAGGCAGTAAAAATTGCTTCTAAAAGTGTAAGATCATTTATTGTAAGAGAAAATTGAGCATTGCACGAACTTGTGATAGTGAATAATAAAAGCGACAGATTGCATAATAAAGGTCACTATCACAAGGGGCCATGCAACGTGACATTCTTTTGCACCAAGGGGTTGAGCATACAAACAAATAAGCGCATGGCAACCTCTGCTTCTTTTACTTTTATGTATTTACTTTTATGCAAAGAGTCAAAGTTTTCTCTCTATTCCTTTTTATGTTCTCCTTTGGCAAGCATCATGTGGTGAGGAAAGATCTAGGCACATATGTATAGTTGAATATAGATAGCATGAGTTACTATTGTTGACATCACCCTTGAGGTGAATACGTTGGGATTTGAAACTACAAGCCCCTATATTTCTATGTGTCTGGTTGAAATGTTTTGCTCATGTGTACGCGGTGAGTGTTAGCAATCATGGAAGACTATATGATGGTTGAGTATGTGGACTTACCTAAAGGCTCTGATACATGACCCATCCTGAAAAGATGATGAATTGCAGTTGCAAAGTTTACTGAGAACATAGTTTGTTGCCTTCTAATAGAGTTTTTGCTTTATACTTCAATAGTGTGATGAATTGTGACTTATTCATGAGAAGTCTATGATAAAAGTTATATGATAAGAGTCTTATATTTAAGTTTGTTGTTTCTATAATAATCAACATGATGCTTCTATGTCCGTATTTTGTTTTTATCGACACCTCTCTCTCTCTAAGCATGTTGACATGTTTTTCGATTTTGGTTTTTGCTTGAGGACAAGCGAGGTCTAAGCTTGGGGGAGTCGATACGTCCATTTTGCATCATGTTTTCTTACTGTTATTTATGATGTTTTTATACATAATAATGCTTGTTGGAGGAATTCTAATGCCTTTTCTCTCAAAATATGCAAGGTATACACAAAGTGGGAGAATTCCGGCAGCTGGAAATCTGGACCTAGAAAAGCTACGTCAGGCTATCTATTCTGCACAACTCCAAACAAGCTGAAACTTCACGGAGAATTTTTATGGAATATATGAGGAATATTGGAGCAAATAAGTACCAGAGGAGGCCCTCCAGGTGGGCACAACCCACCTGGGAGCACTAGGGAGCCCAAGCGCGCCCTGGTGGGTTATGCTCACCCAGGCCTGTCGGCGTTCTGGGAACGGGGGTCCCCAGACTTGCCTACCTGTGACCTGCAACGTGGCTCAGCCAGTGGCCCGGTACGGCCCGTCTTCATCAAACAAACGCTCAAGACCCTCGCGAGGGGCCAAGCCTCGCGGGGCAGACGACATAGGGCCTCCTCAGGGGCGGGCTCACCAGGCAGGCTCGCAAGGAGGCGGAGAGATCAAGGCGAGGGGTGCCTCGCGAGGTGCTCATGACGCAAGCCATGAAGTTCAAGACCAGGCGGGCGCCAGCCTGCGCAGTGTCCTCGTTTCCTCTTTGGTGCAAAGGGGGCGAGCGTCGGCGCGGAGTACCAAGGCATCAGGAAAAGGTTTCCATATCGGTGCAATGAGACCAAGACCAGCAGAGCGGCAGGATGGAGGTCATCATGGAGCCCAAGACGGTGTCACCACCAGTGCCTTTGGCAGTCGAAGACCACCTTTAGCCACGATAGCTTGTACTAGCTGTCCCCTTCCAAAATGGCCGTTGGTGGCTCCCTTCCCGCTCAATATTTGGGAAGAGGACCAGGGCCTCTATAAATAAGGGCTAGCCACCACAGTAGATGGCAATGAGATCTAGAGCCAAGAGAGACGGATAGTCTCCTCTCCAAACACACCACCACAAGAACACCTCTCCTCGCGAGGTTGTTCTTCCTCTGTACTGTTCATCATCAGCCCAAGAGGCAATCCACCACACCACACACTGGGTTAGGGTATTACACCACAACGGTGGCCCGAACAAGTATAAACCTCGCGTCTCTTGTGTTGTTCATCGTGCTAGCTAGAAATCGCGGCCAGGTTGTGGGCGTGTTTCGGTAGGGAGAAGATCTTCGTGCGCACCCTAGAGTTCGAACCTTAAGGGTTTTGCCGGAACCCGATATCCGACATTTGGTGCGCTAGGTAGGGGTGCGCCGAAATCTTTTCTCCGCTGATCTGCGTCCCATCGCTTCGTCGCATCCATGGCAGACGCTCGCCAAGCTTGCGTCGAGCGCCGATCTGCTCTCGCCGCCCGCGTCGCCCAGATGGCTCCCGTCAGTGGGTCTCCTCGTCATTCTCCGTCGCCTGCCGCCAACGCCGCCACCGGCCCGGTGGGGAACGAGCAGCAAGAATCTTTGCTGCACCCTTCGGTGCGGCAGGAAGGCCGCACCGCCACTCCATCGCTGACCCCAGCAGGTTCGTCGTCTCACGCTCGTCGTGCCCCCATAGACGTGCCGACCGTGCTGCTTCTGGCACGTGAGCTCGTGCACTACCGCCCCGTCGACTACCTCTACGAAGAATGGCTCGCTCGCATCACTGAGCTCGTCAGCGCCGCAGGGGGCTCTCCTGCGTTGTTCCTCTCGCTGCCTCGCCCTCCGTCATGCATGGGCGACGCGGCTCAAGGAGCACCTCCGCCGCATCCTCCCCAAGAAGGCACCCTGGCTCCAAGGCGCGCGGCCCCTGGACGTGACCCACTGCGTCTGGCGCCCGTGCGGCAAGAAAGAAGCTGCCAAGAAATCCCTCGGCCTCAGGGAGGCGCTCACATGCTCCCTGCACCAGCATGGCAAGACCGCATCCCTGCACCAGCACGTCAAGACCCCGTGCTGCCCCTGGCAACGGCGCGTGGGAACCATCAAGAGCAAGCCCGCGTCTGCAAAGGGCTCTGGTGGCCACCGCAGGTTGCCGTGCCTTCACCACCGAGCTGCGTAGCATCGCCTGGCCGGGCAAGTTCAAGCCGGACCAGCCTCCTCGCTACGACGGTACTATGGACCCTGCGGAGTTCCTGCAGCTCTACGAGCTGGGCATCGAGGCGGCCAATGGAGACGAAAAGGTCATGGAAAACTGGTTTCCCATGGCACTAAAGGATGGCGCCCGCACCTGGCTCCCGGCTCGATCTCCTTTTGGGACGAGATGCACAGCCGTTTCATCGCCAACTTCCAGGGCACTCGCGACCGCCCCCAAGCCGCGGGTGACCTGCACCCATCAAGCAGCAGCCTGGAGAGACCCTGCAGAAGTATATCCAGCGCTTCAACAGTGCCCGCCTCAAGATCCCCAAGGTGACGGACGAGGCCATCATCTCACCGTTCTCTGATGGCGTCCGCGACGTCAAGATGAAGGAGGAGCTCGCCATTCACGAGGATCTGTGCACATCCCTAGAGTTGTTCAACCCGGTGACCAAGTGCGCAAAAGCTGAGGAGGGGCGCCTCTCCCTTCTCGAGCTTCCAGCTGCTGACCCAAAAGAGAAGAAGGCCAAGGCCAAGGACGTGAAGCACAAAGGAGCAGTCATACTCGCAGCAGAACCAGACACGAAGCACGGCAGGGACCAGCCGGAGTCGTCCAAGGGTAGCCGATTCTGCGCCTACCACAACCTCCACACCCACAACACCAACGAATGCCAGGAGCTCAGGGCCGTTCGAGAAGGACGCTTCGGTCGACGCCCTGAGCGCAACGACTGGGGCTACAACCGAGGAGGAGGACGAGGTGGAGGACGATGGGACGACCGAGGCCCTCTCCAGGAGTGGCGTGACCGACCTCGCGAGGATCGCTAGTAGGACCAGCCTCGCGAGGGAGCCTGGGGGGATCAGCCTCGCGAGGACCGCACGCAGGGCAACGCAGGCCTTCCTCCTCTACCGCCACCGCCAAGAAGGAATGACGACCACCACCCGGACGAGAGGGCTGGGGGCTTCCAGGAGACACATGTTATTGCTTGCATCTTGGGTAGTGCCCAGGCCCCAGCTTCTCAGTGCATCTTCAAGCAGTTTGCTCGCGAGGTGAATGCGGTCCTCCCCAAGCTCGAGGCCACGCGCCCTCTCAGGTGGTCCAATTGCGCCATCACTTTCAGCTTAGCATACCAACTCAAGTGTGCGGCTACAGCTGGCGTCCTCCCAATGTTTTGTTCCCCAGTCATTAGCAACATGCAAGTTACGAGGACCCTCATTGATGGCGGCGCAGGGCTCAATGTTCTGTCCGTCGAGATGTTCAACAACCTTCAAGTGCCATATGATCAACTTCAGCCTACCAAGCCTTTCTCGGGAGTTACTGACTGCTCCACCACCCCGATAGGACAGGTCCGCCTCTCTGTCACCTTCGGACAGCGCAACAACTACCACACTGAGCTCATCGACTTCGACGTAGCCCACATCCGCCTGCCATACAATGCCATCCTCGGGTATCCGGCCCTGGTCAAGTTCATGGTGGTGACCCACGTTGGTTACAATGTCCTCAAGATGTCAGGAAGCGGCAGAATCATCACATTCCCCTGCGAGGAGAAAGATGCGGTGTGCTCCCTTGAGCACGCCTTCCAAGCTGCATCAATCGAGGACCCGGACAGCAAGGGCAAGAACCCTCCTGAGGCTGTCCCCAAGAAGAATAAGACATCGCCCAGCTCAAGGCCTCAGGAGGTTGGCATTTCAGGAGGTGCCGCATCAGGATCCGCGCCCCGTGCAAGGGGCGCCTCCTTCCATCGCATAGGAAGGCGCACCCGATGCCCTCCTCGGGCAGGGCTCGGGGGCTCTCTTCTGGAGGGCCTCAGACCTTGCCAAAATCATGAGGGAGGCGCTCGGGCACCACTTGGAGGCGTGCTTCGCAGCACGTTTCCCTCAGGAAGTCTCAGGGCGTGGAAAGCCCAACCCTCAGGAGTTCATCACCAAGACCACTCAGGAGCTTCAGGAAGCAAGAGCCATGTGCGGCGATCGCCGTTTGCCTGGTATAGCTCCCCATCCAGGCGAGGATGGCAGGCTGCACGTCTGCATCTCAAGGTCCTCCGCACAGCTATGTTCGCATGCCTTTCATCCTGTCGAACGCGGCCGCTACCCACCAGCGCCATCTGCGGAGCATTCTGGCGGCTCGGGAGGCCAGGCATCACGCGGTCCTGGCGGAGATGGAGATGGTCCTAGAGGAACCACCTGGACCCCCAGAGCCTCCGGAGGCTCTGGGCTCTGGTGGCTCGTGAGGGTCGGCCTCTTCATCGCGCATCTTCAGCTACTCCAACGCCCCCCTCTACAATGGAACCAGGTGACATCTTCCGAGTTCATTTCAGCTGGGAGTGCCCTCAGGGCTGCATCATTCCCAGACCGCATGGGTCTGTCCTTGCGGCATGTATCTCTTTTGCTTATGTCTTTAGTTTACCTTGCGGGGGGCGCCCCTCGGGCTTCATCATCCCCAAGCCACTCGGGCCTGACCTAGTGGCATGTATCCATTCTGCGTTCATCTAAGCTGATTTGACCTTCATGCTTAACCTGCCTATGATTATCATCTGCCGCCTGCCACGGGCCTCCTCACCCTCATACAAATCGCTTGCGCGTTAAAAGGGGGGATCCTGAGCATCGTGACTTAGGAGCTCTTTCTGGCTCTCCAGCCCTCACCCCTGGCCTTGTCCACGACATTGCGACTTGGCATACCGGCGGCGGCTGAGCTCGCTCGAGGGCCGGGACCTGAGGACGTAGAACATTTGTATCTAACCATCTCGTAGAAAAACACAGCCGTCCAAGGCTCAAGAACAGGCGCAACCCGCCTTGAGGTAGGGCGTCGTGAGTCCCGCGCTGGTCACGAGTGCCCAAATACACCTCGTCTAGCCCTGTCGTGCAAGCCACGTATCAGGGCAGGGATGTACATGCCCCGGGGGCTCCTCCCGGAGGGGCCCCCCCTCCCACGCACCAGTGGAAGCACCATGCTCCGCGCTGGCTGACGACACTTCCGAGGAGCGGCTATGCCCATACACATACTGAAGCGCTATGCTTCGTGCTCGTGATAAACAACTGAGGACGGCCCATGGCCGTATCAACCTCAGGGAGCCCAGAGCTCAATATCTGGCCTCATTGCAACACCTCCCCTCAGGAGCGTCGCGCGAGGGGGCTGGACACGAGGGCTGCGCCCGGGTCATGCCCGAGCGCATGCCACCCAGCAGGTCCCTCGGACATGGTCGTCACGCGCCCTTCCCCAAGCGGAGCCAAGGTATGGAGACTGTTTGAACGTCAAGGGGGACTCCTGAGCATCGCGACTCAGGACCCTAACTGGTCACGTAGCCCCTCACTCCTTAGTTCCGCGAGGCTAATGGCGGTCGAGGTATGCGCGGGGCCGGGCCCTGCCGAAGTAGAATGCCAGACCTGCCGCTACATTCCCTCCATATTTGCTATTTGCGCGTCAAGGGGGACTTCTGAGCATCGCGACTCGGGAGCCTAACTTGTCACATAGCCCCTCACTCCTCGGTCCCGTCCTGGTGATCCGGTCGGGGCTAACGGCGGTTGAGGTATGCGTGGGGTCGGGCTCTGCCGACGTAGAACATAAAGCAAATAGGAAGGAAACCACAAGATTTCGAAGCAAATCCAGAAGCAAATATTACAAACCATAATTGTCTTCGCAGTACCGAACGCAAGTTTAAACGCCTCCACGAGGCACGATGCACATTCTAGGAGTTGAAACAGGAAAGAAGCCACGAGAAGATCACCCTTGGACAACGCCATCATTTGCCAGGGGCTCCGCCTCCGTGATGGTGTCACCCCCGCCAGCTCCACCTCCCAAGGCCACGGGATCAGCAGCACCTGCTGTGGGCGCAGTGGCAAAGGCGTGGAACTTTGCCAGCAAGGCTTCCACCTGGCCCTTCACAGCTTCTGCAGCGGCGGCGAAGCGCTTGTTGTCCACGGGCTCCAGCAGCTCGTCGAGATTGGCGCCAGGGTCGCGAAGGTAGATGTGGCTGAAGACGCGCGTCAGCGCCGCAGAAGAAAGGATGCGAGCTTCAACCTCGGCCATGGGGCCGATGCCGGCACAACTTCCTCGAGCGCCTCGACCAAGAAGGGAAGCAGCTAGGCGGGGCCGTCCTTGGCGCCAGCCGGTGGCTTCTCCAAGACGCTCTCGTAGAGCGTCTTCAGCGCCTTGCGAGACCTATCCTCAAGGAGCGTGAAGGCCACGCGGTCCTCGGCCAGGACCTTCGCCTTGGCGTCCAGCTCGGCCCTCTCTACCTTCAACTTCTGCTCCAGCGTCCCTAGCCGTCCGCGTTCAGCAGTTAGCTCGGCGTCGCGGTCCCCAACGGCATCCTCCCGAGCCTTCATCTCCTCCTCCTTTGCCTAGCGGTCGCGAGCTTCCTTGGCGAGCTCATCCCGCAAACCCCGCAGCTCGGCCTCCAGCACCTTGCAGCGGTCCTGGGCGACCGTGGCATCCTTCAATGCCACATCGCGGGCAGCGGCAGCCTGGGTGGTGGCCTGCTTCTCCTCCGCAGAGGCTGCTGCGGCTAGCCTCAGTGCCGCCCGGATGGAGGTGTCAGAATGAAGCCAGCCGGAAACCAACTCCAGGCGTCCGGCTACCGGGTGGGAGTCGGTGCCTTGAAGGTCTTCCCGCAGCTGACCAACTTAGAAAGGGTGCGGTCCAAGACAGCAGAGGAGGCAGAAGAACCCAAAACCAGCGGTGGAGGAGAAGGTGGTAGCGTAACCATGGCCCGGGAGACTGGGGGCTCTTGAGCCTTGCCTACCTCAGCAACAGCATCAGGCGCCGGCACCTCCGGAGCCAGCAGGGCCATGGGGGCTGGCACCCCGCTAGAGCTCTCCTCCGGGCCTCGCAAGGACGACCGGGCAGGGAGGTGCAAACTTCACCGCCTCCCACGGATGATGGCGCGGCCACATCAGATGAGTCTGCCCCAGACGGAGCCACCGTGTCCTCCTTCTTCTTCTTCGCCGCAAGCGGCAGCCTAACCAATTGATGGAGAGCGTCAAGCCCCAGCAGCAAAAACAAGAACAAGATGAAGTTTGAGCACTTACTGGTCAATCGCGGCATAGGTCACCGACCTCTTGCCAAGCTTAAAGCCCGAGAGCCTCTTGGTCCTGGGTGCGGCCTCGAGAGGTCCAGGAGCGGAAGAGGGCGCACTAGAAGGTTTGGAGGCGGCTTCGGGTGGAGCCTGGGCAGAAGTGGCCCCTCGGGAGATCTGTGCCGACCTGTCCTTCTTCGGGGTCGCAGGTGGATCCTCTTCCTCCCGCGTGGCGTCGGCCTCGTCATCGTGTGGCAAGGTGCGGAGGATGCTGGCCCTGCGTCGGGGAGAGGTCTCCCCGGTGCCTTCTGTGGCCGCCTCCGACTCGCGCACCTCCTCTTCGTCTTCCTCGCCTCCCCCGCGGGAGTCGCCTGAAGACACTTCCACAGGCGCCGTCGCCCCCTGGGCCTCAGGAGGCACTGCCAGCACCAGACCGCGCCCATCAAAGGTGGGCATGGCGTCCAAGACCTGTTTCTAGCCCTGCCAGAGGAACAAGGGGGCAGGGGCACCCTCCAGACCTTCCAAGTCGTCCCCAACCAAGAGGCGAAGAGCTGCGGCTCGATCCTCGTCAGCCAAAGCCACTGGGTTCAGGCAAAGCTCGTTGTCTGCGCCCCTAAGAGTCCACAGCGGGCGCGAGTGTGCCCGAAGTGGAGCCACCCATTGCGTCAGGAACTCCCGCAGGAGCGTGGCCCCTATCAGCTTCGCCACCTTCATGTTGCCCGGCCTCAGGTCGGCGTTCATCTTCTCCAGCACCAAATTCACCCGGCTGTCATCAAGCTTCGGGCGAGACCACCCCTCGTCGGGCTGGGGTGGCTCGGTTGGCAACACCAACTGGGAGTGAATACATCTGGCATCCATCATGACCCACTTGTTCCGGAAGCCGTCGACCCTCTTCTCGGTCTTCGAGATCGCGTTGGCCTTGGAGTACGCGATGAAGTTGGCGCATGCTAAGGTATGCTCGCCGTTGATTCGGAGGGAGAAGAAGTGGCGCAGCAAAGCCACGGACGGCATCACCCCAACATGCGCCTCGCAGTAGTAGGCGAAAATCGACAAAATGAGAATGGAGTTGGGCTGGAGATGAAGGGCATGCAACCTGTAATGGCGGAGGATGGCGTAGAGGAACTCGGAGAAGGGCGGAACCAGGTCGGCGATGCGGCGTTCATGAAGAAGGGGTAGAAGGTGCTCCCCTTAGCCTCCGGCTTAGCGGAGCCAGCTCGGAGTTTGGTCTCCCCCATCTCGCTGCCCTCCACCGCCGTCATCTGGCGCGTAGCGACGAGATTCTTCTTCGACATGTTGGGGGCATCCAGGGCCAATGAATACCAAACTGGCAGCACGTCAGTCTTGGCCTTGCGGGGCGGCATTGCTCGCTGAAAGGGGAGGAATGGAGCGGATCTGGAGATTTCGGAAGCAAGAGAGCAAGGAAGGGGATCTGGAGCAAGGCGAAGGAGAGCAATGAAGGAAAGCCTTACCCAGGCCAGCGTTTTGTTAGTCGGGCAGTTGCCGAAGCAGCATGAGTAAGCGGAGACGCCCACGTCCAATCAATTGCCATTCGGCGACCAAGGCCGCATGCTGTTGGGGCCCGCGGCGCTCCGCACTTGCCCTTTGGCTTTGCCACTAAGCCAACTCCGAGCACGCCTTGGTCCCGGGGGCTACTGTTGACATTCTGGGAATGGGGGTCCCCAGACTTGCCTGCCTGCGGCCTGCAGCGTGGCTCAGCCAGTGGCCCGGTACGGCCCGTATTCATCAACCAAACACTCAAGACCCTCGCGAGGGGCCAAGCCTCATGGGACGGACGACGCAGGGCCTCCTCAGGGGCGGCCTCACCAGGCAGGCTCGCGAGGAGGCAGAGAGATCAAGGCGAGGAGTGCCTCGCGAGGTTCTCATGACGCAAGCCATGACATTCAAGACCAGGCGGGTGCCAGCCTGTGCAGTGTCCTTGTTTCCTCTTTGGTGCAAAGGGGGCGAGCGCAAGCGCGGAGTACCGAGGCATCAGGCAAAGGTTTCCATATTGGTGCAACGAGACCAAGACCAGCAGAGCAGCAGGACGGAGGTCATCATGGAGCCCAAGACGGTGTCACCACCAGTGCCTTTGGCAGTCGAAGACCACCTTTAGTCAGGATAGCTTGTACTAGCTGTCCCCTTTCAAAATGGCTGTTGTTGGCTCCCTTCCTGCTCAATATTTGGGAAGAGGACTAGGTCCTCTATAAATAAGGTCTAGCCACCACAGTAGAGGGCAATGAGATCTAGAGACAAGAGAGACGGATCTTCTCCTCTCCAAACACACCCCCACAAGAACACCTCTCCTCGTGAGGCTGTTCTTCCTCTGTACTGTTCATCATCATCCCAAGAGGCAATCCACCACACCACACACTGGATTAGGGTATTACACCATAACGGTGGCCCGACCAGTATAAACCTCGCGTCTCTTGTGTTGTTCATCGTGCTAGCTAGAAATCGCGGCGAGGTTGTGGCCGTGTTTCGGTAGGGAGAAGATCTTCGTGCGCACCCCAGAGTTCGAACCTTAAGGTTTTGCCGGAACCCGATATCCGACAAGGCCCACCTCCGGTGCCCATCTTCTGGTATATAAGTCATTTTGACCTAGAAAAAAGAAAGAGAGGACTTTAGGGATGGAGCACCGCCGTCTCGAGGCGGAACTTGGGCAGGAGCACTTTTGCCCTCCGGCGGAGCGATTCCGTCGTGGGAACTTCCCTCCCGAAGGGGGAAATCATCGTCATCATCATCACAAACAACTCTCCCATCTTGGGGAGGGAAATCTCCATCAACATCTTCAACAGCACCATCTCATCTCAAACCCTAGTTGATCTCTTGTGTTCAATCTTGTTACCGGAACTATAGATTGGTGCTTGTGGGTGACTAGTAGTGTTGATTACATCTTGTAGTTGATTATTATATAGTTTATTTGGTGGAAGATTATATGTTATGATCCAATATGCTATTTAATACCCCTCTGGTCTTGTGCATGATTATCATTTGTGAGTAGTTACTTTTGTTCTTGAGGTCACGGGAGAAATCATGTTGCAAGTAATCATGTGAACTTGATATGTGTTCGATATTTTGATAGTATGTATGTTGTGATTCCCTTAGTGGTGTCTTGTGAACATCGACTACATGAAACTTCACCATATTTGGGCCTAAGGGAATGCATTGTGGAGTAGCAATTAGATGATGGGTTGCGAGAGTGACAAAAGTTTAACCCCAGTTTATGTGCTATTCCATAAGGGACCGATCGGATCCAAAAGTTTAATGCTATGGTTAGAATTTATTCTTAATACTTTTCTCGTAGTTGCGGATGCTTGCGGGAGGGTGAAAGTGCAAGTGGCACTTATTCTATATTTTGGTATGATGACAATGTGGTTAGTTGAACTAATATCAGTTTCTAAAGTTTATCTCAGGATATTGGTTCCAAGTGCTCCTTGATGGAGATGTGCGACCCCCCCCCCATTTCATAAAGGAAAAAGGTGTGGTCTTCCGGCGCTTCGAAGGTTTTAGTTTTTGGTTTGCTTCGAGTCATAGGAAAGACCGCACTATTAAGAGGGGTTTGTGTGGATGAAAGTTGTGTGGGAATGCCATTGCCAAACCTTATACACTTAGCCTACCCACTCCTACCACCTCAAATCCTAGTGTGTGTGCTTGTGGTACTCAGATAGTTTGTGACAGACAGTTACAGGGTACCCCGTGCGCACGGGGTGTGAAACTCTCTAAGTACCCCATGTGCACGGGGCTGACTTAGCCCGTGCGCACAGGGTCCAACGGGTAGATTCCCCACCCGGCCAAGAACATTATATAAAGCCTCTTCTTCCACCTCCAACTCCTAAACCTAATGTCTTGTTGAGCTCCACCATTGCTACACCCCATTTTGCTCAATACTCTCAATCCCTCCACCCAAACTTGTTGAAACTTTGGGGATTGGGAGAGCAAGACCCAATCTACAACTTGACCAAACCAAATTGCGTTCCCCGCAACATTTCTTCCCCATTGACTTGTTGCTCTTGGAGCTTGGCCTCCTAGGCGGCTAGAGGTTCCTCCAGAAGCTTCCTTGCTTGTGGTGTGCTCCGAAGAAGTTTGTAAAGGTGTGGTTGTCGCCTTCAAGACCAACCCCGAGTGATTTGAGGCTCATCCATTGGGGGTGACTCGAAGGAGATTACGGTGAGCCTTTGATAACCCGCAAGTATACGAGATAAATTGAGCCTCTTTCGATAAGTAAGAGTGTCGAACCCAAGAGGAGATAAAGGTAGAACAAATATTCTCTCAAGTCCTATCTGCCACCGATACGACTCTACGCACGCTTAGTGTTCGCTTTACCTAGAACAAGTATGAAACTAGAAGTACTTGTAGGTGTTTGTAGGATAGGTTTGCAGGATAATAAAGAGCACGTAAATATAAACTAGGGACTGTTTAGATAAAGAAGCAATAAAGTAAATATAGCGAGTGTGGAAAAGTGGTGGTAGGAGTTGTGAAATTGTCCCTAAGCAATTGATTACTTTACTAGACCGGTAATCACTATTGCAATTCTATTTGAGGGAGAGGCATAAGCTACCATACTTTCTCTCCTTTCATCATATGCACTTATGATTGGAACTCTAGCAAGCATCCGCAACTACTAAAGATCATTAAGGTAAAACCCAACCATAGAATTAAAGCATCAAGTCCCCTTTATCCCATAAGCAAACAACCTACTTACTTGGGTCTGTGCTTCTGTCACTCACGCCACCCACCATAAGCAAATCATGAACATATTGCAAACCCTACAGCGGGGATCCCTCACACTTGCGCGACACGGAGAGCACCATAGGACATCACCAATAATAAAACATGCAACTCAAACCAATCATAGCAATTCATCAATCACCAATAGGACAATGAAAATCTACTCAGACATCATAGGATGGCAACACATCATTGGATAATAATATGAAGCATAAAGCACCATGTTCAAGTAGAGGGTACAGCGGTTTGCGGGAGAGTGGACCGCTGAATATAGATGGGGGAAGGTGATAGACATGTTGGTGAAGGTGGCGGAGGTGTTGGTGAAGATCGCGGTGATGATGATGGCCCCCAGCAGCGTTCCGGCGCCACTAGAAGCAAGGGGGAGAGAGTGCCCCTTCTTCTTCTTCTACCTTGACCTCGTCCCTAGATGGGAGAAGGGTTTCCCCTCTGGTCCTTGGCTCCCATGGCGTGGGAGGGGCGAGAGCCCCTCCGAGATTGGATCTATCTCTCTGTCTCTCTCTGTTTCTGCGTTCTCGGATTCTGCCCTGGCACCGTTTCTTTTATATCCGGAGATCCGTAACTCCGATTGGATTGAAACCTTCTGTTGTAGGGTCAAACCCTAGGAAGGATCTTTTCACACTTGAAGGGGCGAAAAGGAGGAAAAACTCAAGAACACCAAGAACACCAAGAACAAATCTCTCAAACAAAACCAAGTATCACATCCACTAGAGTAGCACACATGAGATCCACAAGATTACAAGATCAATACAAGGAGAGTAGCACTTGGTAAATTCTTCCCACTATGTGAGGTCTTGATGATCTTCTCCAAGAGGAGGCCTTGATAATCCAATGGATTCTTCCCTAGGTGGGGGCTTGAGATCCTAAGAGGAGGGGATACAAGGAGCAAAGCTCACAATGCTTAGTCTAATCTTTGCTAACCCTACAAATGACCTAGGAGGTGTCTTTATATAGTCTAGGGGCGAAGCAAGGCAAAAAGAAGGGGATACAAGGCCAAAAAGGCCATCAACGTGCGGTTGGACGAAGGGGGCCGGGCACCCGGGCAACTTGGGCCGGGCACCTGGGCTGCTCAGGGGCCGGCTGGCATGTGGCCGGGCACCCGGGGACCAAGTCCCGGGCACCCGGGGGTGGCGCTAGAGATGGCCGGGCGAGGCGGCCGGGCACTCGGGGGCCCAAGTCCTGGGCACCCGGGGGGCGCTGGAGATGGCCGGGCGGCTCGGCCGGGCACCCGGGGCCTCAAGCCCGGGCACCCGGGGCAAAGCCCAGCGGCTGGGGCAGCAAGGGCCGGGCACCCGGCCAGCCTATGCCCGAGCACCCAGGGGCGCGGCTGTAGGTGGCCAGGGGCCCGAGCACCCGGGGGCTGCAGGGGCCGGGCACCCGGGGGCCGGTGCATCCAGGGGGTTTGCCCCTTCTCCTCCTTCTTCATCCTTCTCGTTCTCTTCTTCCTTCTCTTCCTTTCATTGCCTCGAGGTCACTTGAGTCTTCATCCTCTCCTTCTCACCATTGTCTTCTTGGTACCTAAGCATGCACAAAGTTTCCGATGACGGTAGAATCCAACTCTCATGTGAAACCAAGTGAAACTCGAAGAGGAGAGAATCAACCTCGTTCTCAATGGCGCGTGCACGTGCTCGTGTCATTGGTCCACTTGGAGCTTGCGTTGGTGATGGAGTGTCGGTGCAAGTAGTCGAGGGATTCTCTGCATCATCTTCCCCCCCTTGGGAGAGATCCATCCACGGATCGTGCTCTTCATCACCATGGTAATTGGCCAAGTCTTTGACGTTGAAGATGTCGCTAACGTTGTACTTGTCGCGTGGGATGTCGACCTTGTAGGCGTTGTCGTTGTAGCGTGCGATCACCTTGAATGGGCCGTCGGCTCGTGGTAGTAGCTTGGACTTTCGTTCCTTGGGGAAGTGGTCTTTGCGGAGATGTATCCATACTTGATCACCCGGTTGGAACACCATCGGAGACTTGTTGATGTTGAGCTTGGCGGAGAGGCGTTGCACTTGGCGCTCGATCGTGGAACGTGTTTTTTCATGCATCTTCTTGAGGTAGGCGGCTCTTTCACTTGCGTCCATGTTTGCTCGTTCTTGAAGCGGTAGAGGAAGGATGTCCAATGGCGACAAAGGGTTGAAACCGTAGACGACCTCGAAGGGTGACTTGCCGGTTCTAGAGTGTCTTGCACGATTGTAGGCGTATTCGGCGATGGGTAGGCACTCCTCCCACTCCTTGATGTTCTTCTTGATCAACACACGTAGGAGAGTCGCAAGCGTCTAGTTGGTGACTTCCGTTTGTCCATCGGTTTGAGGATGATATGCCATGGAGAATAGTAGCTTGATTCCGAGCTTGGTGCATAGTGTCTTCCAAAAGTAGCTTAAGAACTTGACGTCTCGATCCGACACAATTTTCTTTGGCACGCCGTGCAACCGCAAGATTTCCCTACAAAAGAAATTGGCAACATGTGAAGCATCGTCTATCTTATTGCATGGGATAAAATGAGCCATTTTAGAGAAACGATCCGCAACAACAAAAACCGAATCCTTGCCATCTTGAGTTCTAGGTAATCCAAGCACAAAATCCATGCTAATGTCTTCCCAAGGTTGATGTGGAATAGGTAAAGGCATATGTAAACCATGGGATTGAGAGTGTGACTTAGCTTTGCAACATGTAGAGCACCGGTTGGTGAAGCGGGCAACATCGCGAAACACCTTGGGCCAATAATAGTTCTTGGAGAGCGTGGCGAAAGTCTTGTCGCGTCCAAAGTGTCCCATGAGTCCACATCCATGAGCCTCTCGCAAAAGGAGCAAACAAAGAGAAGACTTGGGAATGCATAGTTTGTTAGCTCTCATAAGCTAAACATCTTTGATATAATATCGTTCCCAAGAAGTATGCGTCACACACTTAGTGTAAGGAGTGGCAAAAGTCACATCACCCTCATACAAATCTGTCGGAGTAATTGGACACGGATACCCCGAAGACGGCGAGACGATATTTCAAGACATCGGGGCTAGCAAAGCCCCTTAGTCCGACTTCCCGGTCGGCTGCTGACTACTGGCTGCTGACTGCGCCACCAGGCCAACTGCCGACTGCCGACTCCGCCACCAGGCCAACTGCCGACTGCCGACTCCGCCACCAGGCCGACTGCCGACTCCGCCACCAGGCCGACTGCCGACTGCCGACTCCGCCACCCGGCCGACTGCCGGCTGCCGACTCCGCCACCAGGCCGACTGCCGGCTGCCGACTCCGCCACCAGGCCGACTGCCGGCTGCCGACTGCGCCACCAGGCCGACTGCTGGCTGCCGACTGCCGACTGCCGACTCCGCCACCAGGCCGACTGCCGGCTGCCGACTCCGCCACCAGGCCGACTGCCGACTATAGCCTGACGCGACCCCGACATGATGACCGTACCTGGCATTGTTCACGTGACACCCCAGCCATCATGTACAATGTCACTTGTCCCCTGGCACTATTTATGAAGTGACCCAGGGGACAAGGATGACACCCCACCATGCCTACCTAGCTTACTTCCTAAGCTACCCACATAGCTTACATATCAAGCTAGCCATGCCTATATAAGCTAGCTCCATCCATCCATTAGGGGATGGACTCACACACACTCACGCATGAGCACCTACATGCATGTTCACGGCCATGAGCATGGCCGGCCACTAGCATGCCACATATGAGGCATATACGAGGCCAGATGCCTATGGCGCTGACCTCAGATACAGCTCCAGGAGCACTCTGTACCATATATACCAGATATACTCAGACATGCAGGAGTAGGGGTGTTATCTCTCCGGAGAGCCTCGAACCTGGGTAAACTAGCGCGTGCTACTCGCATACCCGTCCCTGGATATTCCGGCAGCAGTCTTGCCCTCACACGAAGCCACCTTGTGGCATATGTCGTCTTGCAACACCCCCCGTGAGAATACCACGACAAAATCTTTGATATGATCAAATCCTATGACGTTTAATTCAACTTGAGTAAGTAACATGCATTTGCGGGAAAGGGCATCCGCCACCACGTTTTCTTTGCCCTTGATGTACTTGATCACATAGGGAAAAGATTCAATGAATTCACTCCATTTAGCATGCCGTTTATTCAACTTGGTTTGACCTTTGAGGTATTTAAGTGTTTCATGATCGGTATGTATGACAAACTCATGCGGTCTAAGATAATGCTCTCACACATGTAACACATGCACTAAAGAAAACAATTCTTTGTCATAGATGGGACAGTTAAGTTGAGCACCAGAAAGTTTTTCACTAAAATAAGCAATAGCTCGTTTTTCTTGCATCAAAACTCCACCAATTCCGGTACCACTTGCATCGCAATGAACCTCAAAAGTTTTGTCAAAGTTGGGTAAAGCAAGAATCGGAGCATGTGTAAGGAAAGATTTGATCTCATCAAAAGCGGTTGATTGCAAAGGTTCCCAAACAAAAGGAGCATTCTTCTTGCTCAAAGCATGCAAAGGAGCGGCAATAGTGCTAAAATCTTTCACAAAGCGACGATAAAAACCCGCAAGGCCAAGAAAACTTCGCACTTGTTGCAAATTGGTGGGTTGGGGCCAATTTTTAATTGCTTCAATTTTAGTTTCATCAACATGGACACCCTTGGAAGATACAACAAAACCCAAGAAAACCACTTTGTCAACACCAAATGTGCACTTTTTCATGCTGGCATAAAGACTTTCCTTGCAAAGTGTTTGCAAAACAGCCCTAACATGATTAAGATGCTCTTTCATAGTTTTGCTAAACACAAGAATATCATCAAAGTAAACCACAACAAAGACTCCAATATAAGGGCAAAGTACATGATGCATGAGACGCACGAAAGTACCGGGAGCTTCCGATAAACCCATAGGCATGACTAACCATTCATATAAGCCAAATTTGGTTTTGAAAGCGGTTTTCCATTCATCACCCTCTTGTATGCGGATTTGATAATAGCCACTTTTAAGATCTATTTTTGAGAAAAAGTTGGCTCCACTAAGTTCATCAAGCATATCATCTAAGCGAGGAATGGGATGCCTATAGCAAACGGTAATAGCATTTATGGATCTACAATCGGAACACAAGTGAAAGCTACCATCTTGCTTGGGCACAAGTATAACAGGAACGGCACAAGGGCTTAAGCTTTCACGTACATGACCGTTGTCGATGAGTTGTTGTACTTGTCGTTGAATCTCCTTTGTATCTTCGGGATTGACGCGGTAGGGAGCCTTGTTTGGAAGAGGAGCTCCGGGGATGAGGTCAATTCGATGCTCAATGCCTCGAAGAGGAGGGAGACCCGGAGGTAGCTCATCACGGAAAACATCTTGAAATTCCTGCAAAAGAGATTGAAACACCAAAGGTAGCTCGTAAGTGGTGTTAGTTTTTGGTTCTCCATCCTTGCACACAAGGACAAAGTGCATCACACTCGATGGGTTCTCACACACTTCTCTCATATCACTTTTTGTGGCAAATAGTATGAGGTTTTTCTCTCTAGGCGAAGAGGCGCTCAAGTTTGGCTTGTGGCTCTCACTCATGTTTGGGTGGATCACTTTCTCACTCTTCTCTCCAAGGTGGGTGGCTTGCTTGTCGGCTATCACTTGACTAGGAGACATAGGTCATAGAACATATTCCTTCCCTTTCATCTTGAAACTATAGTGATTGGTACGCCCATTGTGGATAACACCACGGTCGAATTGCCATGGTCGACCAAGAAGGAGGTGGCAAATGGTCATTGGGACCATATCACACTCCAAAGTGTCCTCATATGCACCAATTTTGAAGGAGACTTGGACCGTATGCTCAACTCGGATAGTGCCGGAGTCACTTAGCCATCAAACCTTGTAAGGGTGCAGATGCTTCCTCTTGACCAATTGAAGCTTGGGGCATAGTTATTCACTTGCCAAATTGTGGCAACTACCTCCATCGATGATGACCTTGACGGACCTTCCATTGATGCCGGCCTTGGTGTGGAAGATGTGGCACCGTTGGTCTTCTTCTTGGTGGTGTTGGAGCGTCAAGACCTTGGAGACCACGAGAGAGGGACTTGAATCATTGTCACAAAAGACTTGGTCATCTTCATCTTCATTCACACGCCGGTGCATGGCCACGTGCTCAATGGCTTCCATTTCTTCTTCACTCATTGAGTCATATGTGTCGTCATCGTTGAAGATCATCGTTCGCTTGTTGGTGCATTGGAAGGACTTGTGGCATCGGCCGCCACATGTGAAACACTTGATTGAACTTGTCTTGACGGGATCATCGGGAGGCGCCGAAGATGAAGGAGTCTTGGATTTGGAGGTGCTTGCCGGAGGATGAGTCGAGGAAGGTGCCACTTGCTAGGAACTTGACTTGTCGCCGGTACATGGTGATGCTCGAGTTGATGTAGGAGGTCCCAAAGTCGCGGGAGCTTGAAAGTAGGAGCCGTAGGTCTTGGACGAGTATTTGGCGTATTTCAAGTCATCTTGCACTTGTCGCTCGGCCTTGGTCGCTTGATGAACTAGCTCAAGAAGGTTGGAGTATGGTTGGAAGTCGTCGATCCGCTTGATTGGGTGGTTGAGGCCATTCAAGAAGCATGCCATTGTTTGCTCGTCATCTTCCTTGACATTGGCTCCTATCATGGCAATCTCCATTCCTTGGTAGTATTCTTCCACCGTCTTGGTACCTTGCTTGAGGAGTTGCAACTTCTTGAAAAGATCTCGAGTGTAGTGAGTAGGCACAAAGCGGGCTCTCATGACTTCCTTCATGGCATCCCAAGTTGTTATTGGTGGTTCGCCTCTTGTATGTCGTCGCTCGATCACTTGTTCCCACCAAATGAGGACGTGGTCTTGGAACTCGAGGGAGGCCATGGCTATCTTCTTTTCTTCATCGTAGTTGTGGAGGCGAAAAATCTTGTCCACCTTCAATGCCCAAGATAGATATTCTTCGGGATCATTGCTTCCGGAGAACTTTGGCATGGTGAACTTGAGCTTGCCGTAGCGGAGTTCTTCATCTTGATAGCGGTTGTGATATCGCTCTTGCCTTGGAAAGTCCTCAAATGCTCGTTCCTCATGATGTCACTCTTGGCATGGAGGAGGGTCTTGAAGCACTTGTTCCACTTGGTGTCTCTCTTGTCTTGGAGGAGGACGAGGAATGTGCGCTTGGTTGCACCTTTCTTGTTGTTCTTCACGTCGAGCGGCTTCTTCTTGTATCTCGCGTCGAAGAGCTTCCTCTTGTTCTCGCACTTGGCGGTTGCGAACTTCAACGGCTCTAGTGGCCTCGCGTAGAGCTTGTTGTGCTTCAAGTGCCTAAGCTTCACGGTCGAGGGCTTGTGCTTCATGTTGCTCTTGTGCTTGTCGAAGTGCATCACCGTCTTGAGGGGCCCGAGGTGGTACTTGTGGAGGTATTTTCTCTTGCTCCATTGCTCCATGAGGGACTTGGTGTCGCATCCGTTCACGTGCTCGAACTCGGTCTTGTAATCCATTGCCATGGAATGGATTTTCTTGAGCTTGGTGAGCTTGATGATGATCACGTCAAGGAGGGCGAGTTCGTGGTGGACTTGCATCATAAGAAGAGTAGTCCGAAGATTGCCGACTTGTACGGTGACTTGAGTGGCGCCATCTTGAAGAAGCCGATGAGGAAGACGGGCGTCGAACGATCATGTTGCGGAGCTCTTCCATTTGTGTGTTGAATTTGTCGTCGATGTTTTGATGAAGGTCGGAGGCGAGTTGTTCGAAGCGTTCACCCAATGCGACGTTTTCTTGATGGAGCGCTCGTTGCGCGATGAAGAAGTGGTTCTTGGAGACATATCCGGAATCATCACCTTCCTCCTCGAAAAGTGGGTTTGATGACGCGCTTGGCCTATCCATCATAACCAAGTGCAGTGAGTAGGAAAGTGAGAGAACAATACCAAAGTTACCTTCTCCGAGGATTGAAGATGTAACAAGTGTCACTCAATGTAATGCCACAATAGGAGAATTGGAACCAGGTTTGTTTCTCACACCTACAAGTAAGAGGCTTATGGAGTAGCTCGGTTAGGATGGTGGCAAAAATTTCAAGCAAATGTTAGTCAAGATATCGATAAGGTTGAGAAGGTTCACAAAAATGCAAGTAAAGCAAATAGATCAAACCCAAATGTATCACTAGGTACACACGCACGGAAGATAGATGGGATCCGCACAACCAAGGAGTGAGCTCAAAATGTGCAACCACGGAAAATGCTCTTCTTGTGCGAATGCTCGAGAGACACTAGCTCGATTGCTCAAATGGGTAAGATACGCTTATGCACCTACCTATGAGAGAACCGTGCCGTCTTCAATCCCAACTATTGTATATATGCGATGACCAAGATGATATAGGTATGCAAATGGCTCAACTCTATTGCTTACAAGCTCTTTGTTTCTCCTCTTTTGCTTAAAAGCTTTTCTTCTCTTTTTTTTGTTTTTTCTCTTCTATGCTTGATGATGGAGCCGAGTATGATATGAGACAAGTATGTATGATATGCACGGGAGAGACTTATGGCACTAAGATGATAACACGATCACTATGATGCACAAAAAGCATGGCCCGACAATTCTCAACTTGCTAGTATCAATGGGTAAGCGACGCAAAGTGGCTCGGGCTATCAATGCAAAAGCAAGGTAAGGAGTAAGTGTCGTCGAGGTTACCGTCCTTTCTTACGGTTAGCGATGAAGATGACTCCGAGTCGATGATGGTGACGAAGGTGTCACATGCTCCTAAGTAGCCGAAACACATTAGGAAACACAAATGGCAACACAAAATCGGTCAAATGCGGAAGGTGGGTGTATTTGTGATTATTTTTTTTGTATGGGGGTTAATGGTGGTGGTAGTGGGATGAGTGGATGGGGGATGTCAAGAGCTTCTAAACGAGCTAAAGAACACGAATAATGGGCTTGGGAGGTGGAAGTTATGGCCAAAATGATGTTGGTAGTGGGCTGATTTGGGTGGGTGCGGGCACCCGGGGGTGTGAGGTGCGGGTGCCCGAGGTTGGCTGGGCATGGTGCGGGTGCCCGGTGGTTTGAGGTGTGGGCACCCGGTGGTGGCCGATTTGGGCGGAAATCTTTGGGAAAAGGCCAAATTCGGTGGATTTCGTGGTGGGAAGGGTGGGGATTGTTGGGGAGGGGCTAGATCCACTTGCCAAACATCAAATCCATGGACCAAAACTACCAAATCTCACAAGATCCAACAAATTGCAAGAAAAATTTTTGGGGCTATTTTTGTGGGGATTTTCGGATTTTGACGAAAAACAACAAAATCAAGCTAGCAAATGGGGGGATGGGACTCCAAGATGTGAATAAACCTTGCTCATGATACCAACATGTTGTACGGTCAAACCCTAGGAAGGATCTTTTCACACTTGGAGGGGTGAAAAGGAGGAAAAACTCAAGAACACCAAGAAAAAATCTCTCAAACAAAACCAAGTATCACATCCACTAGAGTAGAACACATGAGATCCAAAAGATTACAAGATCAATACAAGGAGAGTAGCACTTGGTAAATTCTTCCCACTATGTGAGGTCTTGATGATCTTCTCCAAGAGGAGGCCTTGATAATCCAATGGATTCTTCCCTAGGTGGGGGCTTGAGCTCCTAAAAGGAGGGGATACAAGGAGCAAAGGCTCACAATGCTTAGTCTAATCTTTCCTAACCCTACAAATGACCTAGGAGGTGTCCTTATATAGTCTAGGGGCGAAACAAGGCAAAAAGAGGGGGATACAAGGCCAAAAAGGCCATCAACGTGCGGCTGGACGAAGGGGGTCGGGCACCCGGGCAACTTGGTCCGGGCACCCAGGCTGCTCAGGGCCGGCTGGCATGTGGCCGGGCACCCTGGGCCCAAGTCCCGGGCACCCGGGGGTGGCGCTGGAGATGGCCGGGCGAGGCGGCCGGGCACCCGGGGGCCCAAGTGCCGGGCACCCGGGGGGGCGCTGGAGATGGCCGGGTGGCTCGGCTGGGCACCCGGGGCCTCAAGCTCGGGCACCCGGGGCAGAGCCCATCGGCTGGGGCAGCAAGGGCCGGGCACCTGTCCAGCCTAGGCCCGGGCCCTCGGGGGCGCGGCTGCAGGTGGCCAGGGGCCCGGGCACCCGGGGGCTGCACGGGCCGGGCACCCGGTGCGTCCAGGGGGTTTGCCCCTTCTCCTCCTTCTTCATCCTTCTCGTTCTCTTCATCCTTCTCTTCCTTTCCTTGCCTCGAGGTCACTTGAGTCCCGGCCATTGTCTTCTTGGTACCTAAGCATGCACAATGTTTCCGATGACGGTAGAATCCAACTCTCATGTGTAACCGAGCGAAACTCGAAGAGGAGAGAATCAACCTCGTTCTCGATGGCGCATGTACGTGCTCGTGTCATTGGTCCACTTGGAGCTTGCGTTGGTGATGGAGTGTCGGTGCAAGTAGTCGAGGGATGCTCCGCATCACCTTCGCCTAGATCTTTTTCCAAAAATTAGCTTTCTTGCAGCCAAAGAAGGGCATCAACCGCCTTATGAGGGGCCCACGAGGGTGGGGGGCGCGCCCACCTGGAGTGGACGTGGGCCCCTGTCTCATGGCCACCTCAGGAACCGTCTCGCGTTGATTCTTATTCCCAAAAATCATAAATATTCCAAAATAATTCTTCGTCCGTTTTTATCCCGTTTGGACTCCGTTTGATATGGGGTTTCTACGACACATAAAACATGCAACAGACAGGAACTGGCACTGGGCGCTGGATCAATATGTTAGTCCCAAAAAATAGTATAAAAAGTTGCCAAAAGTATATGAAAGTTGAATAATATTGGCATGGAACAATCAAAAATTATAGATACGATGGAGACGTATTAGCATCCCCAAGCTTAATTCCTGCTCGTCCTCGAGTAGGTAAATGATAAAAAAGATAATTTTTTAATGTGGAATGCTACCTAGCATAATCTTGATCATGTATCTAATCATGGCATGAATATTAAGACACGAGTGATTCAAAGCAATAGTCTATCATTTGACATAAAAACAATAATACTTAGGGCATCCCAACAAACAATCATGTCTTTCAAAATATCAATGCTTCCAGAATGTTATCCCTACAAAATCATATAGTCTTGTATGATCCCTTTTCTTAACACAAGGTACCCCTCATGCCTATCCCGGTGTCAGCCAAGCAATTGTTTCATACTTTAGTATTCTCAAACTTTTTCAACGCTCACGCAATACATGAGCGTGAGCCATGGATATAGCACTATGGGTGGAATAGAATATGATGGTGGAGGTTATACGGAGAAGACAAAAAGGGAGAAAGTCTCGCATCGATGCGGCTAATCAACGGGCTATGGCGATGCCCATCAATTGATGTCAATGCGAGGAGTAGGGATTGCCACGCAACGGATGCACTAAGAGCTATAAGTGTATGAAAGCTCAAACTGAAACTAAGTGGGTGTGCATCCAACTTGCTTGCTCATGAAGACCTATGGCATTTGAGGAAGCCCATCGTTGGAATATACAAGCCAAGTTCTATAATGAAAAATTCCTACTAGTATATGAAAGTGACAACATAAGAGACTCTCTATATGAAGAGCATGGTGCTACTTTGAAGCACAAGTGTGGTAAAAGGATAGTAACATTGCCCCTTTTTCTTTTCTTTTTTCTCTTTTCTTTCCTTTTCTTTTTTTGGGTAGGCTTCTTTGGCCCTCTTTTTTATTTAGGCTTCTTTGGCCTCTCTTTTTCTTATTTTTTTTTTTTTTTCGTGGGGCAATGCTCTATAATGATGATCATCACACTTTTATTTACTTACAACTCAATATTACAACTCGATACTAGAACAAAGATATGACTCTATATGAATGCTTCCGGCGGTGTATCGGGATGTGCAACGATCTAGCATAGCAAAGATATCAAAAAACAGACAAGCCATGAAAATATCATGCTAGCTATCTTACGATCATGCAAAGCAATATGACAATGAATGCTCAAGTCATGTATATGATGATGATGGAAGTTGCATGGCAATATATCTTGGAATGGCTACGGAAATGCCATGATAGGTAGGTATGGTGGCTGTTTTGAGGAAAATATAAGGAGGCTTATGTGTGATAGAGCGTATCGTATCATGGGGTTTGGATGCACCAGCGAAGTTTGCACCGACTCTCGAGGTGAGAAAGGGCAATGCATGGTACCGAAGAGGCTAGCAATGATGGAAGGGTGAGAGTGCGTATAATTCGTGGACTCAACATTAGTCATAAAGAACTCACATACTTATTGCAAAAATTTATTAGCCCTTGAAACAAAGTACTACGTGCATGCTCCTAGGGGGGAGGTTGGTAGGAGTTAACCATCGCGCGCCCCCGACCTTCACGCAAAGATAAACAATCAAAATACAATGCGCGCCAATTTGGTTACATAGTTAGTAGACCATACGTGCATGGTTCGGGAATCACAAACCTTAACACCAACATCCTTACTAAACACAACCATCTACAAGTACCTCCCACATATTATCATCACTATATCGCAAAACTATTGCAAGGAATCAAACATATCATATTCAGTGATCCACAAGTTTTATGTAGGATTTTATGACTAACCAAGAGCGAGAAATTCCTGTCATCTCTCTAAATAGATATAAGTGAAGCAAGAGAGTTTAATTCTTTCTACAAAAGATATGCCCATGCTCTAACAAATATAAGTGAAGCAAAAGAGCATTCTACAAATGGCGGTTTTCTATGTGAAGAGAAACAGGCAATCCAAACTTCAAATGATATAAGTGAAGCACATGAAGCATTCTATAAAGCCATACTCAAAAGATTTAAGTGAAGTGCAATGAGCATTCTATAAATCAACCAAGGACTATCTCATACCAGCATGGTGCATAAAATAAAAGTGAAAACTAAATGCCAAACACGCTCCAAGACTTCCACATATCGCATGAATGAAACAAATCCGAAATCATACCGATACTTGTTGAACAAAGAGGGGATGCCTTCCGGGGCATCCCCAAGCTTAGACGCTTGAGTATCCTTGAATATTTACTTGGGGAGCCTTGGGCATCCCCAAGCTTGAGCTCTTGCCTCTCTTCCTTTTCCTCATATCTAGACCTCCTCGATCAAACACTTCATCCACACAAAACTTCAACAGAAAACTCGGTAAGATCTGTTAGTATAATAAAGCAAATCACTACTCTAGGTACTGTCGGAAACCAATTCATATTTTGTTTTTGCATTGTGTCCACTGTAATATAACTTTTTCATGGCTTAATCCACTGATAGAAGTTGATAGTTTCATCAAAACAAGCAAACTATGCATCAAAAACAGAATCTGTCAAAAAACAGAACAGTCTGTGGCAATCTGAACATTCACCATACTTCTGGTACCCCACAAATTCTACCAAAACTAGGAAAAATAAATAATTTGTACAGAAAGACAGTGCAAAAAGAATCAGAACCATTTGATGTTCCAGCAAAAAATGTAAAATTGTGCACTACAGCCAAAGTTTCTGTCCTGCACTGTACAAACCAACAAGCATTGTAAACATCCTAAAGGCAAACCTTGGCACATTATTTTTATAATACAATGGAATTGTACAAGGGGATAATTATTTTTTATGAAAAGTTTCTGTAATCAAGATTCACAAAGTTTCCATGAGCATGAACAAAGTTCAAGGAGCTCTCCCACTTCAACAATGCTTGTCTCTCTCACTTTCACTTTCCTTTTTGAAAAGTTTTGGGTTCCCCTCTTTTATTTTTATTTTTTAAAACTATATAAAATCACTCAACAGAAATAAATGACTCTCTAAAACTTCCAGGTTGTCTCCCTCGCAGTGCTTTCTTTAAAGCCATTAAGCTAGGCATATAGTGCTCAAGTAATGGATCCACCCGGATCCCAAGGTATATCAAAGCCAATTTTAATTAACAATGATTTGTAATTTAGTAGTGAGCACAAAGTAACATATATCATGCAGCAACGAAGTCTAACTCTCTTCCTATGCATGGCATGTCATAAAAGAACAATTCATGCACACGAAGTAAAGGCCAATGCATAGTATAAGCAATTTCTTGTAATTCTATCGTGTTGGAAACATAAAGAGGCGGAGATGTAGTTCCTCTCTCATAATAATTGCAAGTAGGAGCAGAAAGCACATGCATATTATATTCATCAAAATCATCATGTGCAATGGTAAAAGGCAACCCATCAATATAATCCTCAGCAAGCACAAACTTCTCTGATATAGTGTAGTTGGGAAAATTCAAAAAGATAATAGAACCATCATGCGTGGGTGAAATAGCAACAATGTCATGTTTAACATAAGGAACTATAGCAAGTTCATCTCCATAAGCATAATTCATATTGGCATCTTGGCCACAAGCATAGCAAGCATCATCAAAAAGGGGTAATTCAAGAGAATCAACGGGATCATAACAATCATCCTTCGGTAAGCACGAAGGGAAATTAAACAATGTATGAGTTGAAGAGTTACTCTCATTAGAAGGTGGGCACGGGTAGCTAATCCGCTCTTCTCCTTTTGTTCTTCGCTATCCTCATCATTTTTTTCATCCAATGAACTCACAGTTTCATCAATTTCTTCTTCCATAGACTCCTGCAAAATATTAGTCTCTTCTTGGAAAGTAGAGACTTTCTCAATAAATGCATCAATATTGTAATTGTACTCATAATTCTTATAACAATATTTAAGTATAGCAAAATTTTCAGGTCTATAAACTGAATCATCAAAATCACAAACTCTTTAAACATAGATTCAATCTCATAAGCACCCATAAAAGCAACAAATTCTTCTATTTGTTCTACATCATAGTAATCATATACACCACTAGCATAAGAAGCTAAGGTTTTATTATCATTGAATTCGCATGAAAAGGGAAAGTGTGGAGTCTTCATCCTAGAGCAACAAGTATAATCATGTATCAGGCATAGTTGACGAGCATACCAACGTAATATATGAATTTGATCCCATAATAGTTTCCCTTTTTGTGTCAAGCAATAATCCCTAAAGTATTCACATTGATCCAACGTGTCTCCCGTAACAAAATTGAATGGGGTTTTCTCAAGATTATCAAAGTAGTACATAATATGTTGAACATAACGACCATCGAGGGTTTTAGGAGGTTCCCCATCTCCATGAGTAGTAGGTACACCTAATTTTTTTGGTATTTTGTGTTCCATATCCATAACTAAAGATAGAGAACTACTTAGAACAGCAAATAAAAATTACTTAGTGATAAAGAAAACAAGCACACATGAGAATATTCACCCCATGCTATGACTCCCCGGCAACGGCGCCAGAAAAAGGCCTTGATAACCCGCAAGTATACGGGATCAATTGTAGCCTCTTTCGATAAGTAAGAGTGTCGAACCCAACGACGAGCTAAAGGTAGAACAAATAGTCTCTCAAGTCCTATCTGTCACTGATACGACTCTACGCACGCTTAGTGTTCGCTTTACCTAGAGCAAGTATAAACTATAAGTACTTGTAGGTGTTTGTTGGATAGGTTTGCAAGATAATAAAGAGCACGTAAATATAAACTAGGGGCTGTTTAGATAAAGAAGCAATAAAGTAAATATAGCGAGTGTGGAAAAGTGGTGGTAGGAGTTGTGAAATTGTCCCTAAGCAATTGACTACTTTACTAGACCGGTAATCACTATTGCAATTCTATTTGAGGGAGAGGCATCAGCTAACATACTTTCTCTTCTTGGATCATATGCACTTATGATTGGAACTCTAGCAAGCATCCGCAACTACTAAAGATCATTAAGGTAAAACCCAACCATAGCATTAGAGCATCAAGTCCCCTTTATCCCATACGCAAACAACCTACTTACTCGGGTCTGTGCTTTTGTCACTCACGCCACCCACCATAAGCAAATCATGAACATATTGCAACCCCACAGCAGGATCCCTCACGCTTGCGCGACACAGAGAGCACCATAGGACAACACCAATAATAAAACATGCAACTCAAACCGATCATAGCAATCCATCAATCACCAATAGGATAATGAAAATCTACTCAGACATCATAGGATGGCAACACATCATTGGATAATAATATGAAGCATAAAGCACCATGTTCAAGTAGAGGGTACAGTGGGTTGCGGGAGAGTGAACTGCTGAATATAGATGGGGGAAGGTGATGGAGATGTTGGTGAAGATGGCGGAGGTGTTGGTGAAGATCGTGGTGATGATGATGCCCCCCGGCAGCGTTCCGGCGCCACCGAAAGCAAGGGGGAGAGAGTCCCCCTTCTTCTTATTCTTCCTTGACCTCCTCCCTAGATGGGAGAAGGGTTTCCCCTCTGGTCCTTGGCTCCCATGGCGTGGGAGGGGCGAGAGCCCCTCTAAGATTGGATCAATCTCTCTATCTCTCTGTTTCTGCATTCTCGGATTCTGCCCTGGCACCATTTCTTTTATATCCAGAGATCCGTAACTCCGATTGGATTGAAACCTTCGCCCAAATCTTTTTCCAAAAATAAGCTTTCTTGAGGCCAAAGAAGGGCATCAACTGCCTTACGAGGGGCCCACGAGGGTGGGGGCGCGCCCACCTGGAGTGGGCATGGGCCCCTATCTCGTGGCCACCTCGGGCACCGTCTCGCATTGATTCTTCTTCCCAAAAATCATAAAAATTCCTAAATAATTCTCCATCTGTTTTTATCCCATTTGGACTCTATTTCATATGGGGTTTCTGCAAATCATATATAAAACATGCAACAGACTGGAACTGGCACTGGGCACTGGATCAATATGTTAGTCCCAAAAAATAGTATAAAAAGTTGCCAAAAGTATATGAAAGTTGAATAATATTGGCATGGAACAATCAAAAAGTATAGATATGACAGAGATGTATCAGCCTTTAGTTGTGTTATGCAAGCTTTGGCTCCGGCACCACTCCAAATGGAGAGTAGATGTTCCCCAAGGAAGAGTGAACTTGGGGATAAAATCCGCGTCCTCGTCTCACTTGTGGTTAATCCTTTCCCGCACCTTACTTTGTTGTTGTATGCTTGTTGGCTTGCTACTTAGTTTGTTACCTAGCATATTTATATTGGAGATTGCTTTTCATATAGGTTGCATTCACCTAGTTGCATATCTAGTGAACTCTATTTATCCGCTAAGCCTTAAAAGCGACAAGAAAGATTAAAATTTGTAGTATCCTATTCACCCCCCCCCCTTCTATCCTTTCAATTGGTATCAGAGCCTCGTGCTCTAATATAAGGTTTTACAACCTTAGAGGATATGGTCGACCTAGGGAATGAGAGAGGTGACGCACCTGTTGTGGGGGATGGTCAAAACCTACCCCCCGCCATGAACGAGGCACTTGGTGCCCCGGTCGTTGCTCCCGCTACTCCTCCTGACACGGGTGCCCCTTTGACCGTGACTGATATTATTTCAATGTTTGCGGACCTCAAAGCATCTATGTTAACAGAGGTTTGGTCCTCGGTCAAGGAGGAAATTGATGCTCGCTTGAAGCCATCAACATCTGCATCAAACTGTTTGATCCAAATGTCGTTCATGATGCGGTGGAGTCGAGGGAACCTCTTGCTTCTCCGGCTCGTACTCAAGTCCCCAAGTACAATGCTTGAAGGAAATATGCCCTAGAGGCAATAATAAAGTTATTATTTATTTCCTTATTTCATGATAAATGTTTATTATTCATGCTAGAATTGTATTAACCGGAAACTTTAACTTAGTACATGTGTGAATACATAGACAAAAAGAGTGTCACTAGTATGTCTCTACTTGACTAGCTCGTTGAATCAAAGATGGTTAAGTTTCCTAGCCACAGACATGAGTTGTCATTTGATTAATGGGATCACATCATTAGGAGAATGATGTGATTGACTTGACCCATTCCGTTAGCTTAGCATTTGATCGTTTAGTATGTTGCTATTGCTTTCTTCATGACTTATACATGTTCCTATGACTATGAGATTATGCAACTCCCGTTTACCGGAGGAACACTTCGTGTGCTACCAAACATCACAATGTAACTGGTGATTATAAAGGTGCTCTACAGGTGTCTCCGAAGGTACTTGTTGAGTTGGCGTATTTCGAGATTAGGATTTGTCACTCCGATAGTCGGAGAGGTATCTCTGGGCCCTCTCGGTAATGCACATCACTATAAGCCTTGCAAGCAATGTGACTAATGAGTTAGTTGCGGGATGAAGCATTACATAACGAGTAAAGAGACTTGCCGGTAACGATATTGAACTAGGTATTGAGATACCAACGATCGAATCTCGGGCAAGTAACATACCGATGACAAAGAGAACAACGTATGTTGTTATGCGGTTTGACCGATAAAGATCTTCATAGAATATGTAGGAGCCAATATGAGCATCCAGGTTCCGCTATTGGTTATTGACCGGAGACGTGTCTTGGTCATGTCTACATAGTTCTCGAACCCATAGGGTCCGCACGCTTAACGTTCGGTGACGATTTATATTATGAGTTTATGTGTTTTAATGTACCGAAGGTAGTTCAGAATCCCGGATGAGATCGGGGACATGACGAGGAGTCTGGAAATGGTTGAGAAGTAAAGATCGATATATTGGACGACTATATTCGGACATCGGAACGATTTCGAGTGATTGGGGTATTTTTTGGAGTACCGGTGGAGTTACGGGAATACGGGAGTACATATGGGCCTTAGTGGGCTTTAAGGGAAAAAGAGGAGAAGCCACGGGGGCTGGCCGCGCGCCCCCCATGGGCCTAGTCCGAGTTGGACTAGGGGAGGGGCTGCACCCCCTCTTTCCTTCTCCTCCCCCTCTCCTTCCTTCCCCCTCCTAGTGGGACTAGGAAAGGGGGGTCCTACTCCCACTAGGAGGAGGACTCCTCCTCCTGGCACGCCCTACGGGGCCGGCCGGTCTCCCCCCTTGCTCCTTTATATACGGGGGCAGAGGGCACCTCTAGACACACAAGTTGATCTGTTGATCTCTCCCAGCCGTGTGCGGTGCCCCCTCCACCGTATTCCACCTTGGTAATATCGTAGCCGTGCTTAGGCGAAGCCCTGCGTCGGTAGCATCATCAACACCGTCATCACGCCGTCGTGTTGACGGAACTCTCCCGCAACGCTCTGCTGGATCGGAGTTCGTGGGACATCATCGAGCTGAACGTGTGCTGAACTCGAAGGTGCCGTACGTTTGGTACTTGGATCGGTCGGATCGTGAAGACGTGCGACTACATCAACCGTGTTGTTCTAACGCTTCCGCTTTCGGTCTACGAGGGTAGGTGGACACACTCTCCCCACTTGTTGATATGCATCACCATGATCTTGCGTGTACGTAGGATTTTTTTTGAAATTACTACGTTCCCCAACAGTGGCATCCGAGCCAGGTTTTGTACATAGATGTTATATGCATGAGTAGAACACAAGTGAGTTGTGGGCGATACAAGTCATACTGCTTACCAGTATGTCATATTTTGGTTCGGCGGTATTGTTGGATGAAGCGGCCCAGGATGACATTACGCGTACGCTTAGGAGAGACTGGTTCTACCGACGTGCTTTGCACATAGGTGGCTGGCGGGTGTCAGTTTCTCCAACTTCAGTTGAACTGAGTATGACTATGCCCGGTCCTTGAGAAGGTTAAAACAACACTTACTTGACGAACTATCGTTGTGGTTTTGAAGCAAAGGTAAGAACGGTTCTTGCTTAGCCCGTAGCAGCCACGTAAAACTTGCAACAACAAAGTAGAGGACGTCTAACTTGTTTTTGCAGGGCATGTAGTGATGTGATATGGTCAAGACATGATGCTAAATTATATTGTATGAGATGATCATGTTTTGTAACAAAGTTATCAGCAACTGGCAGGAGCCATATGGTTGTCGCTTTATTGTATGCAATGCAATCGCCCTGTAATTGCTTTGCTTTATCACTAAGCAGTAGTGATAGTCATAGAAGCAATAGTTGGCGAGACGACAACGATACTACGATGGAGATCAAGGTGTCACGCCGGTGACGATGGTGATCACGACGGTGCTTCGGAGATGGAGATCACAAGCACAAGATGATGACGGCCATATCATATGATTGCATGTGATGTTTATCCTTTATGCATCTTATTTTTCTTTGATTGACGGTAGTATTATAAGATGATCTCTCACTAAATTTCAAGGTAAAAGTGTTCTTCCTGAGTATGCACTGTTGCCAAAGTTCGTCGTGCCGAGACACCACGTGATGATCGGGTGTGATAAGCTCTATGTTCATCTACAATGGGTGCAAGCCAGTTTTACACACGCAGAATACTCGGGTTAAACTTGACGAGCCTAGCATATGCAGATATGGCCTCGGAACACTGGAGACCGAAAGGTCGAGCGTGAATCATATAGTAGATATGATCAACATAGTGATGTTCACCATTGAAAACTACTCCATCTCACGTGATGATCGAACATGGTTTAGTTGATTTGGATCACGTGATCACTTAGATGATTAGAGGGATGTCTATCTAAGTGGGAGTTCTAAAGTAATATGATTAATTGAACTTTAATTTATCATGAACTTTGTCCTGATAGTATTTTGCAAATAATGTTGTAGATCAATAGCTCGTGTTGTTGCTTCCCTATGTTTTATATGTGTTCCTAGAGGAAACTAAGTTGAAAGATGATAGTAGCAATGGTGCGGACTGGGTCCGTGATCTGAGGTTTATCCTCATTGCTGCACAGAAAAATTATGTCCTTGATGGACCGCTAGGTGACAGACCTATTGCAGGAGCAGATGCAGACGTTATGTATGTTTGGCTAAGCTCGATATGATGACTACTTGATAGTTTAGTGCACCATGCTTAACGGCTTAGAATCGAGACTTCAAAGACGTTTCGAACGTCATGGACCATATGAGATGTTCCAGGACTTGAAGTTAATATTTTAAGCAAATACCCGAGTTGAGAGATATAAAGTCTCCAACAAGTTCTATAGCTAAAAGATGGAGGAGAATAGCTCAAGCTGTGAGCATGTGCTCAGATTGTTTGGGTACTACAATCGCTTGAATCAAGTGGGGTTAATCTTCTAGATAAGATAGTGATTGACATAGTTCTCTAGTCACCATCACCAATTTACTGGAACTTCATGATGAACTATAGTATGCAAGGGATGACGAAAATGATTCCCGAGCTCTTCGTGATGCTGAAATCGACGAAGCTAGAAATCAAGAAAGAGCATCAAAGTGTTGACGATTGACAAGACCACTAGTTTCAAGAAAAGGGCAAAGGGAAAGAAAGGGAACTTCAAGTAGAATGGCAAGCAAGTTGTCACTCCCGCAAAGAAGCCCAAAGCTGGACCAAAGCCTGAAACTGAGTGCTTCTACTGCAAAAGAAATGGTCACTGGAAGCGGAAATGCCTTGAATATTTGGTGGATAAGAAGGATGGCAAAGTGAACAAGGGTATATTTGATATACAGGTTATTGATGTGTACCTTACTAGTGTTTATAGTAGCTCGTGAGTATTTGATACTTGTTCGGTTGCTAAAAATTAGTAACTCGAAACAGGAGTTACAGAATAAATAGAGACTAATTGAGGATGAAGTGACGATGTGTGTTGGAAGTGGTTCCAAGATTGATATGATCATCATCGCTCACTCCCTATACTTTCGGGATTAGTGTTAAACCTATAAATGTTATTTGGCGTTTTCGTTGAGCATGAATATGATTTGATCATGTTTATTGCAATACGGTTATTCATTTAAAGTCAAAGAATAATTGTTCTTCTGTTTACATGAATAAAACCTTCGATGGTCATACACCTAATGAAAATAGTTTGTTGGATCTCAATCGTAGCGATACACATATTCATAGTATTGATGTCAAAAGATGCAAAGTTGATAATGATAGTGCAACTTATTTGTGGCACTGCCATTTGGGTCATATCGGTGTAAAGCGCATGAAGAAACTCCATAAAGATGGATTTTTGGAATCACTTGGTTATAAATCATTTGATGCTTGCGAACCGTGCCATTTGGGCAAGATGACTAAAACTCCGTTGTCCGGAACAATGGAACGAGCTATTGACTTGTTGGAAATAATACATATCGATGTATGCAGTCCAATGAGTGTTGATGCTCATGGCGGGTATCGTTATTTTCTGACCTTCATAGATGATTTGAGCAGGTATGGGTATATCTATTTAATGAAACACAAGTCTGAAACATTTGAAAAGTTCAAAGAATTTTAGAGTGAAGTGGAGAATCATCGTAACAAGAAAATAAAGTTTCTACGATATGATCGTGGAGGAGAATATTTGAGTTATGAGTTTGGCTATCATTTAAAACAATGTGGAATAGTTTCACAACTCACGCCACCCGGAACACCACAGCGTAATGGTGTGTCCGAACATTGTAACTGCACTTTATTGGATATGGTGCGATCTATGATGTATCTTACCGATTTACCACTATTGTTTTGGGGTTATGCATTAGAGATAGCTGCATTCACTTTAAATAGGGCACCATCAAAATCCGTTGAGACGACGCCTTATGAACTGTGGTTTGGCAAGAAACCAAAGTTGTCATTTCTTAAAGTTTGGGGCTGCGATGCTTATGTGAAAAAGTTTCAACCTGATAAGCTCGACCCAAATCGGAGAAGTGCATCTTCATAGAATACCCAAAGGAAATTGTTGGGTGCACCTTCTATCACAGATCCGAATGCAAGATATTCATTGCTAAGATCTATCCTATCTAGAGAAGGAGTTTCTCTCGAAAGAAGTGAGTGGGAGGAAAGTAGAACTTGATGAGGTAATTGTACCTGCTCCCTAATTGGAAAGTACTTCATCACAGAAACCGGTTCCTGTGACGCCGATGAAGCCATATACCTCACTCGGTATATAGAAAAAGGAGGGAGACCGGTCGACTGCCCTGGTGTCGACTGGTCTTTGCAGTAAAACCAGGTCGACTGCCGTCCATGGACCGAGTCAGGAAGGATCATGGCTGGAAAAGAACTTTTTCCCCTCATCTGAACCCCAAGACCCCCACACATCTGGATCACTTGGGTTCTCTCGTCACTCAGATTGGCCTTTTTCACCGTCTAGGAGCGACAGGTGAAAATGTGCTTGAACAGACCACAATGAGGCCGACAACCCAACAAATTCTCGCACAAGGACATGAAAGCAGCGAGATACACGATGGAGTTGGGTGTGAAGTGGTGGAGTTGTGCCCCAAAGAAGTTCAGAAATCCCCGAAAGAAAGGGTGAGGCGGCAAAGAAAACCCGCGATCAACATGGTTGGCCAAGAGGACACACTCACCCTCCTGAGGCTGCGGCTCCGACTCCTTCCCCGGGAGCCTCGCTGATCCATGGGGGATCAGTCCTTCATTGGCAAGGTCATCAAGATCTTTCTGACGGATCATCGAGCGGATCCAGTCGCCCTAGATCCAGCCCTGCGGCAGGCCGGCCCTTGACGAAGATCCGCCCCGACTGGTCACCCTTCCCTTCGCCTTCGCCGTCGCCTTCTTCGCCCGCTCCGAAGCCGTCATCTCCTCCTTCACCATCGTGGCCGGTGAAACGCGCACGGAGCAGCAGCGCTGAGATGGAAGTGAACGCGGCGGATAAGTCTAATGAAGAGGGAGAGGAAATGAGAGCGCACTGTTCAAAAACCCCCGTTCGGCGCCTTATATAAGGTTGCTTCCGAGTGACTGACTTGTAGGCCCGGGCAATCCTGTCAAATCCTGCAACAGTCGCGCGCGCGATACGTGGCAAAAAAGGTGGAGCGGAGATCGAGGCGTTCCTGCCTTATCCCATCCGAGTACCACGGCCTCCTCCGCCCCACGCGCTTCTCGAAATTCGGATCCCTCTAAATCCGCGAACTGCAAAGCAACTTGTCAGGCGGGAGATTTCCTCCGCTCTGTCGTGTGGAGATCTCCAAGTATAGAAAATGCACTCGACGGATACAAAGAATGGATCAAGGTGACTAAGAAATAAGTTGGAGCCGTCACCTAAGTTCATTGACCCAGAACAAGACATACTCATAGCACGGAAAATGGGTCGGAAGAGTTCTCAACTCCTTCCCCCACTCAAACCTCGATCCATTCGGGGGCTAATGATGAAGCCATATACCTAGGGTAGGGTCATGGACCTGTCCAAGATACCCTCCCCAAGGACATCTCTAGAAGAAACCACTTGTCAGTCGACCTGGAAGGATCCCACTCGACGGACTTGAAGACACTCGACCATGAAACCAACCACTCGACCGGCAGGAGATCTAAAGTCAGTCTGCACACAAACGGTTGGTCATTAAGTAGCTTTTATGGTCATCATAGCACTTTATGTGGGGCGTTACCAGTAACCCCCGATCTTAATGTACTTTAAACCCTACATAACTGAGGGACGGAGGGGTCTGGCGAACACTATATAAGCCACCCCCCTCCTCAGTGTCAAGGGTTCGCACCCCTGTAACTCATACGCTTATAATCCAGTCGACCGCCTCCGGGCTCCGAGACGTAGGGCTGTTACTTCCTCCGAGGAGGGCCTGAACTCGTAAATCTCATGCGTATACAACTACTCCATAGCTAGGATCTTGCCTCTCCATTCCTACCCCCTATTCTACTGTCAGACTTAGAACCACGACAGTTGGCGCCCACCTTGGGGAGGGTGTCTTAGGGACTTATTGGAGAAGTTGCAATTTTTCCGATCTCCTTCATCATGGTTTCAGGCGGAGTTTTGGTTGAGGGCCGCGAGATCCGTCTCGGCGCACTCACGTTCATCGCCGACCACTCCGCTTGGCTTCAGGAGGCTCCACTCGACATCGACGCGCTCCCCGTCCGCGGGGCGACGCACTTTCGCGCGTGTGTCCGCGGCGTCCTCCTGCAGCAACCGTCGACCCAGTATGGTCGGCCCCTGTGTCATCCTCCCTCCCTGTTTCCCGCCGGTGCAAGCCCTCCGGTCGGTCGAGGCTTCAGCGGTGGGTGAGACACGCGGTAGCTCACCAGTCGGCCACTCCCCAAGTCGCGGTAATCGAGCCCGACGAATCTCTCTACGGCCTATTCGATCTGTCGACTGGCTCCGCAGAGACTGCATCCGAGTGCGACAACAGTGATCCCGCGGCGGAGGTTCTGATGGTCAATGGACCATGTAGTCCTCCTGGCTTTCCCCGCGCCGACGGAGGCGACGGCGGAGGCGATCCGGCACAGGTTCATGAAGAGTATCAACCCGAGCCCCTCGCTTCGCTGCAGAGGGAAGAACTTCACCGCCGGAACATGGATGCGTTACACACTCCTATCATTGGAGAAACCCCCGAGGCTCGTGCCTTAGAGGATGCGCGTTTGGCCAATTTGGCTGAGCGCACTCGACTGGAGAACCTCCAGCGAGCACTCGACGAGCGTGTGCGGCAACGGGTTCCAGACTCCAGTCGACATCAACTCTTTCCACCACCGACTCAGGTATATCGAACTTCGATTCAGAATCTAGCAGCCGGAGCCCACATAGCAGAGTCAATTCAGCCTTCCCAGTCAGAGGCTGGCAGAGGCTTGTTACAGATCAGATATTTACTCCTGGCAGCATGAGATCAAAATTCAGCTGTATCGCAGTCGCGGAATAGGATTCAAAGCAGATCCGTCACTGCGAATATAGTCCAGTCGGCCCATAGCCCAAGATCACCCCTGAGGCGTGAGGGACGTGGAGGCCGGCGTGATCAGTATGATGACCGATCCGATCGTGATGATCGATGTCGAGTGCCCACTCCTCCCCCAAGGGGTGGGTCGTACGCACCTCGACAGTAGGATGACAGACGCTATCACAGTGTTGGGCGAAGGATTCCAGTTGACCCCAGGGAACCAGGCTTTGATGCGAGATCCATTAACATTCAAGGTTTGGTCGATAGGAACAGAGCTCACCGAGAAGGCCATGACAGAGATGTGCCCACCAGCAACAGAGTACACGTCTTAGGCCCAGAGTGTTTTAGCAGAGCCATCAGGGTCGCGGTGATTCATCCCAACTTCAGGTTGGCGACTGGAGTCAGTAAGTTCACTGGTGAGTCCAAGCCTGATACTTGGCTTGAGGACTACCGAGTGGCTGTTCAGATTGGCGGCGGCAATGATGAGGTGGCCATGAAACATCTGCCTCTTATGTTGGAAGGCTAAGCCAGAGCATGGTTGAATCAGTTAGCACCCAGCAGCATTTACACTTGGGAAGATCTTGCCCGAGTGTTTGTCAGGACATTTGAAAGAACTTGCAAGCGGCCAGCAGGGTTGAGCTGCAGGCATGTGTGCAAAAATCAAATGAAACTCTGAGAGATTACATCCAGAGATGGATTACGTTGCATCACACAGTAGAAAATGTATCTGATCACCAGGCAGTCTGTGCCTTCAAGGAAGGCGTTAAGAATAGAGAGTTGAGTCTGAAATTCGGTCGAACCGGAGACATGACTATGAGTTGAATGATGGAGATTGCCACCAAGTATGCTAATGGTGAAGAAGAGGATCGGCTCCGGAGTGGCAAGTACAAGTCAGCTGCCCATGAAACAGGGGGAGGGAACTCCAGTCGGAAACAGAAGCGGAAAGCCAAGCAGCTGCTCCTGGAGAAGCCTTGGCCGTGACTCAAGGAAAATTCAAAGGGAAGCCCAAAGGGTCTTGAAACCCTAAGAAGGTGAAGGACAAGGAATGGAATGACGTAATGGATTTACCTTGCCACATCCACACGAAGAAAGATGAGGAGGGTAAATTCATTTATCCGAAACATACCACTCGACAGTGTCGGCTGTTGATCCAGCAATTCTAGGGAAAACAGTCCAAGGATAAGGAAAAGGAGTTGGACAAAGTTGAAGACAAAGAAGATAGTGATGATGGATATTCCCAGGTCAATTCCACCCTGATGGTTTTTCCTGATGTTGAAAGCAAAAGTCGATTGATAGTTATCAACCGAGAGGTGAATATGGTTGCTCCGGTGACACCCAGTTATCTGAAATGGTCTCAGACTGCCATCACATTCGACCAGTCCGATCATCCGACGCACATAGCCACCCCTGGGAGGCAAGCATTGGTGGTCGACCCAGTCATCGAAGGCACTCGACTGACTAAAGTCTTGATGGATGGTGGCAGTGGCCTGAATATATTGTATGCAGAGACGCTGAAAGGGATGGGCATTCCGATGTCCAGACTCAGTACCAGCAACATGAGTTTCCATGGAGTCATTCCTGGAAAGAAGGCTGAGTCACTCGGCCAAATTGCTCTTGTTGCGGTTTTCAGTGATTCCAAGAATTACCGCAAAGAAAAGTTGACGTTTGAAGTTGTGGATGTCCAGAGTGCTTATCACGCTATTTTGGGCAGGCCAGCTTATGCACATTTCATGGCTCGACCATGTTATGTGTACCTCAAATTGAAGATGCCTGGTCCCAAAGGTGTGATCACTATTATTGGCAATCGGAAGAAGGCAGAAGAGTGCTTTCAGAAGGGCTCAAAGATCGCTGATGCTCAGATGGCAGTGGTAGAGCTGCAGGAATACCAGAAAACTGCAGATCCGAGTGATTTGTTGTGAGCCAAGAAGCCTGCTACGGAATCAGCGTTTCAGTCGTCCGGTGAGACAAAGCTGATTCACATTCACCTGACCGACCCCTGTGCTACTCCGACTCATATCTCAACAACACTCAACTCCAAATAGGAAGAAGCGCTCATCCAGTTCCTCCATGAGAACTGGGACATCTTCGCATGGAAGCCTGCTGACATGCCGGGTGTTCCCAGGGGGCTGGCTGAGCATCGTCTACGAGTCGACCCAAAGGTTAAACCTGTCAAGGAACATCTTCGACGGTTCGCCGTCCAGAAGAGAAAAGCCATTGGCGAGGAGGTGGCTCGGCTCTTAGCAGCAGAGTTTATCCGAGAGATTTACCACTCCGAGTGGCTCGCCAATGTTGTCATGGTCCCCAAGAAGGACAAGTCACTTCGCATGTGCATTGACTTCAAACATATCAATCGGGCCTGACCGAAAGATCATTTTCCTCTCCCCCGCATCGACCAAATAGTCGACTCGACTGTGGGATGTGAGCGCCTGTCTTTTTTAGACGCCTATTCCGGTTACCATCAGATCCGTCTGTATGGACCCGACGAGATCAAAACAGCTTTCATCACTCCATTCGGATGCTTCTGTTATGTCACCATGCCATTCAGCCTCAAGAATGCCGGAGCCACGTTCATGAGGATGATCCAGAAGTGTTTACTCACTCAAATCAGTCGGAATGTGGAAGCATACATGGATGATATTGTGGTCAAATCACGGAAGGGTTCCGACCTGTTGACTGACCTTGCTAAAACATTTGCCAACCTCAGGAGGTATGATATCAAGCTTAATCCATCAAAGTGCACATTCGGAGTTCCTGGCGGAAAGTTACTTAGTTTTCTAGTTTCCGAACGAGGAATCGACGCCAATCTAGAAAAAGTTGGTACTATACTCCGAATGAAACGCCCTGTGCGAGTGCACGATGTCCAGAAGCTTACTGGATGCTTGGCCGCTTTAAGTCGATTCACCTCCCGTCTCGGTGAAAAGGCATTGCCTCTTTACTGACTGATGAAGAATTCAGACAAGTTTGAGTGGACTCCCAAAGCTGATGCAGCGTTTGCAGAGCTAAAAGCTCTGCTCTCCACCCAGCCGGTGCTTGCTGCCCCAATCAGCTAAGAGCCTTTGCTGCTTTACATTGCAGCGACAGGACAAGTCGTCAGTACAATACTTACGGTCGAGCGGGAAGAAGAAGGAAAAGCCTTCAAAGTTCAGTGCCCAGTATATTATCTTTCTGAAGTGTTGACCCCATCAAAGCAAAGATACCCTCATTATCAGAAGCTTGTATATGGGATTTATATGACCACAAAGAAGGTTGCTCATTACTTCTCTGACCATTCCATTACAGTCGTCAACGACGCCCCATTGTTAGAGATTCTACACAACAGAGATGCAACTGGTCGAGTGGCAAAATGGGCGATTGAACTCCTTCCCCTTGATATCAAGTTTGAGGCAAAGAAAGCCATCAAGTCCCAAGCAGTAGCAGATTTCATCTCCGACTGGATCGAACAGCAATTACCGACTCAAGTTCACTCGAAGCACTGGACCATGTTCTTTGATGGTTCTAAGATGCTGAATGGTTCCGGTGCTGGCATAGTGTTGGTTTCCCCCAAGGAGATAAGCTCAGATATGTGCTCCAGATCCACTTTGATTCCTCCAACAATGAAGCAGAATATGAAGCAATTTTTTATGGGTTGCGTATGGCCATTTCACTCGGCGTCCGTCGCCTCATGGTCTATGGCGACTCAGATCTAGTGGTTAATCAAGTGATGAAGGAGTGGGACGTCAGAAGTCCAGCCATGACAGGTTACTGCAATGCAGTGAGAAAGCTAGAGAAGAAATTTGAGGGGTTAGAGCTTTGTCATATACCTCGACTGAAAAATCAAGCTGCTGATGATTTGGCAAAAATAGGGTCTAAGAGAGAAGCCATTCCCAGTAATGTGTTTTTGGAGCACATCCACACACCATCAGTTCAAGAGGATCCTTTCACCGAAGAAGCCCCGCAGCCAAAAAGTGTCACTGATCTGACTGAAGTTGAGGTCCCAGCTGTGGTCGACCTGATCATGGAAGTTTTGGTCATCACTCCCGACTGGACAGTGCCGTACATCGCGTATATCCTAAGGAAAGAGCTCCCGGAGAACGAAGAAGAGGCTCGAGAGATCGTCCGCCGATCCAAGGCCTTTACTGTGATCAAGGGACAGTTGTACAGAGAAAGCGCGACTGGAGTCAGCCAGAAATGTATAACACCAGAAGAAGGTCAGATAATTCTTGACGATATCCACTCGGGGACCTGTGGTCATCATGCGTCCTCTCGGACCATTGTGGCTAAAGCATATCCAGCGGGATTTTACTGGCCAAGAGCAAATGAAATGGCGAAGGAAATCGTCGACAAGTGTGAAGGATGTCAGTTCTATTCCAATATGTCACACAAACCCGCCTCAGCCTTGAAGACCATTCCACTCGTCTGGCCCTTCGCTGTTTGGGGATTTGATATGGTTGGACCACTGAGAACTGGCAGGAGCGGCTTCACCCATGTACTAGTGGCAATCGACAAGTTCACTAAGTGGATTGAAGCTAAACCTATCAAGAACCTTGATGCTGGCACTGCTATCAGCTTCCTCATAGAGTTAGTATTCAGATATGGAGTTCCGCACAGCATCATCACTGATAATGGGTCAAACTTCGATTCCGATGAATTCGGAGCCTTTTGCGCCTCTCAAGGCACACGAGTCGACTACGCTTCAGTCGCTCACCCCCAGTCGAATGGACAAGCGGAATGAGCAAATGGTCTAATTCTCGAAGGACTGAAACCCCGGCTGATGCGTGCTCTCAAGCATGCAGCAGGAGCGTGGGTCGACGAACTTCCATCAGTTCTCTGGGGATTGAGGACCACTCCTAATTGGTCGACTGGACAAACTCCATTGTTTCTGGTCTATGGAGTTGAAGCAGTTCTGTCGAGTGACCTGCTTCACAATGCACCTCGAGTCGAGCTCTACACTAAAGATGAAGCAGAACAAGCCCGACAGGACACAGTCAACTGTCGGCGTTCTGGGAATGGGGGTCCCCAGACTTGCCTGCCTGCGGCCTGCGGCGTGGCTCAAAGGAGTCCCAGCATAGCCCATCTTCATCAACACAAGCTCAAGACCCTCGCGAGGGGCCAAGCCTCGCGGGGCGGACGACAAGGAGCTTCCTCAGGCACGGCCTCGTCAGGCTAGCTCATGAGGAGGCGGAGAGTTCAAGACGGGGTACCTCGCGAGGTGCCCATGACGCAAGCCATGACGACCAAGGGCGCCAGTCAGGCGCCAGCCCGCGCAGTGTCCTCCTTTCCTCTTTGGTGCAAAGGGAGCAAGCGCAGGCGAGAGCATCAAGCAAAGGCGTCCATTTCGGTGCAACAAGACCATGACCAGCCCAACGGCCGGAAGGAATACATCGTGGAGCCCAAGCGGGCGTCATCACCAGAGCCTTTGACAGGCGCGGACCAACTTTAGTCAGGATAAGTGTACCCGTTGTTCCCCTTCAAAATGGCCAATTGTTGGCGCCCTTCCCGCTCAATATTTGGGAAGAGGCCCAGGGCCTTCGCCTATAAATAGGACTAGCCACCCCCAAGGTAGAGGCATCTTGATCTTGACCGAGAAACCAGTAGATAGAGCGATTGAACTCCTCCCAGCAGTTCGTCGCACCAGCCAAGAATAGACCCTTGCGAGGCTGTTATGCCTTGTATTGTTCATCATCAAGCCCAAGAGGCAATCCACCACACCACACACTGGAGTAGGATATTACACCACAATGGTGGCCTGAACCAGTATAAATCTTGTGTCTCTTGTGCTGTTCAGTTTGGTAGTTTAGGTCTTAGCGATTCGGCGAGGAGCGAGCCGGTAGAGGGTTGAATCTCCGCGCGCACCCTAGTGTTCGAACCTCAAGGGTCTGCCGGAACCCGAAATCTGACATTTGGCGCGCCAGGTAGGGGTGCGCTGGGATACACCTTCCGCCGCTCCACGCCCCGTCGCATCGTCGTCGCCATGTCCGGCGACCAGGCGGGCAACCCAGATTCCTGGGCGGCTTGGCCCGCCCTCGCAGAGCCGCTCACCCCGGGCGACCTCATGCCCTAGGCAGCTCGCGGTCCACAGGGCGCTGCAGGCCGTGAGCAACGCGGACAGGCCTCAACGGCTCTAACACCAAGGCAGACGCGATCGGCAGCAAGGGCCTCCAACCACGCCGCGGCCACGACGCCGTACACCCGCCGGGAGCAGGCGAACTCAAGGGCCGCGCTCACGGTGGCCTGAGAGCTGCTGCAGCGCAGACTGATGGAAGGCGACCGTGACGTGCTGCTAGAGCGGGTGGCGGAGCTCCTGGCTTCGCCGCCTCGGGGGCTCACCCCTTCTGCACTCCGCTCTCGCCTCAGGCCCAGGGCGGCCCACGCGGGGGCCCCACGTGCAACCGCAGGCTCCAAAGCTACTCCAACACCAGCGAAGCCGTCAGCATAGGGCCGGCGGCAGCACCGACTCCGCTCCCCGCCAGTGAAGAAGGACTCGTAGCGACCCACGGCCCCCGTAGGCCGCCAAGCTACCATCACCAGGTTGGCACGTCAAGCAGAGCTACATGGCACGCGGAGCCCTACGACGCAGCCTTCGGGGTAACGGCCACGAAAGAGTATGTGCCCCACATGATGGATCAAGGGCACCCACGCGAGGGCGAACAAGGCTCGCTCCTTAGCCCCAGCTGGGGGGACGAGGCGCCAGAAGCTGAGCTCTTCCAGGAACCCCAGGATGGCCCCGCCGGCCACGCTGGGAGCGACGACTATCGGGTACCACTAATCCCTCAGGAGCAGGCATACACTAATCATGGGTCGCAGGAGGTGCATGTCGCCACAGCGAGCAGCTGCCTCGCTCCAGCAGTCTCTTACCCCTCAGGAGGAGGGCGTCGGGGCTGCAGGAGACGGGCCGAGATCCGACATCACCACCGCGGTGTTCGGAGCAAGGCGTTCCTAGGAGGTAGGCCCTCCGCTACGGAGGTGCCTCAAGGTCTGCCCCTGGCGGAGGACCCGTGGTCGCCGGGGGAACCGCTGGCGACCGCTCTACCCCATCGGCGGCGTCCTGGTTTCCGGTCGTCGTTGATGGCACTAGAGTGTGGTGCAAGGCAGGGCCCTCGTCTAGCGATATGAAGCAAGGCCGGTACCTGTGAAGAAGGCCCAGTGCCTGTGAAGCTCGCCGCCCCGTGACACTCTCACGTAATAATGAGTGGGGCTATACACGCCCCAGAGTCTCAGGGGTGCTAGCCTCAGGCCCTGGGGCTCCCTCCCACACCCAGTGGCAGCACTTAGCTCCGCGCTGGTGAGAAGACGTCCAAGACAAGACTAGGTGCCGGACGCGGCCTTTTGTTTGCTTTCATTGCTTTTCCCTTGGTTGCTGCTTTCCCCCGCTGGATTTAAGTTGAACTCGAATTTCAGATTTGCGTGTGTTGGGGAAGGGGTGCTTAGTCTTGCTCGAGCAATCTCTCGCGTTTCGGTTACAACCTCGCCTCGGCTGCCTCCCCTCGTGAGCCCCTCGCGAGCCGGGTCTGGCCTAGCTTGCGTGCAGCCCAGACTGCCGCCGTCATACCCCCTTGGGAGGTTTTTTCACTGCAGATCCTACGGATTCGATCAGGAGGTGTTCAAGGCACCACAGCCTCCCACAAATTATCTCAGGACCCGTGCAGGACGAAGGTAAACTAACCAGCCGGCTCGTCGCCTAGCCAACCACTTGGCACGGGCCTATGAGCAATGTAGCATTGACTAGTGCGCTAAAACATTGGTTTTACATGAGGGGCACCCCCTCCCAAAATGCTCTCACAACCATCGGGACAAAAGCCTGAGTTCTATTCATGCAGGATAAGGAAACAGGGACGGCGTGCTGTCAGTCAGATAAATCCCCCAATGCATCCTCAGGGGCGCCGCCCGAGCTGTCGCTGGCGTCGCTGGCCTCGCCATCAACCTCCGTGTTGCCGCCAGCGGCGTCAGGGCCGCTCACCACGCCGCCCTCATTGGCGGCCATAATCACGCCGTCGTTGTCTGAAGCGAAGGCCCTGACAAGGGCGTTCACGTTGTCTTCCACCCAATACGCCAGGTCGTCTCGGACGGCCTGGGGGACTGGGGCGATGGCAGCGTCAAAGTCAAAATGAGGATCCATATTCCGGAGATGGCTGAAGACGCGGGAAAAGGCGCGCCCGAGCAGGGCTCGGCACCTCTCCTCCACCAACCTGTTGGCACGAACCGACCGTGCCTCCAGCTGCGTCACGATGTCGGTGAAGAACTGAAGGTTGCCGGCGTAGTTAATGGCACGCGGCTCATCGACGGCCGCCTCGCAGATGTTACCCAAGGCCGTGTTGGCCCTCTCCCAAAGCGTGGTGAGCATGGGGGCGTGCTCGTGTTCCAAGAGCCGCCGCTGACGCATCTCGTCCGCATTCTGACGGGCAATGACCTCAGCCTCAACCACCTGTTGGCGAAGAAGAAGCACCTCGGCATGGGAAGTAGCTGACTCCCCCTGCGCCGCCTCAAGTGCGGCCCGCAAGGCATCGGCCCGTCGCGTTGCTTCCTCCAGTTTGTCCCTGAGGGCGTTGGTCCTACCTTCAGCCTCGGTCCGGACCAACTCCAGCCTCTCCTTGAACTCGCGCTCGAGGTTGAGGCACGCCGTCGCCACCCGACGTCCGACCTCCTCCGAGACACGGGCTTCCCACGCAGCGACATCGTCCTTCGCCCGTGTCACCCAGCGCTCCCTCGTCTCCAGACGCTCATGCTCGCGCGCGCGTTCGACGGCCTCCAGCGTCAACGCCTCCTCACGTTTCTAGACCTCCGCTGGGTCGCCGGAGGCCACCTTCATCGACGCAAGGGCCGCCTCGCGCAGCTCCACCTGCTCCTCTAGTGAGCGGCACCGGGCCAAGAGTTCCTGTGTCCGCTCCTCCGTGGCCTCTCGCCGCTGGTCAGCTTCCCGGGCTTCTTCGACGGCCTGTGAACGGACCTCCCGAGAGGCCGCCAGCGATGCCTTGGCCTCCTCGTCATCAAGAGCGCGCCGACGGTGCGCGAGGGCGGCAGCCGCCTCTAGCTCGCGCCTCTCCGCAACCAGCCGAAGGCCCTCGGCCTCGAGGCGCGCGTCCTCATCAGCAAGTTCCTCACCAAGCAGCCTCACCGCGTCAGCCGCCCTCCGGAGGAACCCTTGGCGAAGAGCGCGACGCTCTCGGGTGCACTCAAGTACGTCCTCCACACCATCATCCGCCCCAAGCGAGCGTCGTGGGGCTCGGGTCAGCACTCCCCTCTCGGGCAGGGGGCTGGGGGCTGGCGCCCTCGAGATGACCGGGCGCACCCTGCTGAAGGCCCGACCTAAAGCCAGTCCATCTCCAAGTGAAGAGCGCCGGGAGTACCCCAGCCAATCACGGTCTACGGACAGACGAGAAGCCCAGGACAGGCTGGCTATGCCACAAGAAGGCCCGCGAAGGAAGACCACGGGGAGCGCAGGGCCGTATTGCGCTTCGGGATGACTCGTCTCGCCAACCGGCCTCACCACAAGGGCCCGGCTGCTCGGGATGATCGAAGAAGACGGAAGAGGTGGAGGCGAGGGGGATGGCTCCTCATCCACCCCCGTGAGCTCGGAAGGAAGGGCCCTGCAGGGCAAGGATCAGAACAAGCAACAAAAGAGTCAAGAGCAGGGAAGGGAGAAGGCTTACTCGTCGATGGCGTAGTACTTCCTACGCTTCAGCAGGAGACAAGGGTAGTCGTCGCCCAGGGCCTCCCTCCTCTTCCGTAGGCCCTCAAAGTCCACGCGGAAGCGACCCAAGAGTTGAGCGCAGGGGTCAGCTTGCGACGAGGTGGAAGCATCGAGGCGACTTGCGTCGGGGGCGTCCGCCTGATGCGCGCTGCCGGTCGCCTCACCAAGATGAGCGGCTGGGGCCTCGGGAGCCTCAGCCACAGGCACTGCGAGCGGCCGCTCGTCACCCTCAACTGTGGCAGCACGGGCCTCGGGAGCCGCTCCCTCATGAGCGCCGCCCAGTGCTGTCGCCTCGGCGAGGGCACCCTCGGCCTTCGGAGGCTCATGCCTCCCTGCACCACCACTTGAGGAAGAGTCACCCCGGACGGCTGCGAGGGCGACCACCACTGGGTTCTCGCGAGGCCCCTGGAGGCCAGCAGGGCGCGGCCCCCATTCGTCGAAGACGGGCATCTGGCTCACAAAGTCGCCTCTGTTCGAGCAGAGGTACAGCAAGGCCCCCCCTTGACGAATGTTGCCGGGGGAAGGATCCCCAGTCAAGACCAAGAGCACCTTCCTCAGAGCTTCAGGCGCCAGGTCCTCTTCCTGGAGCCGCATACGGTCCCTACGATCGCTGTAGGCCCACATTCAATGAGAGTGGCGCTGGAGAGGGGCGACGCGGCGTAGCAAGAACTCCTTCACCACCTTGGGCGCCGTCACGCCAAGGTTCCTCAGGAACTCAAAGCGGTGCCAGACGAAGGCGAGCCGGGGGCTCGCAAGCGTCTCCTAGCCCCAGCCCGAGTTGGGGACAGCAGGCGAAGATGGCTCCGTCAGCAGGGGGCTGGGCACCCCTACGTCCACATACAGCCACTGCTCACGAAACCCAGGCGTGGGCGGAGGAAGACTGAAGTCAATTCCAGAAGCCGCTGTCTTAGGCGCAGCAATGAAGCTCACGCACCCCGAGCATTGGGTGGGGTCGACAAGGCGCAGAGAGAAGAAGTTGCATAGCAAGGCAACCGAAGGGAGGATGCCCGTCATTGCCTCGCAAACAAAGGCAAATACTGCGAGAAGGGTGATGGACTCAGGACCCAGGTGCATCATATGGATATGATAATGGGAAAGCACGGCGTTGAAGAAATCAGAGAAGGGGGGAACCAGTCCCGCTCATAGGGCGTCGGCGAAATACCGGACCTCGGTGGGAATCCTGTCAATGGAGAAGCGAGATGCGGGCCAGGCCGTCGTCCTACCGCACTCGTTGAAGATGGTGGCCAGGGCTGAGCGGACCTTGCCCAGTCCTTCTTGATTGATTATGACCGGCCAATCGATGGCGGGGGCCGCTGTCGACGACGAGCGAGGCGGCGGCACGGCCATCTTCCCTTTTCCCTTCCTCAGCGGAGCCATGACGACAGGAAAGGGTTGGGGGAAGGTTCGAGATTGGATTGGATGTGGAAGCTGGAGTTTGAGAGAAGAAAGGACAGGGAGGGCCCAAGCAGCAGAAAGGGGAGTGGCTATGTGCGGCAGCGAGTCCGCCTAGCAAGGCACAAAATAAGGAGGCGTGGGGGAACAGTGTCGCCCACGTCCAATCAACCGCCATGCGGCACCCAAGGCCGCAGGCTGTTAGTGCCCGCGACGCTTCGCACTTGCCCTTTCGCCTCTCTGCTCGGCCAAGTTCGGGCGCGCCGTGGGCCCGGGGGCTACTGTCGGCGATCTGGGAACGGGGGTCCCAAGACTTGCCTGCCTGCGGCCTGCGGCGTGGCTCAAAGGAGGCCCAGCACAGCCCATCTTCATCAACACAAGCTCACGACCCTCGCGAGGGGACAAGCCTCGCGGGGCGGACGACAAGGAGCTTCCTCAGGCACGGCCTCGTCAGGCTGGCTCATGAGGAGGCGAAGAGTTCAAGGCGGGGTACCTCGCGAGGTGCCCATGACGCAAGCCATGACGACCAAGGGCGCCAGCCCGCCCAGTGTCCTCCTTTCCTCTTTGGTGCAAAGGGAGCAAGCGCAGGCGAGAGCATCAAGCAAAGGCGTCCATTTCGGTGCAACAAGACCAAGACCAGCCCAACGGCCGGAAGGAAGTCATCGTGGAGCCCAAGCGGGCATCATCACTAGAGCCTTTGACAGGCGAGGACCAACTTTAGTTAGGATAAGTGTACCCGCTGTTCCCCTTCAAAATGGCCAATTGTTGGCGCCCTTCCCGCTCAATATTTGGGAATAGGCCCAGGGCCTTTGCCTATAAATAGGACTAGCCACCCCCAAGGTAGAGGCATCTTGATCCTGACCGAGAAACCAGTAGATAGAGTGATTGAACTCCTCCCAGCAGTTTGTCGCACCAGCCAAGAACAGACCCTCGCGAGGCTGTTCTGCCTTGTATTGTTCATCATCAAGCCGAAGAGGCAATCCACCACACTACACACTGGAGTAGGGTATTACACCACAATGGTGGCCTGAACCAGTATAAATCTTGTGTCTCTTGTGTTGTCCAGTTTGGTACTTTAGGTCTTAGCGATTCGGTAAGGGGCGAGTCAGTAGAGGGTTGAATCTCCGCGCGCACCCCAGTGTTCGAACCTCAAGGGTCTGCCGGAACCCGAAATCCGACCTTCTAGGAGAAGAAAGAGAGATGGCCATGATTTGATCAACTATCTATCAGCAGGAATTGCGTCGATTCCATGCCAGAAACGTGAAGAGTCGAGCCTCCCAAGAATCAGATTTGGTTCTCCGAGTGGATCAGCAAAAGCCACACAAACTTGCTCCTACTTGGGAAGGCCCCTTCATCGTCACCAAAGTTCTCCACAATGGAGCATACCGTCTTTACAATGTCGATCGCCTGATTGATGAGCCACGAGCTTGGAACGCGGAGCTGCTCCGCCCCTTTTATACTTAAGAATTCACTCACATGAGATGTAATAAAAGTACCTCTGTAGTTTGTTTATCAAAGACAAGAATGTTAAAATTTTCCCAGTGATTGTTATTACTTTTTGTTTACATGAGAAAACCCCCAGTGGGTGGCTTAGCTGCGAATCCGTTTCGCCTAAGTTTGTAAAAAAAATCCCAACCGAGTGGTGAGCCAGCCTCCCACTCGGGGGCTTAGTTGCGAATCCGTTTCGCCTAAGTACTTGAAAATCCTATCGAGTGGTGAGCCAGCCTCCCACTCGGGGGCTTAGCTGCAGTCCAAGTACTCGCCTAAGTGTTTAAAATCCTACCGAGTGGTGAGCCAGCCTCCCACCCGGGGGCTTAGCTGCAGTCCAAGTACTCGCCTAAGTGTTTAAAATCCTACCGAGTGGTGAGCCAGCCTCCCACTCGGAGGCTTAGCTACAGTCCAAGTACTCGCCTAAGTGTTTAAAATCCTACCGAGTGGTGAGCCAGCCTCCCACTCGGAGGCTTAGCTGCAGTCCAGTACTCGCCTAAGTATTTAATACAATGTGCGCTTTGCAAGGATGACGAGGTGCAGGTTGACTGCTACCTTCTCCTTCCGAGCTACACCACAAATACAATGTGCGCTCGAAAAGGACGACGAGGTGCAGGTCGACTGCTACCTTCGCCTTCCGAGCTACGCCACAAATACAATGTGCACTCTATAAGGACGACGAGGTGCAGGTCGACTGGTACCTTCTCCTTTTGAGCTACGCCACAAATACAATGTGCGCTTTGCAGGGACGACAAGGTGCAGGTCGACTGCTGCCTTCTCCTTTGGAGCTACGCCACAAAAAATCCTACCGAGTGGAGAGCAAACCTCCTACTTGGGGGCTTAGCTGCGGTCCAGTACTCGCCTAAGTATCTGAAAAACCTACCGAGTGGAGAGCAAACCTCCCACTCGGGGGCTTAGCTGCAGTCCAATGCTCACCTAAGTATCTGAAAATCCTACCAAGTGGAGAGCAAACCTCCCACTCAGGGGTTACCTGCAGTCCAGTGCTCGCCTAAGTATCTGAAAATCCTACCGAGTGGAGAGCAAACCTCCCACTCGGGGGCTTAGCTGTAGTCCAGTACTCGCCTAAGTACCTGAAAATCCTACCGAGTGGAGAGCAAACCTCCCACTCGGGGGCTTAGCTGCAGTCCAGTACTCGCCTAAGTATTTAATCCATTCTAATCCGCAAGGACGACGAGGTGCAGGTCGACTGCTACCTTCTCCTTTGGAGCTATGCCACAAATACAATGTGCGCTCTGCAAGGGTGATGAGGTGCAGGTCGACTGCTACCTTCTCCTTCGGAGCTACGCCGCAAATACAAAGTGCGTTCTGCAAGGGCGATGAGGTGCAGGTTGACTGCTACCTTCTCCTTCTGAGCTATGTCCCAAATACAATGTGCACTCCGGCCTGATCCGGAAGGACGCAGGTCGACTGCAATCTGTGCTCCATCCCCACCTGCAAGAGTGATGAAGTGCAGGTCGACTGAACTTTCCGCCTCAGAGCTGCGTCTCAAGCATCAAAGTATATTCCGAGTAAAGAACAAAGTTCACTCGAAGGCAAAGGCAAGCATATTCAACGATAAGCATGAAGTTCAGATAACATATCCTACGGATTCAGAAGTGCTCAGGCGTCAAGCCCGTAAAAGTTTACCGGTTACAAAACCACTCGGCATTCCGAGGCAAATTTAAGGTGAGGCATAAAAGTTTTTCTTACTCCTCAGGTAGAGGACTGGAGGGCGCGACAAACTGGTCCAGGTCGATTCCATCAGCAATCCGAGTGCCAGCAGCAATGAAGGTCTCCATGAAAGATTGGAAGTCATGCTTCTTGGTATTGGCCACTTTGATGGACGCCAGCTTGTCCTCTCGCGCGTCCTTGCAGTGAACACGGACCAGGGATAGAGCAACGTCAGCACCACACCTGGCAGAAGACTTTTTCCATTCTTGCACTCGACCTGGAACGTCATTCAGTCGAGTCATTAAAGACTCGAGGTCATTTTGAAGCATCTCTCCTGGCCAGAGTGTCGTGTCGAGTCGCGACATCGCAACCTTCAGTCGAGCAAGGTAGTCAACAACTCCAGCAACACGAGACTCCAGTCGGAGCACGCTCATAGCAACTTCATCCTTCACAGGAGAGTTGATGGGGTCCAAGCTTGTCTCCACTCGACTGGTCTCCTCCTTGAAGTTTTGGCAGAATTCTGTAAACACAACTCGAAGTTAAGCCAATAGTTCTATGATGAGTCGACGATAATAAGCCAGTCGAATAAACAAGATTACCTTCAAGCATGATGAATAACTTCTTGGCGAGCCCTCCCAGATAAGTTTCCAGATCGTTCTTCTTGCCTGCCAGTTCACTAGCTTTGTCACTCAGAGCTATCTTGTCATTCTTCAGATAGCTGACCTCCTTGTTGGCCGCCTCAAGAGCAGATTTCAGATTGGCGTTCTCCTCTTCAAGTTTAACGACTGAAGCCAGTTTCTCTTCCACAAGCTTCGTTTTGTCCAAAGCCGCCTTCTGCGCCTCGGCGAGGTCAAGGTCCTTCTTCTTCAGAGACTCCTTCAGTTTATCTGCAAAGTGGCAATTAGATCAGAATCAGGAATGGATAGAAAGGTAAAGACAGTCGTCAAGATTCTCACCAAACATACCTTTTGCTTCATCCTTCGCCTTCGTGAAGTTCTCCTGGACAAGCCTCAAGTCAAGTTCGAGCTGGATATGTTTGTTCTCCAATTCAGTATAGCGAGCCACAAGCTTGCAAGATTTCTGCGAAGGGTCAGTCGACAAACATTAAAGATAGGTTGCTTCCGAGTGACTAAGAGAAAAATCATAGCATTTCTAAGACTACAGCCGAATCAAAATATTCAACAGTAGTCTCGGGGACTACACCCAGTGGGTGCACTCAGCATGCCCCCACTGGTTCTACTGACTTGGTTCGATCAGTCGACCGAAAGAGACAAAAAGGTTATGATCCTAAACCATAGCTAACTGCCAGCAATCAGCCACAGTATCATCATGGTCTAAAAAAAGAAAAAGAGAGAGGTTCTCCAGACCTTAGTTGACTGCCAGCAGTCGACCATGGTCTCGGGGACTACACCTAGTGGGTGCACTCAGCGTGCCCCCACTGGTTCCAAGATTCCATTCGACATGGTCCGACCAAACCGAGTGAAGAAGTTAGAAAAGAAATTCATTCAAAGTATAAAGACTACAGTCGACTGCCAGCAGTCCACCATAGTCTCGGGGACTACACCCAGTGGGTGCACTCAGCGTGCCCCCACCAATCCAAAAATTCAATCGACACACCCAATGGGTGTACAGAGACAAAGATCTTCAGAAAGAAGAGTTTTCAGATACCATATCCTAACAGAACAAGCGGTGACCAACTAACCTGGACGTTGCTCTGAAGAGCTGAGCTTGCATCATAAGCCGCTTGGCTGGCGTCCCGAATCGCCTTCACCTAGTCCATCATGACCCCCGCCTGGCGTATAGCCTCCTTAGCAGCACCCGCTTGGTCCTCTAGGATGTGGTGTGTGGAGAAAAGGGAAGGCGGATTGCAGTCGATGACGAAGGTCAAGCACTCGTCAGCGGCACAGCGAAGAACACGGAAGTCCGAGTGATGTTGCCACCCTCTTGAACCAGCGTCTCAGGTGCTGATGCAACCTGAGCAGTCTTGCTAGCAGGCGCCTTTTTATTCCTCCTCGGCCTCAGCGGCGCCTCATCGTCATCATCAAGGAGATCAATGACATGAGGTGGGGCTACAGGAAAGATTCAAAGTTAAAAATGAAGATCCAATCGACCAAAACCGAAACTACAGGAATCATACCAAGGTTGGAGGTGGCAGCATCTTCCATTTCTTGGTCTTCGTTCCTGGCTGAAGTCTCGGAGGTAGCAGCACTGCAGATTTCAGAAATCAGTCGTTTAGCCAACGAGTCGACCAAGAGTCTATCTATGCTAAACGAAAAAAACACAACTTCTGCTGTTACCCGAAAATGGTGGGAATGGCCATCCTCATCTTGGGCAGGGCCTTCGTCGGCTTTGATGACGTCGCTCGGGGTTGCTTCGACGCTTTTTCAGTCGGCGCCGGAGAGGTCTTCCGAGGGCGTTTCGTCGACTGCCCGATAGGCACAGTCGCTTTGCCATGCTCGACTGCGGGGTCATGGGTGAGCTTGGATCGCCTTTCCGTGCGAGGAGGGTCGACTTCCTCCTCCTCTTCCTCCTCCTCCTCTTCACCAGAGACGTCGTCATCTTCATCCCCCTCACCATCAGATTGCCACTCCTCCTGACTTTCACCTCCACTCGCCTCCTCCTCCTCGACCTGTTCTTGCACCCCGTTGGGCATCGAGTACATCTCAGTGGTGGCCTAGAAGACAACAAACAACACAGAAGTCAATCGACTAATTTTAAACAAGCAGAATGAAGAAAACAGGATCACAGTCAGAGATGCAGAATTGGACCTTGTCTACTTCGTATGATTGGTCGAGTGGAGGAATCCTCCTGGCTCCTCGGGGGTTGTCCTTGTTCCCTGTGATGGCAGTCATCCACCTCTCCAGCGTGGCATCCTTGACCTCCTCTGGGTGGATCCGAGTGGTGTCTTCAGTACAAGAATACATCCACATCGGATGGTCTTGATATTGAAGCGGTTGGATGCGTCGTCGGAGGAAGACCTCCAAGAGATCCATGCTGGTCACCCCGTCACGGATAAGCTGGACTACACGTTCGACCAACACCTTAACATGCACCTTCTCTTCCGGGATCACCTTCAAAGAGGAAGGCTTCCTCACTCGGTCCATAGAAAAAGGAGGGAGACCGGTCGACTGCCCTGGCGTCGACTGGTCTTTGCAATAAAACCAGGTCGACTGCCATCCATGGACCGAGTCGGGAAGGATCATGGCCGGAAAAGAACTTTTCCCCCTCATTTGAACCCCAAGACCCGCACACATCTGGATCACTTGGGTTCTCTCGTCACTCGGATTGGCCTTTTTCACCGTCTGGGAGCGACAGGTGAAAATGTGCTTGAACAGACCCCAATGAGGCCGACAACCCAAGAAATTATCGCACAAGGACACGAAAGCAGCGAGATACACGATGGAGTTGGGTGTGAAGTGGTGGAGTTGTGCCCCAAAGAAGTTCAGAAATCCCCGAAAGAAAGGGCGAGGCGGCAAAGAAAACCCGCGGTCAACATGGGTGGCCAAGAGGACACACTCACCCTCCTGAGGCTACAGCTCCAACTCCTTCCCCGGGAGCCTCGCTGATCCATGGGGGATCAGTCCTTCATTGGCCAGGTCGTCAAGATCTTTCTGACGGATTGTCAAGCGGATCTAGTCACCCTGGATCCAGCCCTGCGGCAGGCCGGCCCTTGACGAAGATCCGCCCCAACTGGTCGCCCTTCCCTTCGCCTTCGCCGTCGCCTTCTTCGCCCACTCCAAAGCCGTCATCTTCTCCTTCACCATCGTCTTTGGCGAAGCGCGCACGGAGTAGCAGCGCTGAGATGGAGGCGAACGCGGCGGATAAGTCTGAGGAAGAGGGAGAGGAAATGAGAGCGCACTGTTCAAAAACCCCCGTCCGGCGCCTTATATAAGGTTGCTTCCGAGTGACTGACTTGTAAGCCCGGGCAATCCTGTCAAATCCCGCAACAGTCGCGCGCGCGATACGTGGCGAAAAAGGTGGTGCGGAGATCGAGGCATTCCTGCCTCATCCCATCCGAGTACCGCGGCCTCCCCCGCCCCGCGCGCTTCCCAAAATTCAGATCCCGCTAAATCCGTGAACTGTAGAGCAACTTGTCAGGCGGGAGATTTCCTCCGCTCTGTCGTGCGGAGATCTCCAAGTATAGAAAATGCACTCGACGGATACAAAGAATGGGTCAAGGCGACTGAAAAAGAAGTTGGTGCCGTCACCTAAGTTCATTGATCCAGAACAAGACATACTCATAGCACGAAAAATGGGTCGGAAGAGTTCTCAACTCCTTCCCCCACTCAAACCTCGATCCATTCGGGGGCTAATGATGAAGCCATATACATAGGGTAGGGTCATGGACCTATCCAAGATACCCTCCCCAAGGACATCTCTAGAAGAAACCACTTGTCAGTCGACCTGGAAGGATCCCACTCGACGGACTTGAAGACACTTGACCATGAAGCCAACCACTCGACCGTTGGGAGATCTAAAGTCAGTCTGCACACAAACGGTAGGTCATTAAGTAGCTTTTATGGTCATCATAGCACTTTATGTGGGGCGTTACCAGTAACCCCCGATCTTAATGTACTTTAAACCCTACATAACTGAGGGCCGGAGGGGTCTGGCGAACACTATATAAGCCACCCCCTCCTCAGTGTCAAGGGTTCGCACCCCTGTAACTCATACGCTTATAATCCAGTCGACCGCCTCCGGGCTCCGAGACGTAGGGCTGTTACTTCCTCCAAGAAGGGCATGAACTCGTAAATCTCTTGCGTATACAACTACTCCATAGCTAGGATCTTGCCTCTCCATTCCTGCCCCCCTATTCTACTGTCAGACTTAGAACCACGACAACACCTACACCAATTAGTGAGGAAGCTAATGATATTGATCATGAAACTTTAGATCAAGTTACTACCGAACCTCGTAGGTCAACCAGAGTAAGATCCGCACCAGAGTGGTACGGTAATCCTATTCTGGAGGTCATGTTACTTGACCATGGCGAACCTACGAACTATGAGGAAGCGATGACGAGCCCAGATTCCGCGAAATGGCTTGAGGCCATGAAATCTGAGATGGGATCCATATATGAAAACAAAGTGTGGACTTTGGTTGACTTGCCCAATGATCGGTGAGCCATTGAGAATAAATGGATCTTCAAGAGGAAGACGGACGCTGATAGTAGTGTTACTATCTACAAAGCTCGACTTGTCGCAAAAGGTTTTTCGACAAGTTCAAGGTGTTGAATACGATGAGATTTTCTCACTCGTATCGATGCTTAAGTCTGTCCGAATCATGTTAGCAATTGCCACATTTTATGAAATCTGGCAAATGGATGTCAAAACTGCATTCCTTAACGGATTTATTAAAGAAGAGTTGTATATGATGCAACCAGAAGGTTTTGTTGATCCGAAAGGTGCTAACAAAGTGTGCAAGCTCCAGCGATCCATTTATGGACTGGTGTAAGCCTCTTGGAGTTGGAATAAACGCTTTGATAGTGTGATCAAAGCATATAGTTTTATACAGACTTTTGGAGAAGCCTGTGTTTACAAGAAAGTGAGTGGGAGCTCTGTAGCATTTTTGATATTATATGTAGATGACATATTGTTAATTGGAAATGATATAGAATTTCTGGATAACATAAAAGGATACTTGAATAAAAGTTTTTCAATGAAAGACCTCGATGAAGCTGCTTATATATTGGGCATCAAGATCTATAGAGATAGATCAAGACGCTTAATTGGACTTTCACAAAGCACATACCTTGATAAAGTTTTGAAGAAGTTCAAAATGGATCAAGCAACGAAAGGGTTCTTGCCTATATTGCAAGGTGTGAACTATGAAGTTGAGTAAGACTCAAAACCCGACCATGGCAGAAAATAGAAAGAGAATGAAAAGTCATTCCCTATGCCTTAGTCATAGGTTCTATATAGTATGCTATGTTGTGTACCAGACCTATTGTATACCCTGCTCTGTATTTGGCAAGGGAGTACAGTTTGATCTAGGAGTAGATCACTGGACAACGGTCAAGAATATCCTTAGTGAGGAGTAAGGAAATGTTTCTCGATTCTGGAGGTGATAAAAGAGTTCTTCGTAAAGAGTTACATTGGTGCAAGCTTTTACATCGATGTAGATAACTCTAAGTCTCAATCTGGAGACATATTGAAAGTGGGAGCAATTAGCTAGAGCAGCTCCGTGCAGAGCATTGTAGACATAGAATATTTGCAAATAAGTACGGCTCTGAATAAGACAGACCCGTTGACTAAACTTCTCTCACGAGCAAAACATGATCACACCTTAGTACTCTTTGGGTGCTAATCACATAGCGATGTTAACTAGATTATTGACTAGTAAACCCTTCGGGTGTTGGTCACATGACGATATGAACTATGGGTGTTAATCACATACAGATGTGAATATTGGTGTTAAATCACATGGAACTAGATTATTGACTCTAGTGCAAGTGGGAGACTGAAGGAAATATGCCCTAGAGGCAATAATAAAGTTATTATTTATTTCCTTATTTCATGATAAATGTTTATTATTCATGCTAGATTGTATTAACTGGAAACTTAGTACATGTGTGAATACATAGACAAACAGAGTGTCACTAGTATGCCTCTACTTGAATAGCTCATTGAATCAAAGATGGTTAAGTTTCCTAGCCATAGACATGAGTTGTCATTTGATTAATGGAATCACATCATTAGGAGAATGATGTGATTGAATTGACCCATTCCGTTAGCTTAGCACTTGATCGTTTAGTATGTTGCTATTGCTTTCTTCATGACTTATACATGTTCCTATGACTATGAGATTATGCAACTCCCGTTTATTGGAGGAACACTTCGTGTGCTACCAAATGTCACAACGTAACTAGGTGATTATAAAGGTGCTCTACAGGTGTCTCCGAAGGTACTTGTTGAGTTGGCGTATTTCGAGATTAGGATTTGTCACTCCGATTGTCGGAGAGGTATCTCTGGGCCCTCTCGGTAATGCACATCACTATAAGCCTTGCAAGCAATGTGACTAATGAGTTACTTGCGGTATGATGCATTACATAACGAGTAAAGAGACTTGCCGGTAACGAGATTGAACTAGGTATTGAGATACCGACGATCAAATCTCGGGCAAGTAACATACCGATGACAAAGGGAATAACGTATATTGTTATGCGGTTTGACCGATAAAGATCTTCGTAGAATATGTAGGAGCCAATATGAGCATCCAGATTCCGCTATCGGTTATTGACCAGAGACGTGTCTCGGTCATGTCTACATAGTTCTCAAACCCGTAGGGTCCACACGCTTAACGTTCGGTGACGATTTATATTATGAGTTTATGTGTTTTGATGTACCGAAGGTATTTCAGAGTCCCGGATGAGATCGGGGACATGACGAGGAGTCTCGAAATGGTCGAGACATAAAGATCGATATATTAGACGACTATATTCGGACATCGTAAAGGTTCTGAGTGATTCGGGTATTTTTTGGAGTACCGGTGGAGTTACGGGAATACGAGAGTACATTTGGGCCTTAGTGGGCTTTAAGGGAAAAAGAGGAGAAGCCACGAGGGCTGGCCGCGCGCCCCCCATGGACCTAGTCCGAATTGGACTATGGGAGGGGCTGCGCCCCCTCTTTCCTTCTCCTCCCCCTCTCCTTCCTTCCCCCTCCTAGTGGGACTATGAAAGGGGGAGTCCTACTCCCACTAGGAGGAGGACTCCTCCTCCTGGCGCGCCCTACAAGGCCGACCGGCCTCCCCACCTTGCTCCTTTATATACGGGTGCAGGGGGCACCTCTAGACACACAAGTTGATCTGTTTATCTCTCCCAGCCGTGTGCGGTGCCCCCCTCCGCCATATTCCACCTCGGTAGTATCGTAGCGGTGCTTAGGCGAAGCCCTGCGCCGGTAACATCATCGACACCGTCATCATGTCGTCGTGCTGACTAAACTCTCCCGCAAAGCTCTGCTAGATCGGAGTTCATGGGACGTCATCGAGCTGAACGTGTGCTGAACTCGAGGGTGCCGTACGTTTGCTACTTGGATCGGTCAGATCCTGAAAACGTACGACTACATCAACCGCGTTGTGCTAACGCTTCCTCTTTCGGTCTACGAGGGTACGTGGACACACTCTCCTCGCTCGTTGCTATGCATCACCATAATCTTGCGTATGCGTAGGATTTTTTTTGAAATTACTACATTCCCCAACAATGTCGTGGAACCCTTTTACTCTCCTCAACCTTTGCAACATCCTCGCATTAATCCTGTTGGGCCTCCGCCCCCTTTGAAAGCGAATGCATTTGCAAAGTGGAAGCTAGATATGGAGTCTTACATGCGTAGTGCTTCAACTCAACTATGGTGGATTGTGGTCACTGGATTCAACCCCAAGGACCCAATGAATCTCACTCTGAGGGAAGCGGTTGATGACCAACTCAATGCAACCGCACACAACATGTTGCGAACCACTGTGACCGAAGACTATAGTGACTCCATTGCTCTTCTCAAAACCGCAAAGGAAATTTGGGATTGCCTTGAGAAGGCTCTCAAAGGAGATGAAGCAATTCGAACATCTTGTTTGGCTTTGCTCAAGCAAGAAGTCAATCTCTTTGTGAGGAATGAGGGTGAGTACGTAGAAGAGGTTTTCCGAAGGTTTAAGTCCCTTGTGCTCAATTTGAGAACCTTTGGGTGCACTTGGGCAAATGATGACTTCATCAAGGACAAGTTCATATATGCTATGGTTCTCACAGAACATACCATGGTCATGATGGTGCATCAATGTCCGGACTATCACAAGTTGACCGCGGCTCAAGTTGTTTCCACCTTCTCTACTCATGTTCTTTTGGAAACCAAGTCCAAGAAAACCTTTGCAATAGCTCAAGCAACCAAGAACTCCAATCTTGCTTTGAAGGCCAAGAAAGTGATAAGCCAACCCTCAAGGGAGGAAGAAGTGAGTGAAGAGATATGTGAGGAGGACATTGACACCTCGTGCCAGGCAAATGATTTTGCAGAAGACTTGGCACTCTTAGTCAAGAAGTACTCCGGGACTATGGCAAACAAAGGAAAAAATCTTCAAGGAAGATCCTTTGGACGAAGGAAATGCTACAATTGTGACAGTCCAAGACACTTTATACATGATTGTCCGTATGAGAGACGTGAAGACAAGTCCAAGAAGCTTGTGCTCAAGAAGAAGAAGTTCACCAAGTTTGCAAAGAGGAAGGATGACAAGGCTCTTGTTCATGAAGAATGCATGTCTGGAGATGAAGATGACTGTTATGACGATCAAGTGGGCACGACCGCCTTTGCCATGCATGCCACTACCTCCTCCTCCACCACCGGCCTCTTCGACTCTCCAAATGAGGACAAGCCTTTCACTCATCGGTGCCTCATGGCCAAAGAGGTAAAAACAAAGTCCAAATCCAAGAAATCGGACAACTACACTCCCAATGTCTCATGTGAGATAGTGGAGGATGAGTGTGATGAGGGCGTGGATAATGATGAGGAATCCTTAATGGCTTTCATGAAAACTCTTCATGGTGAAGCTCGTGCTCGTTTTGCCGATCTGCTTAAGTTACTTGTCGAACGTGATGACTTTATTGAGAACGTTGAAAACCTCCTTATAGAGGAAAAAGAGAGAGTTGATCTCCTCGAGCACGAACTTAATGAAGAGAGTGTCATTAGAGCATCACTTGAGGAAGCCTTATCGGCTCATCAAATTGACTTTGTTAAAACCAATGATGCTTTGCAACTTGCTCTTGAGAACAAAGATGCTCTTAACTTTAGAGTTGAAAAGCTTCTAGTTGATCACACGAGACTTGTTGAGGAGCATGAGGTCCTTGTGACTAGTTCCAAGGTTGTCAAAGGTGACCTCATTGCCCTCACCGAGTCTTATGCTCAACTAAAAGCTACAACCATTAAGGCTCTCACTTCCGTATCTCATATAGATTTAAATGATGATGCTTGTACGGCTAACTTTGTTCATGATCGCGCCTCCCTTCAAGAGGAGAATAAGAAGTTGAAGGCCCGAATTGAGAAAGGGCTTGTATCATGCATCCAAGGGAAAAAAAACCTTAACGACCTCTTGAGCAACCAAAAGGAATGTGTTACCAAGGAGGGAGTTGGGTTTGCTCTCGCATCTAAGAATGGTAAGAAAACGAAGAAGATCGTTCCGACTCCTTCCCTTCCCCAAAAGGTAGTGTTTGTGCAAGAAGGGCACAAGGAGAAGGATAAGGAAAAGGAGGGTGTTGGGAGTGGCAAGGTCACTAGGGACAAGGCCACTCTCAAGAATTTTGCCGGCAACAATAGTCCATCTTATGTCCTCATGAGAGGAGATGATGGCTATACCTTTGCAAAATTTGTTGGGACTAACTATGATAATTATGCTTGGACCATCTGGGTCCCCAAGACCCTTGTTGCTAACTCACCAGGACCCATTGCAAAATGGGTACCTATAGCCAAAGCTTGATTCTTGTAGGACTATGTCTCCGGTGGAACTCAATGGTTGATCGATAGTGGATGCACCAATCATATGACCGGAGAAAGGGAGATGCTTGTGGAGTTCATTGATTCACTCAAGGCCACTTCGAACATCTCTTTTGGTGACAATATCAAGGGCAAGGTATTGGGTTTGGGCAAGGTGGTAATCTCTAATGATTCATCACTTTCAAATGTCATGCTTGTCCAATCACTTCACTACAATTTACTTTCAACTATTCAATTGGTTCGTTTCGGATATGATTCACATTTCGGTGAATTCCATGTGACCGTCTATAAGAGAAGCCATCTCAAAGTGATCTTTGTTGGGCATGTTGAAGACAACCTTTACGTGGTTGATTTCTCAAAAGAGAAAACTCACCTTGCAACATGCCTAATGGCCAAGGCCGACGTGGGGTGGCTATGGCACCGTAGGCTAGCCCACGTGGGCATGAGAAATTTACAAGCTCTCTTAAAGGGGGAGCACATCCTTGGACTAACCAATGTGTCTTTTGCCAAAGATCGTCCTTGTAGTGCTTGCATTGCCGGAAAGCTTCATGAAAGAGCTCATAAAGTGAAGACTGTTATCACCACCTTGAGGCCCCTTGAGCTTATCCATTTGGATCTGTTTGGGCCTCCAACATATGATAGTCTGGGAGGGAGGAGGTATTGCCTTGTCATTGTTGATGACTTCACAAGATATACTTGGGTGTTCTTTCTCAAGACTAAAGATGAAACTCAAGAAACCTTCATCAACTTTGCCAAAGAAGCTCAACGTCAACATAACTGTGAGATCAAGGCAATTCGAAGTGACAATGGCACCGAGTTCAAGAACTATACAATGGATGAATTCTTGAGTGAAGAGGGGATAAAGCACCAATATGCCGCACCATATACTCCCCAACAAAATGGTGTTACATAGAGGAAGAATCGGACTCTTATTGAGATGGCTAGAATCATGCTTGATGAGTACAAGTCTCCATACAAGCTTTGGGCCGAAGCCATCAACACCGCATGACATGCTTCAAACTGGCTTTATCTTCGCAAGCTCAAGAACAAAACCCCGTATGAGCTCCTAATCGGGAGAAAGCCTAACGTTAAATACTTTCGGGTATTCGGTTGTAAGTGTTTCATTTTAAACAAGAAATCTCGGTTAGCTAAACTTGAGTCTAGAACTTATGAGGGCATATTTGTTGGATATGCGTCAAACTCTCATGCTTACTGAGTTCTCAATAAATCCACCGGGTGCATTGAGGAAACGGTAAATGTGGAGTTTAATGAAGATAATGGCTCCCGTGTGGAGCAAATTGTTCCTAGTATTTTAGGTGATGAGGCTCCTTCACAAGCTATAAGGACAATGGGGATAGGCCACATTCTTCCACAATAAACACCCATGTCCAAGTAGAAGGAGAAGGAGTAAGAGCCCCTCTTGTGGAGTCTCCACAAGGGAAGTCATCATCGACACCACTTGTACAGGATGCTTCGGGAGATCATGAACCTACCCAAGAACAAGATCAAGTCCCTCATTTTCATGAGCAAGATCAAGAGCAAGATCTTCCGAATAATGAAGAACCAAGTATTGAGGCTCAAGATCAAGCTCAAAGTCATGATCAAGATCAAGAAAACCCCAACCACAAGTGTCTTCATCTTCATCACTTCCTAATGAGCAAGAACTTGTGGTTGCAAAGAGAAGGGTGTCTCCAAGGCTAAAACAATCCCAAGGGCAAGCTTCCTCATCAAGTCCAAAACCAAGTGAAGAAGAGCTTGACCTCAAAGAGAAAAAAGTGGCCGCCAAGCTAAAACATCTTCAACATATCACTGAGAACATCTATGGAAGCATCAAAAAGGGGGTAACTACTCGTAGACGTTTGGCAAACTTTTGTGAACATCACTCGTTTGTCTCTTGTGTTGAGCCCCTTAAGGTGGAAGATGCACTTGACGATCTGGATTGGATAGATGCTATGCATGAAGAACTCAACAACTTCACCCGCAACAAAGTGTGGACCCTCATGGAAAGACCCAAGGAATATCATAATGTCATTGGAACAAAGTGGATTTTCAAGAAGAACAAGATGAACATGGTCAAGTAATAAGGAACAAGGCAAGGTTAGTGGCACAAGGTTTCACCCAAGTTGAAGGTTTGGACTTTGGTGAAAATTTTGCCCCCGTTGCTCGTCTCGAATCCATTTGCATCTTGCTTGCTTATGCCTCTCATCATGATTTTAAACTATATCAAATGGATGTGAAGAGCGCATTTCTTAATGGTCCCCTTAAGGAGTTAGTGTATGTCAAGCAACCTCCCGGTTTTGAAGACCCCGATCACCCCTCTCACGTTTATGAACTCCATAAGGCACTCTATGGACTCAAACAAGCACCTTGTGCTTGGTATGATCACCTTACGGCATTCCCAAGCGAGAAGGGGTTCCAGATTGGGGTAATAGATTCCACTCTCTTCACGAAGAGGGTAAAAGGAGAGTTGTTTGTCTGCCAAATATATGTTGATGATATTATCTTTGGGTCCACTAACCATACTATTAACGTTGAGTTTGAGAATCTTATGACTAAGGAATTTGCTATGAGCATGATGGGAGAGTAGAAGTTCTTCCTCGGTTTTCAAGTGAAGCAATTGAGAGGAGGAACGTTCATCAATCAATCTCGTTATATTCAAGACATGCTCAAGAGGTTCAAAATGCAAGATGTCAAGCCAATGAAGACACCCATGCCCACAAATGGTCAACTTCATCTTGATCCCAATGGTAAAGAAGTGGATCAGAAGGTATATCGCTCTATGATCGGTTCCTTGCTTTACCTTTGTGCATCTAGGCCAGATATTATGTTGACTGTGTGTATGTGTGCAAGATTTCAGTCCTCTCCTAAGGAGAGCCACTATTCGGCAGTGAAAAAAATCCTTTGATATTTGGTTCATACCCCAAACTTGGGCCTTTGGTATCCCAAAGGATCATCATTTGAGTTAATGGGTTACTCGGATTCAGATTGGGCCGGAGACAAGGTTGACCGCAAGTCCACTTCCGGTTCATGTCAATTCTTAGGGAGATCGTTGGTAAGTTGGTCTTCAAAGAAGCAAAATTGTATATCTCTCTCCACGGCCGAAGCCGAGTACATTGCCTTTGGAAGTTGTTGTGCTCAATTATTATGGATGAGGCAAACTTTGATGGATTATGGTGTCAAATGTGACAAAGTGCCTCTTTGGTGTGACAATGAAACTGCAATCAAGATCGTCGAGAATCCGGTTCAACATAGCAAGACCAAGCATATTGAGATTCGCCATCATTTCACTAGAGATCATGTGGCAAAGGGAAACATTAAGTTACTCCATGTCAACACCGAGAATCAACTAGCAGACATCTTAACCAAGCCTCTTGAAGAAGCAAGATTCCGTGAGTTAAGGCATGAGCTAAATATCATGAATATAAGTAACTTGGGATGAAATCCTTGCTCACACACACATCCTCATGTATTATCTTGCTTAGATGTAGGCACATGTCTAGGGGGAGCTAGCTCAACTCATGAGCTATCTTATCCTAGAAGTGCATAAATCAAACACAATCTTTCAGATTATCCACTTTAGGTGGTACTTGTGCTTCAAAGATGAGTATTGGTCTTGGGCCAAAGGTTCATATCTTCGCGGTGCCATACCAAATAAACTCAACTGGTGGCTTCAGCCACCGCCCTCTCTTGAGGGTTGTGTCCGTGTTTGCTTCGTGTGTGTGGTGTGTTGTTTTTCTTGTCTTTTCTCTCTAGTTTTTGTTTGTTTGGTGTTTTCTCGTTTCTCTTCTGGTCCAAGTGCTCCACATATACCCTTATCATAGTGGTAGGACATATCTTGCAGCGTATTCAGAAATATAGACTAAGGGCCTTGTGAAGAAGGGGTAAGAGTCTACACTCGGCCCTTGCCTCACAAAGTCCCTCATGTCAAATATTCCTGAATACCCCGTGCCCATGGGCGTGTACCGTGCGCATGGGGATCCCGTGCCCACGGGCTTTGTACCGTGCGCACGGGACCCCCGTGCGCACGGGTCTCACTTAGCCCGTGCGCACGGGGTCTGCGGTTTCTGGCTCAGAGGAGGCGGGGCGTTGGGGGGGTTCGGGCTCATTCCCACCCGTTTTCCTCTTCCACTCCCCAGGAGGCCTCCAGCGTTGCCGCCATCGCCTCCGCTTGCCGGAGCTCCTCCAGGCTTCGTCGGGTGTCTTGCTCCGTGGATCTTCATCAAGATGGGGTCCTCCTCCGGTTGGTCCTGCCCCCTTTCTCTCTTGCCATGGATGCCTATCAAGTTATCTAGCTCTAGGGTTTCCTTGCTCCTTAGATTAGTTTGGCCACACCTTGTTTCTAGGTAGTAATCAGGTGCATAGATTCTCTGGTCTCCCTGCTACACCCACTCCTGATCTCGATCTGGAAGTGGCTGCCGCTGGGAGACCCCCGTGTCCACGAGGTGTTTGACCCCCGTACGCATGAGGCCCCGTGTCCACGGTATTGTACCGTGTGCACGGGTCCCCCGTGCGCACAGGCTATCCAGAAACTTTTACCTGGTTTTCTATCTATCTCCTTGCCAATCCATCTTGCACTTGTACTCATTTGTGTTTTGTGCTTTGTGCTGTTGGGTGTTCGCGTGTGTTTCAGATTCCGCTGACAAGAGGGCTAAGCTTCATCGCAAGCGCGCAAAAGGAGGATCCAAGGAATTCACCATTGCTTGCCGCCAGCTATCTGAAGGCATGGGTCAGGGGTATGGGTCTGGTCAGAGCCGTGTTCGCCGTGCAGCCTCAAAGCGGACCGTTGTTGAGGCCTCCGATGATTCTGAGGAAGAATATGACTCGCAAGACGATGCTCACTATGACAACCCCAATGATGGTGAAGAGATAGAAGAAGAAGATGATCATGTTGATGAGGATGAAGAGGAGGAACAAGTGTTGACCTCCGGAATAAGCCTCTTGCCAAGTGGACCAAGCCAGAGATTTGGGCTGAGAGACAGAGCCATCCTTATGCGGCTGCCACTAGTATGGGAGTGGATCCCCGCTTCAAGAACGAGTTTCAGCAAAGGGTCTATCATGAGCTTCTCATGACCAAGTCAAAGAAGTTTGCTCCTCACAAGCAAGTCAACACTGAGAGTTTGCGCGATAATGATCATTTGTATCCCAGTGTGTACTCCGCTCTTGGAAGATTGGGTCTCATTCCCTTTGTCTCGTTCAACCATCCCTATCATGAAGATCTGGTGATGCAGTTCTTTGCCACTTTGTATTTCTCCAATGACTCTGCCCGCACCCTCACGTGGATGTCCGGAACACATCGGTGCTCTGCTCCTATGGCTAAGTTCTCTGAGATCATTCCCTACCCCTTCATTGATGGCGAGGCTGTATCTGATGAGTTTGGAAAGGTTCGAGAGAGTGGGCAGCGCACTAAGGATGAGATTTCTTTTGCATACAAGAAAGAGAAGTCGTTTGTCACTGGGTCCATCAAAGATCTCTTGCCCCTCTATGACACCATGCACCATATCCTGAGGTATACCCTCACTCCAAAGGCAGACGATTCTCATAACATTCGGAGTTCCATGCTAGATATCTTTGTGTATCTTCATCAGAAGAAGAAAGTTGATGTTCTCGATTTCATGTTCTATGAGTTCCGTCAGTGTGTGCAAGAGAACAAGTCCTTGATCTATGCTCCATTCATACAGGCTTTGATTGAGACCGTCTGTCCTGCCAAGTACATTGCCTCATTCAAGACCTATGTTCCCAAGCGCAATTCAACCTAGACCCCAGCTGCTCCTACTCCTTATGTGCCTATCAAGAAGGGGCGCAACCCTCGGCATGAGGACCGTGCTACTTTCACTCTAGGCATGTCCTCTACTGCACAGATCCCTCGTGGTAAGGCCAAGTCTGTTGGTTCTGAGGCCGTCTTTGCCAGGCGAGAGAAGAAGTCTCTGTTCAAGACCTTGAGCAACATGTTCAAGATGTGCCAGTCTATCCAGCGCCATCAGATTAAGGAAATCAACAAGGAGAAGCTTATCCAGTGTGAGCAAAAGGCAGCTAGGGCCGCAGCCGGTGAGGAGGTCGGTCTAGGGTCAGAGGACAATGACAGTGAGGCCACTGCTCGATCTTTCCCGGTGGCTGGGTGGCGTTTCGATGATGATGATGATGCCTCGAGCGCTCCTCCTCTTGTCTAGCGCGTCTGAGTGTCGCCATTTGTCTCATTTTTGTTGTCTTGATGACAAAGGGGGAGAAGTGGTGTGTTCGTGGGTGTGCGCTTTGTGTGTGTTGAGATCTCAAGCCTCGTGTTTCTCGTTGTTGGTTAGTTTTAGCTGGTTTGAGATACTCTTATTTACTTTCCGGTTGTGTGGTTGTGTAAGCTAGTTAGTTGGTTGTGAGACTCTAGCCTTATTATTGAACTTTTTGTGCTTATCACATCTTGCTTATCACGTGTCTCACAATATTTTCTCACCTCACTATGTCATGAGATCTAGGCACCGTTATAGGTTTATTATGATTGATCTCATGTCTTGACATTAATGATCTTGGTGGAGCCTCCTATGTGTGTACTTGATGCATTCTCAAGCATTCCTTTTATCCAGGCACACATATAGGGAGAGCTACCATGATCATTTTTTGTCCCATGGCTTTCTATCTTTTTATCCTTTTTGCCATGATCTAACCACATTGTCATCAATACACCAAAAAGGGGGAGATTGAAAGTGTAAGTGGCACTTATTCTGTATTTTGGTATGATGACAATGTGGTTAGTTGAACTAATATCGGTTTCTAAAGTTTATCTCGGGATATTGGTTCCAAGTGCTCCTTGATGGAGATGTGCGACTCCACCCCCCCCCCATTTCAAAAAGGACAAAGGTGTGGTCTCCTGGCACTTCGAAGGTTTTAGTTTTTGGTTTTCTTCGAGTCATAGGAAAGACCGCACTATTAAGGGGGGTTTCTGTGGATGAAAGTTGTGTGGGAATGCCATTGCCTAACCTTATGCACTTAGCCTACCCACTCCTACCGCCTCAAATCCTAGTGTGTGTGCTTGTGGTACTCAAATAGTTTGTGACAAACAGTTACTTGGTACCCCATGCGCACGGGGTCTTTGGATCCCCGTGTGCACGGGGTACTGCGTAACACTCTGAGTACCCCGTGCGCACGAGGTCTGTTGCCCCCTGTGTGCACGGGGTACTGTGTAAACTCTTTGAGTACCCCGTGCGCACGGGGTTGTTTGACCCCCGTGCGCACGGGGTTGTGTGAAACTCTCTGAGTACCCCGTGCGCACGGGGCTGACTTAGCCCGTGCGCACGGGGTCCAACAGGCAGATTCCCCACCCGGCCAAGAACACTATATAAAGCCTCTTCTTCCACCTCCAACCCCTAACCCTAATGTCTTGTTGAGCTCCACCATTGGTACACCCCATTTTGCTCAATACTCTCAATCCCTCCACCCAAACTTGTTGAAACTTTGGGGATTGGGAGAGCAAGACCCGATCTACAACTTGACCAAACCAAATCGCGTTCCCCGCAACATTTCTTCCCCATTGACTTGTTACTCTTGGATCTTGGGCTCCTAGGCGTCTAGAGGTTCCTCCGGAAGCTTCCTTGCTTGTGGTGTGCTCCGAAGAAGTTTGTAAAGGTGTGGTGGTCGCCTTCAAGACCAACCCCAAGTGATTCGAGGCTCATCCGTTGGGGGTGACTCGAAGGAGATTACGGTGATCCTTTGGTGGCGTTCCACAAGCTTTGGCTCCGGCACTGCTCCAAACGGAGAGTAGCTCTTCCCAAAGGAAGAGTGAACTTCGGGATAAAATCCGCGTCCTCGTCTCACTTGTGGTTAATCCTTTCCTGCACCTTACTTTGTTGTTGTATGCCTGTTGGCTTGCTACTTAGTTTGTTACCTAGCATATTTATCTTGGAGCTTGCTTGTCATATAGGTTGCATTCACCTAGTTGCATATCTAGTGAACTCTATTTATCCGCTAAGCCTTAAAAATGACAAGATTAAAATTTGTAGTCTCCTATTCACCCCCCCCCCTCTAGTCGACCGTATCGATCCTTTCAGAGGGTCAATCATAAGGAGGAGGTTTTTTCAAGTAATAACAACACCTAAGCACCGGTCCTCCCACATATCAAATTATCAAAGTACCGAACACAAATCAAACCAACATGGTGAAGGTGACTAGATGAAAATCCCGTGTACCCTCAAGAACGCTTTGCTTATCATGAGAGACCGTTTTGGCTTGTCCTTTGCCTCAAAAGGATTGGGCTACCTTGCTGCACTCTTGCTACTATTATTGTTACTTGCTCATTACAAATTATCTTGCTATCAAACTACTCTGCTACTTATAATTTTAGCACTTGTAGACATTACCTTGCTGAAAACCACTTGTCATTTCCTTCTGCTCCTCGTTGGGTTTGACACTCTTACTTATCGAAAAGAGCTACAATTGATCCCCTATACTTGTGGGTCATCAACGTATTAATCAGGGTACAAAGGAAACCGTTGATCGCCAACTTCTGTTCGGTATTGGTTTACTTTACCATTTGTATTCCCTCCTTGCTTCAGATTGCCACATATGCTTTGGTATGTCCTAAATGCTGGGGGGCTCTATCCGGCTATGCATATTTTCAAAAGTCCGAACACTTATAGGGTACTCTTTGGCGTCCCGAATATTGCATTATATGCATCAACTCTGAATCATGTCTTTGGTCTATAGTTGGGTTGCCCGACTCCTGTGATTACCACCTTACATTCTTCTAGTTCGACTAAGGTAGTAAAGGGAGAACTACTGCGATTGTGTTTCTGGTTCACCTGGTCAAATACCTCAATAGAGAAAGCCGAAAACTGACTGCATCTACGTGGGTGCTGGAGCCGACGACTGGCAAACTTTCAGAACTAAAACGGCCGCACAGGAGGAAAATAACTCAGGATAAAGTCATAAATATATGGCAAGCCTTGGTTCACAAAACAAAGTTTTTACAGCCCGGATACATTTACTCAAACATAACGTCCTTTGAGCATTGGCCCTCTACTATTAGGGCACCCGCTAGGACATCTTCAAAGTATCTCTCCGGCTTGCGGTGGTCCTTGCCTTCGGGCGGGCCTACGGTCGCCATGTCGATGGCCTTCATCTTTGCCCAGTGCATATTGACACAGGCAAGGGCCATCCGCGCACCCTCTATGCACACCGAGCACTTCACAGCTTCAACTCGAGGCAGCGCATCGACGAGTCGCCTCACCAAGCCGAAGTAGCTGCTAGGAATTGGTTCAGCTGGCCAAAGCCGGACTATGAGATCCTTCATGGCCAAGCCGGACAACCTATGCAGCTCCATCAGCTGCTTCGTCTGGTCGTTCAGAGGCGTCGGATGCTCCGGCGCCTGGAACTGTGACCATAACAGCTTCTCAGTCAAGTTCTCCTCCTCGGTTCGAAAGAACTATGCGGCGTCGGCGGCACTCCTCAGAAGATCCGCAAAGGAGTCTGGAGAACTCCACAGTCGAGTGAGCAAGGCATATCTTTGACCCCCAAATATACTCTGCAAGAGAAAGGGCTTACCAGCCGCTATCTGTTTGGCCTGCCGAATCTCTTCACGAGCACTCCGGGACGCGATCCACGCCTCTTTAGCCTCCTGGACGGCTTTGGCGAGTTCGGTCGCATGGGCCAAAGTCTTCTCCTCCAAGGCCTCGCACTTGCCGATGGCATCCTTCAACTCTTACTCCACTTTGGCTACCTTATCTTTGTGTTGGCGGCGGGCGACCTGTTCGGTCTTTAATTCTGCAGCCGCTTTGTCAGCGGCTGCTTTATTGGCCTTCACCTCCTCCTTGGCCTGGGCAAGGGCGCTCTTGAGGGTCTCGACCTCGGTCGCGCCAACTGTGCTCATAATCACATTAGTACATGAGTTAAACTCTAAATTTGCATATCACTTCAGATATATGATCAAATTCTTTAAAATACACGCATACCTTGCATCTCATCGAATCGCTTGTTGATGCGATCTATTTCATCATCAGCCACCTTCAGTTTCCGATTGAGTTAGGAAACTTCAGTGGCCTGGGCGGTTGCCGCCAACAGGGAAGCCTATTATATGATACGTCTCCAACGTATCTATAATTTATGAAGTACTCATGTTGTTCTTTTATCATTCTTGGATATTTTCCAATCATTTTATAGTCATTTTATATCATTTTTTGGTACTAACCTATTGACATAGTGCCAAGTGCCAGTTGCTATTTTCTGCATGTTTTTTACATCGTAGGAAATCAATACCAAACGGAGTCCAAATGCAACGAAACTTCACGGAGATTTTTTATGGATCATAAGACATCCATTGGGCCAGAGCAGCACCTGGGGGGTTCCCCAAGGGGGGCACAACCCACCAGGGTGCGCCTGGGGGGGCAGGCGCGCCCAGGTGGGTTGTGCCCACCTCGGTGGCCTCCCGCACCCCCTCTTTACCCTATAAATTCAAAAATATTCCAAAACACATCAGGATTAACCTAGATCAGAAGTTCTGCCGTTGCAAGGCTCTGTAGCCACCAAAAACCAATCTAGACCCAGTTTCGGCACCCTGTCGGAGGGGGGAATCATCTCCGGTGGCCATCTTCATCATCCCGGCGACCACCACGATGAGGAGGGAGTAGTTCAGCCTCGGGGCTGAGGGTTTGTACCAGTAGCTATGTGTTTAATCTCTCTCTCTCTCTATCTCGTGTTCTTGAGATGTCATGATCTTGATGTATCGCGGGCTTTGTTAATATAGTCAGATCATATGGTGTTTTCCCCTCTCTATATTGTTGTGAAGAATTGAGTTTTTCCTTTGAGATTTCATTGTTATCGGATTGAATACTTTTATGGATTTGAGAACACTTGATATATGTCTTGTAATTGAATACTCGTGGTGACAATGGGGTATTGTATTGATTCACTTGATATATGTTTTGGCACTCAACTCGCGGATTCCGAGGTGTCACTGGGGTAATCTATGCATAGGGGTTGATGCATGTTCTTGTCTTTGTTTCTCCGGTAGAAATCTTGGGGCACTCTTTGAAGTTCTTTGTGTTGGATTGAGTATTATGAATATGAACTTGCTTTGGTGTTATTTTAGTACAAACTCTAGGATAGATCGAACGGAAAGAATAGCTTTGAGGTGGTTTCGTACCCTACAAACAATTTATTCTTATGTTCTCCACTAGATAAGAACTTCGGAGTGATTCTTCATCGCACTTGAGGGATGGTTATATGATCCAATTATATTAGCATTGTTGAGAGGTTGCACTAGCGAAAGTATGGACCCTAGGCCTCATTTGCAAGCATTGCAATACCTTTTTTGTTCCCGTTTACTATTTGCTACCTTGCTGTTTTTATTTATTCAGATTATAAAAATATATTTCTACCATCCATATTACACTTTTATCACCATCTCTCCGCCGAACTAGTGCACCTATACAATTTGCCATTGTATTGGGTGTGTTGGGGACACAAGATATTTCTATATTTGGTTGCAGGGTCTTTTGAGAGAGACCATCTTCATCCTACACCTCTCACGGATTGATAAACCTTAGGTCATCCACTTGAGGGAAAATTGCTACTGTCCTACAAAACTCTGCGCTTGGAGGCCCAACATGTGTCTACAAGAATAAAGTTGCGTAGTAGACATCAAGCTCTTTTCTGGCGCTGTTGCCGGGGAGGTGAGTGCTTGAAGGTATATCTTTAGATCTTACAATCTAATCTTTTAGTTTCTTGTTTTATCACTAGTTTGGTTTATAAAAGAAAACTACAAAAAAATGGAATTGAGGTTGCATCATATTATTGATCATCTTTATAATATCTTTCTTGAAAATGATGGATCGGAAAATTGTGCTCAATTGTTAGAAGAAGAAGTCAATAAAATGTTTGGCACAAAATATTTGAATGATGAGCATGATTGCAATGTTATTAGTATGAATTCTTTGAATATCCATGATGCTAATGATATGCAAAGCCATAAGCTTTGGGATGCTATGTTTGATGAAGATGGTATTTTTACCCCCCAAGTTTTGATGAGAAAATTTATTATGATGAAAGCATGCCTCCTATTATGATGATTATATTGATGAAAGTGGATTTGGAGAGGTCATGACTTTATTAAATGATGAATCCACTATTTTGGAAGAGGTTCCAATTGATTATGACAACAAAGTTCCTATCTATGAGGATTATGGTGATGACATGTATGCTATTTTGAGTAATAATAACCATGAAACTTGTCATCATGATCTTAATTTTCACTCTCATGGTAGTTATTTTGTTGAGTTTACTCCCACTACTATTGATGAGAATAAATTGGCTTATGTGGAGTGTAATAAAATTTCTATGCTTGTGAATCATGAAAAGAGTGCTTTATGTGATAGCTATATTGGTGAATTCATTCATGATGCTATTGAACATTATTATGACAGAGTAACATATGCTTGTAAGTATTGCAATAATATCAAGTTTCCTCTCTATGTGTTGAAAATCTTGAAGTTTTGCTTGTTTTGCCTTCCTATGCTAGTTGATTCTTGTTCCCATAAATTGTTTTCTCACAAAATCCTTATGAATAGGAAGTGGGTTAGGCTTAAATGTGCTTGTCATGTGATACATGATGCTCTTTTTCATGTCTCAATTCTTATCTTTTATGTGAGCATCATTGAAATCATCATGCCTAGCTAAAAGGCATTAAAGAAAAGCGCTTGTTGGGAGACAACCCAACACTTTTACTTACTGTTTTTGTGTGTTCACATGATTATGCTACTTTATTGATCATGTTTTATTGCTTTTATTTCAATAAAGTGCCAAGTAAAGCCTGTGGGATCATGTTGGGTGATAGTTGATTTGATCTTGCAGAAAACAGAAACTTTTGCGCTCACGAAAATAAGTCTCATTTTTAACAGAATAGTGATTTTGAGTTGATTCTTTTTGAAGAAGTTTAATATACAAATTTGTCACTTGGTCCTAATTGTTTTGTAATTTTTGGAGTAGTAGAAGTATGGTAGTTATCCATATCAGTACAGACTGTTCTGTTTTTGAAAGATTCTCTTTTCAATGCATAATTTGTTTGTTTTCTAGTTTCTATGGCTTATATTGCTTAATATAAATTTTGGAAATGATATGCTAGAGTAGGCATTGTGTGATAACAATTATGAATCTTGTCTTTGACAGTACCAAAAGTGAAATGGTTTTCTCTTTATCATACTAACCTATCTCACAAAGTTCCGTTATGTTTTGTGTGATTGAAGTTTTCAAGTTTTGGATGAGATGCCGATATGAGGAGAATAAGGAGTGACAAGACCCTAAGGTTGTGGATGCCCAAGGCACCCCAAGTTAATATTCAAGGAAGATCCAAGCAATTAAGCTTGAGGATGCCCCGGAAGGCATCCCCTCTTTCGTCTCCAACATTATCGGTAACCTTACTTGGAGCTATGTTTTCATCCGTCACATGATATGTGTTTTGCTTGGAGCGTAAATTTATTTTGTTAGAATTTTCTTTCTGTTATTTACAATAATGTTTTTCATCTTTATTTTGAATAAAAATGCCAAGGATAGCCTTTACTATGCTTATTTTACAAGTCTACATGTTGCTATTTGAAAACAGAAAGTTTACCGTTGTTGCAAAAATTCCCTAGAAAAGTCAGAATGTGATAAAATGTTGAAACTTTTTTTGTAGTAAGCTCCGATAAATTTTCTATAGTATGGTAGAATTTCATAATGTTTGGAGTTGAATAAGTATTGATACTCTTGCATTCTTTACAGACTGTATTGTTTTGGTAGATTGCTGTTATGTTTGCATTGTTTGCATATGTTTGCTTGTTTAATGATTCTATTTGAGGACAGGAGTATTAAATATGCAGAGGAATTTAGTATGCAATGTTGAATAATAATTTTAGTGATTTTCTACAGTAGAGAATGGTAAGGTTTTTGCATTGGTTTATACTAACTTATCTCATAGGTTTTGGTTGAGTTTTGTGTGGATGAAGCTTTTGAGATTTAGGAAAACCGTGATATGAGAGGAATTAAGGACACACAAAAGCTCAAGCTTGGGGATGCCCAAGGCACCCCAAGATAATATTTCAAGAAGTCTCAAGCATCTAAGCTTGGGGATGCCCCGGTAGGCATCCCACCTTTCTTCTTCAACAATTATCGGTTAGTATCGGTTGAGCCTAAGTTTTTGCTTCTTCACATGATGTATGATATCCTTGGAATGTCATTTTATTTTGTTTTGCTTGTTGTTTTAATAAAGTACTTATATCTGAAAGTTTTTAAATAAAATAGAGCCCTCAAATAGTTGCCAGGGCGGCTAAGTAAGCGACATTCACATCCCATCAACGAAACTCTTTTCTATGGAATTGCTCTAGTGTTTCACTTGTATCTTTTTGGAGTAGCTTGTCATTTAATCTTGTGCTTCACTTATATCCCATGAGTAAATTATTGAATAAATTGAATATCATAAAGTTGAAATTATATCATACCTAGTGGTAGCTTCACATTGGGTTCAGAAAGGGAAATCTTTTGAGGCCTCACAATCACAATATTGGTCATACAAGCAATTCACGAATAATTAGTATAAGAAAGAGAACTTTCACATGCAAATACACTATCCTGGAAATCTCTTGTGATTGTGAGCCCCATCAAAATATTATATGCCAAAATTGTTGACATTGGACAAGGAAGAGAACATAATGATTTATGTTTGTTCATATTCACATAGAAGTTATATTGTCATAGATCCTTAAACATGTGGTGCTTGCCCCCCATCTTTGCTAGACAAAAATTCCGCACCAAGTAGAGATACTACTTGTGCATCCAAAAACACTTAAACCCAAATCTTATATTCAAGAGTCCTCCATACCTACCTAAGGATTGAGCAAGATCCTTCAAGTAAGTTGTCATTGGTGCAATAAGGCAATAAAAATTGCTTCTAAAAGTGTTTCATCATTCAGTGTAAGAGAAAATTGAGCGTTTGTACGAACTTGTGATGGCAAAGAATAAAAGCGACAGGCTGCATAATAAAGGTTGCTATCATAAGGGGCAATATAACGTGATGTTATTTTCCACTAAGGGGTTGAGCATACAAACAAATAAGCGCATGGCAACCTCTGCTTCCCTCTGCAAAGGGCCTATCTTTTAATTTTCAGTATTTATTTTTATGCAAAGAGTCAAAGTTATTCTCTCTATTCCTTTTTATTTTTATCTTTTAGCAAGCATCATGTGGTGAGGAAAGATCTAGGCACATATGTCCAGTTGAATATGGGTAGCATGAGTTATTATTGTTGACATCACCCTTGAGGTGAATACATTGGGAGGCAAAACAACAAGCCCCTATCTTTCTATGTGTCTGGTTGAAACGTTTTGCTCATGTGTATGCGGTGAGTGTTAGCAATCATAGAAGACTATAAGATGGTTGAGTATGTGGAGCTCTTACTTAAACTCTGTTGAATAAGTTGAATTACAATTGCTTGGTAACTGAGAACATAGGTTGTTGAGTTTCAAGAGAATTCATTGTTTGAACCTTAACATGTGAATTGGTTACCACTGTAACATGAGAAGTTTTATAAGAAATAATTGATGTTATGATGCTAGGAAAAGTGATTGAAATTGTCATTGATCAAACTTATGCACTTTGCTAGCATTCACATTTCATAAATTATTTGTTCTATCATTTGCCTACTCGAGGACGAGTAGGAATTCAGCTTGGGGATGCTGATACTTCTCCAACGTATCTATAATTTATGAAGTATGCATGCTGTTCTTTTATCATTCTTGGATGTTTTACAATCATTTTAAAGTCATTTATATCATTTTTGGTACTAACCTATTGACATAGTGCCAAGTGCCAGTTGCTGTTTTCTGCATGTTTTTACATCGCAGGAAATCAATACCAAACGGAGTCCAAATGCAACGACACTTCACGGAGATTTTTTATGAACCAGAAGACATCCATTGGGCCAGAGCAGCACCTAGGGGTGCCCCGAGGGGGGCACAACCCACCAGGGCGCGCCTGGGCCCAGGTGGGTTGTGCCCACCTCGGTGGCCTCCCGCACCCCCTCTTTACCCTATAAAATCAAAAATATTCCACAACCCTTCGAGGTTAACCTAGATCAGAAGTTCCGCCGCCGCAAGGCTTTGTAGCCACCGAAAACCAATCTAGACCCCGTTCCGGCACCCTGCCGGAGGGGGGTCATCTCCGGTGGCCATCTTCATCATCCCGGCAGCCACCATGATGAGGAGGGAGTAGTTCACCCTCGGGGCTGAGGGTTTGTACCAGTAGCTATGTGTTTAATCTCTCTCTCTCTCTCGTGTTCTTGAGATGTCACGATCTTGATGTATCGTGGGCTTTGTTAATATAGTCGGATCATATGGTGTTTTCCCCTCTCTATATTGTTGTGATGAATTGAGTTTTCCCTTTGAGATTTCGTTGTTATCGGATAGCATACTTTTATGGATTCGAGAACACTTGATATATGTCTTGCAATTGAATACTCATGGTGACAATGGGGTATCATATTGATTCACTTGATATATGTTTTGGCACTCAACTCGCGGATTCCCGAGGTGACATTGGGGTAATCTATGCATAGGGGTTGATGCATGTTCTTGTCTTTGTTTCACCAGTAGAAATCTTGGGGAACTCTTTGAAGTTCTTTGTGTTGGATTGAGTATTATGAATATGAATTTGCTTTGGTATTATTTTAGTACGAACTCTAGGATAGATCGAACAGAAAGAATAGCTTTGTGTTATTTTAGTACGATGCTCCTCCATCAGGGTGCGGTGCTCCTCCACAATGAAATCACATTGTAGTGCTTCCACTAGAGAATTCGGCGCCACTGGATTAGTGGACGCCGCTGTCGTTGCTGATGCTCCCCCTCCTTCGAAGGGGATTGCTCGCCTGATTCCGGAGCCACGTTGGTCTCCGGAATGATGTCTGGCTGGGGGCCAGATTGATCAGGGCCCCCGCTGTCGGTCACCATGGGGGTCACCCCCCCCCCCCATGTCTTCGGCAGCCGAGGTATCACCCTCAGGCGCCTTCTCGGCAGCCTTGCTCGCCCCTCCGCGGCCAGGAGAGGTCCTTCGAGACAACACCTCGGTGTCATCCGCGGTGATTAGCAAAAGGGCTCGTGGTGGTGTCTCGCTCTCTGCCATCTCGGGCGGTAGAGAACTCCCCTCAAATAGCGAAGGGCTGGGGAGGTCACGAGCAGGGCTGAAAGGCACACCGTGTAATAAGTTATATTATCAAAACATAAAGGGCCGAAGACGAATAATAGACCCATTGGTACTCACGATTCGGCCAGGGGCTTCACCCAGGGAAGTCTCTTGGGGACTGGTTCGGCCTCCAAATCCGAACCATCTGAGGGGGCCATCTTCCCCCTCTTGGGCGCCTCCTCCTCCGGGTTTGTGGAGGCTGCCCTCTTCTTCTTCCTCCCCCTAAGAGGGGAGTAGCTTTCCGCTTCCTCCTCATATTCTTCCTTGCCTCCCTCGTGGGAGGAGAGGACTTCGATCTCTCCAGACACTGCATCTGAAGGACCCTTGTGGCGGAGGCCGCCTCAGGCCTCCTTGCCCTTCTTCTTCTTGGCCTTCTTCTCCGGCACCTGATAGGGCGCCGGGGCCAGCATCCCTGTCAGCTGGGGTGTGGCCGGGTCTTCAGGCAGCGGTGTCGGACACTTAATTTGCTTCGCCTTTGCTATCCAGCCATGTATGAAGGACAGAAAATTCATTATGTCTAAAACTTATTGACCGAATAGATATTCGGGAAAATTATACTTACCGGTGTGGCCGGATTCTTGATGTCAATACCAATGTCTTCGGCCTTCTTCGACCACGTTTATTGGGCCTTGAAGAGCAGCTTCTAGATGTCTTCGTGCGTTGTGCCGAAGAAGCGCTTCAAGGTCCATGGATATTCCGGATTGAACTCCCACATGTGAGAGGGCCGGAGTTGGCAGGGAAGAATCCGGCGGAAGAGCATCACCTGAATCACGTTAGTTAGACTGGTGTTATTGCCAATCATATTTGTGATGCGCTTTTGCAGCATCAGCACTTCCGCCGTGGATCCCCAGTCCAGACCCTTAGCGGTCCACGAGGTAAGCCGTGTAGGGGGTCCGGATCTGAACTCAGGAGTGGCCGCCCACTTGGCGTCACGGGGTTCGGTGATATAGAGCCACTCCTGCTGCCACACCTTGATAGTCTCCACGAAGGCCCCCTTGGGCCAAACTGCGTTGGGGAGCTTGCTTACCATGGCGCCGCCACAGTCCGCATGCTTCTCGTCGACCACCTTCAGCTTCAGATTGAAGACCTTGAGCCATAAGCCGAAGTATGGGGGGATGCGGAGTAGCGCCTTGCACACGACGATGAACGCCGAGATGTGGAGGAAAGAATTCGGGGCTAGGTCATGGAAATCTAGCCCGTAGTAGAACATAAGGCCCCGGACGAAGGGATGGAGGGGAAACCCTAGCCCACGAAGGAAGTGGGGGATGAAGATGACCCTTTCGCCAGGATCCGGAGTGGGGATGACTTGATCCTTGGCAGGGAGCCCGTGCGTGATGTCCGTCGATAGATATCCCGCCCCCCGAAGCTCCTTGACGTCCTTCTCGGTGACGGAGGAGGCCTCCCACTTGCCCTTTGAACCAGATCCTGACATAGCTGGGGAGGCTGGTGGCGGTGAGAAATTTTGAAGTTTGGGCGCTGGAGCTTGAAGATGGGAAGGCAGGAGAAGGAAGAAGGCGTGGGGAAAAAGAGCAATCTTTACCCTCTCATATAGGCGGTGAATATCAAGCGCTCCCTCAAGCCTTAAAACATGCTTGTTCCCAAGGAGTCCTGCGAATGGCACGGTTGGATTACACAAAACCGTATTGATGAGCATACCGTAATGGGCGGGCACGATCTATATTTTGACAAGACATGCCAATGGAGGCTATGCCTCGAAACACGAAGCGGGAGGAGTGACGGTTCGAAATGTTAAGAGGTCAGACGTGACATTTTGCCGAAAAAGTTGTCAGTGAAAAGACACTGTTTTTTTGATATCTTGCCTTCGTGGCTAAGGGTTGTAATAATTATACAGAGCCGGATAAAGTTCTTTTGTTCAGAAAATTTCTTTGAAGTGTTCAAGAGGAGGAACCCGCCTTGCAATGCCGGAGACAATCCGTGTGCCGAACATATCATCATTGAAGACTGGTTCAGGGGCTACTGAGGGAGTCCTGGATTAGGGGGTCCTCGGGTGTCCGGGCTATTCGATCTGGGCCAGACTGATGGGTCGTGAAGATACAAAGCGGAAGACCTTCCCCCGTGTCCGGGTAGGACTCCCCTATGCGTGGATGGCAAGATAGGTGTCCGGATATGTATTTTCCTTCCTCTACAAAACCGACTCTGTACAACCCTAGGTCCCTCCGATGTGTATATAAACCGAAGGGTTTAGTCCATAGGGACAATTAGAATTCACATAGTCTAGAAATCCAGGGTTTGTCCAATAAGATATCGAGGTAGATCAGCTCTTGTAACCCCCATACTCGTCAAATACAATCAAGCAGGACGTAGGGTTTTACCTCCATTAAGAGGGCCCGAACCTGGGTAAACATTGTGTCCCACTTGTCCCTTGTTACCCTTGATCCTCAGACGCACAGTTCGGGACCCCCTACCCGAGATCAGCCGGTTTTGACACCGAAACCAACCAATCAAACACCTAACGTATGACAACTCCGAATTCTGCACACGTTTAGCGCGATGACGTCCCTCTCCTTCTTGATCTAGCAAGGTGTCGAGGAAGTAGATGAGTTATGTCAACACGACGGCATGGTGACGGCGATGGTGAAGTGATCCGCGCAGGGTATGACCGGGGGTGTAAACTATAGAGGGGGGCGCCGCACACAGCTAACAATTGATGTTGTTCTGTTCTAGGCTCCCCCTCCTCATCTATACCCCTATATAGTGTGTGAATAACTTTGAAAGTTGGTCGTTGGATGAAGCCAATCCGACGGTACAAAGATGGCGAATCCGAGCACTACTAGCCATTGGATATCATCTACATTACACCATATTCTGCCACATGTAGAATCTAGAAGACTCCATGGTTGAACTTAAGCATAATGCACAAACCTCAAAACACAAGCATTTCTCCTTTGTTCTAGAATCTTCCATATCTTAATTGCCCAAACTTCTTTTTTCAAAATGAATTGCCACTATTTGTTTTTACTTTATGCTTTACAATGCACAATTCCATGAATCTTAAAATACATTTTATAAAACTAATTGATTTTGAACTAGATGAACTATAAGAATTGAACGAACATCTACATCATGCATATATGACTCAAAGCTTACATGCTATAGTGTGCTATTTATTCATAATTTGGTTACCAAATCTCACGTGTACCTTACTAGTATATATAGGTGGGAGGGAGGGAGGAGCAGCCATAGGAGGCGCCCAAGTAGGAGGAATCCTACTTGGAGTCCTTCCCAAGCCGCGCGCCCCCCTGCCATATATAACCGAGAGGGAAGGAAGTAGTAATCCCAATCCACACTTTCCTTGCCCTCACCTCTTTCCTTCTCCTCCTCAAAGAGATGGCCTCTATAGGGGCGGACCAGGGCTGGTGTGTTCCCTCACTTGGCCCATAAGGCCCATATCTTTGCCGGGGGTGCCCGAAACTCCTTTTCAGTGACCCAATAAGTACCCGATACCCTCCGGAACACTTCCGGTGTCCGAATACCATCGTCCTATATATCAATTGTTACCTCTCGACAATTTCGAGACTCCTCGTCATGTGCGTGATCTAATGCGGGACTCCGAACAACATTCGGTCACCAAATCACATAACTCATATAATACTATATCGTCATCGAACGTTAAGCGTGCAGACCCTACGGGTTTGAGAACTATATAGACATGACCGAGACACCTCTCCGGTCAATAACCAATAGTGGAACCTGGATGCCCATATTGGCTCCTACATATTCTACGAAGATCTTTATCGGTCGAACTGTTATGACAACATACGTAATTCCCTTTGTCCATCGGTATGTTACTTGCCCGAGATTCAACCGTCGGTATCCACATACCTAGTTCAATCTTGTTACCGGCAAGTCCCTTTACTCGCTCCATAATACATCATCTTGTAACTAACTCATTAGTCACTTTGCTTGCAAGGCTTCTTATGATGTGCATTACCGAGAGGGCCCAGAGATACCTCTCCGATACTCAAAGTGACAAATCCTAATCTCGATCTATGCCAACCCAACAAACACCTTCCGAGATACCTGTAGAGCATCTTTATAATCACCCAGTTAGGTTGTGATTTTTGATAGCACACAAGGTATTCCTCCGGTATCCGGGAGTTGCATAATCTCATAGTCGAAGGATTATGTGTTTGACATGAAGAAGGCCATAACAATAAAACTGAACGATCAATACGCTAAGCTAACAGATGGGTCTTGTACATCACATCATTCTCCTAATGATGTGATCATGTTCATCAAATGACAACATATGTCTATGGTTAGGAAACTTAACCATCTTTGATTAACGAGCTAGTCTAGTAGAGGCTTACTAGGGACAGGGTGTTTTGTCTATGTATCCACACATGTATCAAGTTTTCGGTTAATACAATTCTAGCATGAATAATAAACATTTATCATGATATAAGGAAATATAAAATAACAACTTTGTTATTGCCTCTAGGGCATATTTCCTTTAGTGAGTTGTACCATAACTTAATTTCAATGTAAGTCGGGGCCTTCTTTGCAAAAGAAGTATGTTCCAGCAGGCCAACAGCGGAGTGAAGTTCATTGGGCGGTCATTGGACTTGTCCTCAAAATTCACTTTGGTCACCATATTCAAGAATAAATCGAGGGTGCATGGGCCACTTGCAGGCGTTTGTTTTTTTTGCAAAACACTATGTAGTACATGATCCTGTAAAAAATCCATCCCTCGAATCCCTAGCCCCATGTCCCCATTGTTTGACGACCACATCCCAAATAGCCCCCCCCAGCCTTCATCATGTCATGTTTGATGTATTAGGACAAGAAAGAAAATAAGAAACTACTGCCTCTTGAATTTTTAAAAGCAACCTACACCAAAAAGAAGAATGAGACATGAGTGCGGATGCACGAATAGCACACTAAGCATTCTGTAATATTTGCAATTCACATGTAATGTGCCACCGAAAATATTATGTTTCTAACATTGTACTAACAACGCTTCAATAATACCGCACACTAAAATGGGGGAAATGCAAAAAAACTCCAGTAGAAGATGAGCCACCAAAAATAGATCTGCAGATTATTGCAGAGGTTCTCAGGGGCAAGAGCAAGTCGAGCATGTTCCTCGTAAGCATGGGAGTGTCATCTGTCTCCAGGCACAAAGCAACCTCTCATGAAAGCATGAGAGAGATATAATAGAGGATTGCATCCCAAGAGATAGCTGCGAGATCGGCAGCTAATAAGTATCAACATGAGATGAATGCAAGAATGGTACGTATGGCAGCAACAGGAAATTGAAGAGTTCAAAAGAAAACAATAAGAAGAAATTGAAGCTCTGGAGAAGGAAAAAAAACGAGAAAGTTGATACTCTTGAAAACAAGCAACAAGACCTCGATGGAGCGACGAGTTACATCTTAAGTCAGTAACACAACTTTCCCAAAACAACATGTCACAACCCTATTGGTGTTCTTCTTCGCCGTGAAACTTCGGTTGTTTCTTATTATTATGTCATGTCTGGTACTCCGTTTGTTTCTTATTCACGTGTGATACTTTGTCAAATGGCTTATTGTTCTTGTTTAACTTTCACAATAGGTTTGCCTTTTTATTGGGTTACTTTCTGAATTTCTCTTCAACAAGTTAAACTTTTCCTGAGAACTTAGGGTTTTTTTGTAGTATACCATTATTCTCTAGTCGTCATGATCTTCTATATCAACTCCATTCTGGCCTCCAGGGTTAAAGGCATAAATGTTCCACCTACACCAATAACAAGATTCGCTGTCTATCTCGTGATAAAAACAAATGGATATAACATATTCAGCGAAGCCATGTTTAGCAGAAAGAATCAAAAGTTTAGACTATCTCCCCCAAGATTAGTATAAGCTTTCATCGAGTTTTGTTCTTTGAATGAGTTTAAGCCCCCCCCCCCCCCCCCCCCCCCCCCCGCGAGCCTCGCTATTTTGGAGAGAGGGGTAAACTTGATAAAAAAATCTCTCCACACGCCTTCCAACTGGGTATGCTACAATAAGGAAGCCTGCTATACCTTTCTTTAGTTTTATTCTTCAAAGAGAATTTAAAGAGTTTAAGCACCACAAAGAGCGTCAAAGAACATTAGATATGCTTGATGGTCTTCTTCTTCATCTCCTGAAAAGGCATGATTTTTCACTTCACTGATTAATTCACGATTAGTCGAATAATCGTAAATGAAATTGGTAGGATACACTATGAGAGATCTTGATCCCATGTAAGGAGCATGATACTCATTAAATTTCCCCCCCTTTTGGAGTGATTGTCATGTCTACAAACAAAGTGTAAGCTCACTAGTTTGATATTTTCATATTTCTTCTATTAATGAAGCTCGTCGCTCCTCTAGAAAACACGAAATATAATCTAGTAGATAAGTTCTTCCCGAACGAGTAGAGACTCTGTTAGTGACAGCTAGCTTCTACAATAAAAAGAACCTGTCACCTGGAGGTTACAAATTCGCTAAAAAAATATTTGTTATTTGTATAGTTCTTCAAATCATGTTGCATGGGACATTGAATTGGACAATACGCATTATGTGCAACACAGATAAACAACTTACTAAACAATCATAAAGCTATAATCACAAATGACGACATACATAATAGGCACAAAATCTTACCAATCCCCTATATCTCCCATGCCTAGGAGAATTACTCACACATAGGAGGGGGACAACCAAACATCACAGAGATAAGTACATAGGAAATTATATCAATATTATCATGAAGATCCACAACAAGATGAATGATTAAATGTATCTCAATCTCAAGAGAGCACAAATGGATCTCCGACGATTAGTCTTCTCTGGATCTCTTCTCTCTCTGTTCTGGATGGTGTGGCAGCGGCTCTGTGTCTCTCATGCGACGCCTCCTTTCACGAAAGTCGTTCCTCTTGATGAGGTGGTGGCGGCTGTCGGTGTCAAAACTGGCGGATCTCGGGTAGGGGTCCCGAACTGTGCGTCTAGGCGGATGGTAACAGGAGACAAGGGACATGATGTTTTTACCCAGGTTCGGGCCCTCTCGATGGAGGTAAAACCCTACTCCTGCTTGATTGATATTGATGATATGGGTAGTACAGGAGTGGATCTACCACGAGATCAAGGAGGCTAAACCCTAGAAGCTAGCCTATGGTATGATTGTTGTAATGGTTGTTCGTCCTACGGACTAAAATCCTCCGGTTTATATAGACACCGGAGAGGGCTAGGGTTACACAGAGTCGGTTACAATGGTAGGAGATCTACATATCCGTATCGCCAAGCTTGCCTTCCACGCCAAGGAAAGTCCCATCCGGACACGGGACGAAGTCTTCAATCTTGTATCTTCATAGTCTTGGAGTCCGGCCGATGATGATAGTCCGGCTATCCGGACACCCCCTAGTCCAGGACTCCCTCAGTAGCCCCTGAACCAGGCTTCAATGACGATGAGTCCGGCGCGCATATTGTTCGGCATTGCAAGGCGGGTTCCTCCTCCGAATACTTCATAGAAGATTGTGAACACCAGGATAGTGTCCGACTCTGCAAAATAAGTTCCACATACCATCGTAGAGAGAATAATATGTACACAAGTTCGATCTGCTAACGTATTTTGTGGCATGACGTCACACCACCACCAAGCCTTTACTTGAATCGTTTTTATTATACCACCTCAGCGCGTTTAGCGAAGCGGTTTCCTTGGCACGTCTTGTCGAAGCAGAGATCATGTTCCCCTTATTCCGGGATTCCCATCAATAAGGACGTGGGTAACCCAACCGCGCCATTGATTGTGGCGCTTGGGAGATAAGCGAGTTTTACCAGGCCGATGGGGACGCATAGTCTTCGTCCGCCCATATATAAGGGGATAAGGATCCACCTTTTTTACCTACGCCTTCTTCCTCCTTTGCTTATCCATCTCCGCGCACTCGAGCTCCAGCGCCCAAGTCCACACATCTCGTCTCAACCTTCTCCAGCCATGTCCGGAGCGGCAGGCAAGTGGATGGCCTCCTCCGTTACGGAGGGGCACATCGAGAAGCTGTGCGGCGCCGGATACCTATCCAGCAACATCGCGCACCGGCTGCTCGACGAGGGGCAGCTCATCCCCACCCCCAGGCCTCATGAGAGGGTCGTATTCCTTCCCCACTTCCTCCGTGGACTGGGCTTCCCACTTCATCCCTTCGTCCGGGGGCTCATGTACTACTACGACCTGGACTTCCACGATCTGGCGCCAAACTTCATCCTCAACATCTCGGCGTTTATCGTCGTGTGCGAGGCCTTCCTCTGCATCCAGCCCCACTTCGGCTTGTGGCTAAAAACCTTCAATGTCAAGCCGAAGGTAGTGAAGGGCATCCAAGCGGAGTGCGTAGGCGCCATGGTGGGCAAAATGCCCAACGTCATCTGGCTCGAGGGTGCCTTCGTGGAGTCCGTCAAAGCGTGGCAATCGGGGTGGTTCTACATCACCGAGCCGCGTGACCCTAAATGGGCGGCGGCCCCCGAGTTCAGATCTGGTACCCCTATGCAGCTCACCTCCTGGAAAGAGAAGGGCTTGCTATGGGGTAGTTCGGAGGAGCTGACCGGACTCCAGTCCTGTCTCCAGACCCTGGTGAACAAGAAGCTCAAGCTTGTCAATGTGATCCAGGTCATGCTCGTCCGCCGGATTCTCCCCTGCCAGCAACGGGCCTTCAATTTGTGGGAGTTCGATCTGGCGCAGCACCGGACCCTGAGCGGGCTCTTCGACATGACATACGAAGCTTCCTGGAGGGTGATGTTCAAGGGGGGAGAAGCCCCCGCATCCGCAACTGAAGATCGCGGATTCAGCATGAAGCACCCGGCCGGCGAGGTAAGCTTTGCTATCCTTTATGGGACACTTATTTCTTTCATAGTTTGACTCTACGTGGGATCTAAAACTCCCGATGCCTTTAACAGGACTGGCAGAGGACGTCCGGACAGGTTGACTATCCGGCTCCCCTTCCCAAAGACCCAGCGGACACCCGTTTGACGGGGCTGCTGGTTTCGGCCCTTTACGTGGTGCCGGAGAAGAAGGCCAAGAAGAAGGCCACGGGAACCCGAAGGAGTTCCCGGCGCCAGGTGGTATCGGACTCATCGTCCGATGGCTCCGAGGCGGACTCCTCCCCCGAAGATGAGGAGGAGAAAGAGGACTCTCCCCCAGAGGGGGAGAGAGGAAGAGGAAGGCTTCCCCAACGGGGGAGGCCGAAGGGTCCAAGAAGGGAAGGACCCTTCCTCCGGACTGCTCCGCCAACGCCGACGACGGCGACGAGGGGTGGCCCTCAAGGGCCAAGCCCCCGGCAAGATCGTAAGTATCCGGATTCCTGAATGATTTATAATTTCTCTTTTGTGCCACATAGTGTCCTTCTAATGCCGCATACAACCTGTAGTCCGGCCGAGGACGATTTTCCCGCTTCTTCGAGCGGGTCCTTGGCTCCGTCGGATGTGGATTCCATTCCGACCGCCTCCACCCCTCGTGATGCTGAGGACTCCGAGGTGGGATCCCAGGAGGGGACCCGCCAGGAGGGGGAGGCTCCGGAGGTGCCACAAGGCAACCTCCCGGACTTCGCACCGGACTCTGCCCCGGAACCAGCAGTGGTTCCAGAGTCCGGCAGGTGGCCCCTTCGTAAGAAGGGCAAGACCGTGACACCGGCAGCCTCCGTCCAACCGGAGGCGCCGGATAACTTGTTGGAGGCGCTCAACGGTGCTTCCATCGAGGAAGAACACCGCACTATCATGAGTGCGGTGATTCAGAAGGTTCAGCTCGCCAAGAGCGGGCTGACCGAAGCCTGTAGCAGCCTTCTAACAGGCTTTGAGGTAAGAAGTTTTAAAATATGTAATGTAATACCACATAGTCAGTAGCCCCTGATGCTCGGTTCGGTGTTCGAAAAGAAAAGCCGGACTGAGGATCTAAAAAGATATACGCAGGAGTTCTAAAAATTATGTCAATATGGGTTTGCAGGCTGCGCTGCTGACCTCTGCCGCACTGACTGCGGAGGATGATGCTTTGAAGTAGAACCTCGAGCGGTCCGAGAACGAGCTCGGCCTTGCCAAGAAGCAGCTCGAGGACAAAGAAGGTGAGTAACACCGTATTAAATTTGTACCTTACAGAAAAGGATTTTGGTTGCAATAGAAATAACAAGGATAACATGGGCACTGCAGGGGCCACGAACGAGGTGGCGACCCTGAAGGAGGCCGTGTCCGCGGCCGAACGTAATGCGGCCGCGGAACGAGCGGAGCGAGAGAAGCAGGAGGCGCGGGTGGCGGAGGTGCGGCAAGAGCTCCAGGCTCTCATGGAAAAGCATGAGAGTTTGGAGCGTGACTCGAAGACTCGAGAGTCCGAGCTTGCCTCGGCTCTTGAGAGTGCCAAAGCCGCTAAGGCCGAGGCCCATAAGGCCCTCCAGGAGATTGAGGCGGTGAAGAAAATAGCGGCGGGTAAGGCATTTTTCATGCAAAGCAAGCATGTGAATGTGAATTACCTGTTACTTACCCGAATTCGGAGCTCTCCAGGAGCGTTTGTAGATCTGCCTCGCAGCGTGTCCGATGCCGCCGCATTCTATCGGGCCGAGCAGGGGAGCTCAACGGAGAAGGTCTTCTGGTCTCAGTATGCTGAGGCCGTACTTCCGGTGCCCCTTAGTGACCAGCTGAAGCAGCTGGTCGAGCTCCACAAGGTAGCCGAACAGGCCATGAAGGGCGTCGTAGTTTGGCTGTGGCCTGAAGAGGCCATGCCTGGGAGCTACTTCGGCCTGGTGCGGTGGCTGGTGGATGCATGTCCCTGGGTGGAAGTCATCAAGCGCTCCACCTGCATTGAAGGTGCCCGTCGGGCCCTTGCCCGTGCAAAAGTGCATTGGGGCAGGCTGGATGCTGAGAAGCTTCTGACGGACGTGCCGCCGGCGGGCAAGGAGTATCGCACGCCCGAAATGTATTATAAGAGTGTCCTGAAGGGTGCCCGCAAGATTGCAGATGAGTGCTCCAAAGATGTAATATTTGAGTAGACTCGCAATGTGTTATCCTGTGCGCTGAAAACTTTGTTCATATGCGTTAAGCAACGCTTATTAATTTAAAATATTACCTTCTGTGCGGCCGTTTATCAAATCTGAGAGATGGCAAGTCGTCGGCTTCAGCCCCCATGCCACGAGTGCTGGGGTGTTCGGGATAAACTTGAGCGCTCTTGTTCCCATTTTTGGGTCCATCTAGGGAGGCGCTCAACACGACGAACAAGGCAACCAGACTTATAATGCTTGAACACTCTCACTTAGCCATAGAATTCTATAATTTTAAATTTCGGCGAAGCCCCTAGTGTTCAGAAGACCGAGTTCGGGGTGCTATCCACGCCTGGGCCGGACAAAGCAGGCTCCTCGCTCTAAGCGGCATAAGTCTTTAGGGACTCGAAAAGACCTCTCGAACAGCGACCAGCTCTCGCCTTATCATGACGGTCAGTTTTAGCTTTCTCCACTAAGGCGCTCGCCCAGCTCAACCGGGGCGCAATCGCAGTGGTTCTCCCAGTGCTACCTTAGCCGATAGAACGGAACGTAAGGTACCAAAACATGGGAGCCGCGCAAACCCAACTATTGACCCAAGACATGATTCGGAGCCAATGCATATAGTGCTATAAGTTCGGGGTGCCGCACTTGTGAAAGTGTTCGGACTTATCACACCGTAATGCGGGGAACATAAGCCACTGGTGTATTTGGCCGTACCAAAGTGTACGGATGCAAGATGTCATAAATGAACATATATGTATAAAAAAAGGAATGCAATTATAAGCAAAAAGTGATGCATTGTTTATTCCAGGAATTCTGCCATGAGTGCAGAATGATAGAAATAGTGCGGTAAGCAAGGGATTGGACTATTAGACATGTCCCCCTCCAGGGGTAGGCTGCGGAATGGTGTATTAAACAGATTTAATGCTCATAGGAGACCACCTGAGTGTTCGTCGTAGCCATAATCCTTTCCTGGTTGTTTCATCGTGAGTTCGGCAGGTCCGCTGCCGGACAGGGCCTCTGGTGAACGGAGTCCTGTGGAAGGAAAAAAAGAAAAAGAAAAAGAGCGACACACTTGGGAGCCCCTGGTGTGGTTGAGCCGCACTCTGGGCCTGTCGTGGTCGTGCCCCTCCCCCTATGCCCATGGTATCTCCAGAGTGTAATGATGTACGCAAAGGGCTAGTCTTGTAATCATGCAAGGGCTGGGGTTGGGGACGGATTGCTACGCGTGCTCGGAACCTGCCAGGTGGTCTTGATGTATGTTACTCCGGGCGCGTTTGGCCATGTCCGGTCATTTAACGGTCGGACTCGAAAATTGCCTTAAGAGGCTGCTCTATACTTCCGCCGCGAGAGCCACTGTGTGTTCCTCCGTTCGAAGGGAGCGTTCAGTGTTTCCGTTGACCGTGATGACTCCACGAGGGCCTGGCATCTTGAGCTTGAGGTATGCATAATGCGGCACCGCGTTGAACTTTGCAAACGCGGTTCGTCCGAGCAGAGCGTGATAGCCACTGCGGAACGGGACTATATTGAAGATTAACTCCTCGCTTCGGAAGTTATCCGGGGATCCGAAGACCACTTCCAGTGTGACTGAGCCTGTACAATTGGCCTCTACACCTGGTATGACGCCTTTAAAGGTCGTCTTTGTAGGTTTAATCCTTGAGGGGTCTATGCCCATCTTGCACACTGTATCCTGATAAAGCAGGTTCAGGCTACTGCCGCCGTCCATCAGGACTCTGGTGAGGTGAAATCCATCAACAATTGGGTCTAAAACCAATGCGGCGAGTCCTCCATGGCGGATACTGGTGGGGTGGTCCCTTCGATTGAAAGTGATCGGGCAAGAGGACCATGGATTGAACTTCGGGGCGACTGGCTCCATCGCATATACGTCCCTAAGTGCACGCTTCCGCTTCCTCTTGGGTATGTGGGTTGCGTATATCATGTTTACCGTCCGCACTTGTGGGGGAAAACCCTTCTGTCCTCTACTGTTCGGCGGCCGGGTCTCTTCCTCGTCATCTCTATGCAGCCCCTTGTCATTGTTTTCGGCAATTAACTTGCCTGCCTGCTTGAATACCCAACAATCCTTGTTGGTGTGATTAGCTGGCCTTTCGGGGGTGCCATGTATCTGGCAAGAGCGGTCGAGTATTCGGTCCAAATTGGACGGACCCGGAGTAGTTCTTTTAAATGGATTTTTCCGCTGACCGGGTTTTGAGCCTCTGAATCCGGCGTTGACTACCGTATCCTCAGTGTTATCGCTGTTAACGCGGCGTTTGTTTTTGTTACGACGCGACCTGCCATTGCGGTCCTTGTAGTCCGGACTGCCATAATTTTTGCTGAGGTTGTTACTACAGGCTAGCCAGCTGTCTTCCTGTCCTAGGTGCCGGGCCAGCCACTCGTCGCGGATGTTATGTTTGAAGGCTGTGAGGGCCTCTGCATCCGGACAGTCGATGATTTGATTTTTCTTTGTTAAGAACCGTGTCCAGAACTGTCTGGCCGATTCGTCTGGCTGCTGAATTATGTGGCTTAGGTCATCGGCGTCTGGTGGTCGCACATATGTGCCCTGGAAGTTGTCGAGAAATGCGGCTTCCAGGTCCTCCGAACACCCAATTGACTCTGCTGGCAAGCTGTTAAGCCAATGCCGAGCTGGTCCTTTAAGCTTGAGTGGGAGATACTTGATGGCGTGGAGATCATCACCGCGGGCCATATGGATATGAAGGAGATAATCTTCGATCCAAACCGCGGGGTCCGTTGAGCCATCGTATGATTCAATGTTCACGGGTTTAAACCCTTCAGGGATTTGATGATCCATTACTTCATCTGTGAAGCATAGTGGGTATGCGGCGCCTCTATACTGGGCAATATCACGACGTAGCTCAAGAGAGCTTTGTCTGCTGTGTTCGGCCCGGCCGGAGTTGCTGTCTCCGGCGCGACGGTAGTCGTCGTGGATCGTGGGGCGCCCACGTGATCCGTAGATAGATCTTGATTGTTTTGCCTTGTCCTCCAATATGTCTCGCAAGTCCGGCGCATTCCCCCATGGTTTCGCGCTTTTCGAGCGGTGCCGGGGTACGGTTCTGGTGGAGGGCCTAGATGCCTCTCTGTCGCGGCCACGAGGTGGTTGGTCTGCCGTATTGTGCGCTGGCGATGAAGGTTTGTATGCTTCCTCCTCTAATCGGGGGAGCAGCTTGCGTTTTGTGTAGCTTTTGGAGGGGCGTTCGAGTTCATGCTCTTCGGCCGCGAGGACCTCGGTCCATCTGTCGGCCAGCAGGTCTTGATCAGCTCGAAGCTGTTGCTGCTTTTTCTTTAGGCTGTTCGCCGTGGCCATTAGCCTGCGTTTAAAATGCTCTTGTTCGACGGGATCCTCGGGCACGACGAATTCGTCGTCGTTGAGGCTTGCCTCATCTCCGGAGGGAGGCATGTAATTATCATCCTCTACCTCTTCGTCTGTCGCTCTCTCTTGAGGGATGGCTTCTCCGTCCTCCTGTGCTGAATCTTGCTGGAGGGGGTTGTCTTCGGCACTCTCTGGGGTGTTATTGTCTCCGGTGCCGGAATCTCCATTCTTGCTGTGGCGGGATTTAGAGCGGCGCTGCTGACATCGGCGCTTGGGCTGTTTCTTAGAGGAATCTGCCTCCGCTGCTTCTTCGCCGTTCCCATCCTTTGGGATGTCCACCATATATATGTCGTATGATGAGGTGGTCTTCCAGTGCCCCGTAGGCGCTGGTTCTTGATCGTCTCCGGCATCGTCGTCCATACCGTCGATGTCTTCGGAGTCGTAGTCTAGCATGTCGGTTAGATCGTCGACAGTGGCTACAAAGTGGGTGGTGGGTGGGCTTTGAATTTCTTCGTCGTCCGCATCCCAACCATCCTGACCGCAGTCCGGCCAGGGCTCTCCTGATAACGAGAGATACTTTAGCGAATTTAGGATGTCGCCAAAGGGTGAGTGCTGAAAGATGTCCGCAGCGGTGAACTCCATGATCGGCGCCCAATCGGATTCGATTGGCAGGGGCGCAGGAGGTTCGGAGTCCGGCAAGGAGTCCGGCACCTCGGAGTCACGAGCTTTGCAAAGGACAAGGTCAGTATTCGGCTCCATCGTCGTAGAGATTGCAGCTCCCGAGGCGGTGTCCAGCCACCTGTCCTCGATCTGCGCAGTCGGCTCCGAACTAGGGGTCGGAGCGGACTCATGTGCGGCTTCCAGGGCACTGGCCGGCGGCAGAGCTAAATCATGCCCATCGTGACAGTGCGGCGCGCTCGGCTGTGGCTCAAATCCATCAAAGATCAAGTCTTCGCGGATGTCAGCCGTGAAGTTTAGGCTTCCAAACCTGACCTGATGGCCAGGGGCATAGCTTTCGATCTGCTCCAGATGGCCAAGCGAATTGGCCCGCAGTGCAAAGCCGCCGAATACGAAGATCTGTCCAGGGAGAAAAGTCTCACCCTGGACTGCGTTGTTGCTGATTGAAGAAGCCATCAAGCCTATCGGTGACGACACAGAGGAACTCTCAATGAAAGCACCAATGTCGGTGTCAAAACCGGCGGATCTCGGGTAGGGGGTCCCGAACTGTGCGTCTAGGCGGATGGTAACAGGAGACAAGGGACACGATGTTTTTACCCAGGTTTGGGCCCTCTCGATGGAGGTAAAACCCTACTCCTGCTTGATTGATATTGATGATATGGATAGTACAAGAGTGGATCTACCACGAGATCAAGGAGGCTAAATCCTAGAAGCTAGCCTATGGTATGATTGTTGTAATGGTTGTTCGTCCTACGGACTAAAACCCTCCGGTTTATATAGACATCGGAGAGGGCTAGGGTTACACAGAGTCGGTTACAATGGTAGGAGATCTACATATCCGTATCCCCAAGCTTGCCTTCCACGCCAAGGAAAGTCCCATCTGGACACGGGACAAAGTCTTCAATCTTGTATCTTCATAGTCTTGGAGTCCGGCCGATGATGATAGTCCGGCTATCCGGACACCCCCTAGTCCAGGACTCCCTCAGCGGTGGTATATTGTACAAGCGTGTGTGCTCGTACCATACACCTTCTTGCGCTTTGGATAGTCTATTGTGATCTTGACCAAAAGGGAAGTTGCTCCATTTGATGGGATCTTGATTGGTTTCCTTTCAGAAATATATATTTCTGTACAATAATAGGAAAACAAGTTTCTTCTTTCTCGAAGGATTAGTGTTAGAAAAATGCGAGATATGTGAAACCCCCCAGTAAAACCACATCAAAACCCTCTTATAAAAGTGACAAATATCAAGCCATCAATGCTAGAGTTTTCTATCGTCACTTCTAATTGCCAAGATGTCGCCATTGAACTTGTGTTGAGCCTGCTTGAGTTCATGAGTGTTTCTCATCCTTGGATGAAAGAAAGAATACTCGTATCTTGAATAGTCACTGACAATGACACTATCATAGGATGGAGGCCCAGAGAGATCCGAATGAAGGAGTTTCAAAGGCCTTGGAGCCGAGACAATACCCTTGGGAGGAACCTTTGCGACCGCCAAGGGATCTACACCCTTTTCTAGTTCCTCCAGATTCTCGTCCAAAACAACATTTTATTCTTCGTCCTCCAACAAGTTTAGGTGCTGGAGGCTCTCCCAAACCCCCCTCCCGTGACATGTAAACCTTCTTCGCAGACACATGGACACCTTTTTTTGCGAATACGCAAAGCTTGTGTATTTTTTCATTGATAGAAGAAGTTGAAGTGAGAACATATGAGGGAGGGGGTACATCGGATGGCACAACCAAAGGTGGCATAGACATGGTGCCAGAGCAGAAAAACATGGGATGCTAGTCCCAAATAGAAGCTACAACACAACACTAAACAACCCTATCTAAGAGAAACAACCCTAACCAAGACAATGGCCCGAAACTAGAAATCTAATAGCAAACACACCACGACCAAGCAAGATGATGCCTCCCGGAAGGGGAACGACGTGATGATGTTGCCGTCGTTCGGTCCGAGGAACTGGACCTGGGGTTTCCCTCGGTGCTTCAGTAGGGGAATGGAGAAAACGTTGTGGCAGCGCCTCCTGGAAGGGGATGACACCCGCAGCTGTCGCCGCTGCCAGCATCAGCAAACGAGTAGGGATTTTGCCCTGGCCTATGTTGGAACAATCCCAAGGATGCCGGGACATGATCCAAAGACGAGAACATGTCGTAAGATGGGGCCGCTATCGCCAGAAGGGGCGCTATGCCCAATGCTGAAGTGGCAACGGGAGCCACCGGAAGCGCGGGCACGGGATCTAGCGAATGAGGGGCAATGGAAGGTGTGGCGGTCGGGGTTGGCGAGGCCTCTTTTTGGATCTTTTGGATCTTCATGACCTTCTCTAGCCTTATGTTCGTTGGCTTTCTCTGCTCATTGTGATCCCTTGTCACCGTCAACCCCATCCTGCGGGCATGAACCGGGACAAGATGCGCTAGCTCATCTTCTCCACGAGACTTAAGGGCATGAGAATCCCGAGGCCTCCGATCCCATCTCGAGATTTGTTGCTTGCTGTATAGGCATTTTTTTGCTGTTTTCGAAAATGGGGGGACTCCCCAGCCTCTGCATCAGAATGATGCATACAGCCATCTTTATAGATAAGCAAATAGGTTCAACAAAGTCTTATAGTCTGAAACAGAGTAACGGCAAGCTCACAAAGAGCCACAACGCCAAAAAAAGCCAAAAGGCCACAACCGGCTAGCATAACAAAGATAGGAAAACTAATCGCCTATCCTATTACATGACCGCCATCCAAACCGGTTGAAGATATCCCGTGCTACCGACTCCCACCGGATAGATCCAGTAACCAAACGCTCCCTGGCCTCCGTCGGAGTGAGTAACGACCACATATGGATCAGCGCAGTGGCTCAGAATATAACCTGCAAAAATGAATATTTTTTGTTCTGTTAAAAGCCAAATCACTTCTGCAGTTCCAAATTGCCCATAACAAAGCACATACTCCTACGCGAATGTGTCTAACCGTTTTGAACTCTATCCTAACAAGCCATGTTCCAAATAATGTACTGACAGAATTTGGAGGAATAATGTTATAGGCAATATGCATCGTCTTCCGCAAAACTTTGGCCAACGAACAATCAAAGAAAAGGTGTTTGATGGTTTCATCCTGATCACAAAAACTACACCTAGTAGATCATGTCCATTTGCGCTTTACCAAGTTATCCTTTGGTAATATGACTTGTTTATGTACAAACCACATAAACACTTTAATTTTCCAAGGAACTTTGACTTTGCAAACATATTCTGAACTAGGAATGGCGCTAGAGTTGATAACATCGATATACATCGATTTAACTGTGAACTCTCCAGACCTAGTAAGCTTCCAGCACAACTGATCAGACTGATGAGATAGCTGAACCTCCATCAGTCTACTCACCAGATGAAGCCACGCTTCCCACCGGTCTCCAACTAGCGTCCTCCTAAATTGAATATTAAGGGGGATGGACTGCATAATCGTTGCAACCAAAGCATCACGTCGTTGAACAATACAATGCAGGGACGGATACTGAAGCACCCGCAGCATTTCACCAAGCCAAGTATCCTCCCAGAAGCGCGTGGTATTGCCATTACTGACTATAAACTTTGTCCTATTAAACAAGGCAGCTTTGACTCTCATAAGCCCCTTCCAAAAAGGCGAGTCTATCGGTCTCACAGTCACCTGGATAATGTTTTGGACTGCAGATACTTACTACAGAGGATCTAAGCCCACGTGGCCTCAGTCTCAGCTGATAACTATACAGCCACTTACTGAGAAGACATCTGTTCTTGACTTCAAGATTCTCAATGCCAAGGCCCCCTGGTCCTTTGGTCGACAGATGATATCCCATTTGGCGAGTCTGTATGTTCTCTTTAGTTCATCACTATGCCAGAAGGATCTGGATCGATAGAAGTCCAGCCTTTTCCTAACACCAACTGGGACTTCGAAGAAAGACAAGAGAAACATAGGCATACTCGTGAGCACCGAATTAATAATAATCAATCGGCCTCCGTATGACATGAGTTTGCCCTTCCAGCAACTCAGTTTCTTCTCAAACTGATCCTTGATACACTTCCATTCTCTGTTTGTCAGCTTACGATGGTGAATGGGTATACCTAAGTACGTGAAAGGTAATGTCCCCAATTCACATCCAAACAATTGCCTATAAGCCTCTTGTTCCTCATTGGCTCTACCAAAACAGAACAACTCGCTTTTATGAAAGTTAATCTTCAATCCAGTCAATTGTTCAAATAAGCGTAACATCAGCTTCATATTTCTCGCTTTTGCCAAGTCATGCTCCATAAAGATGATCGTATCATCAGCGTACTGCAGGATGGACACACCTCCATCAACTAGATGAGGCACCAAGCCACCCACCTGACCGGCCTCCTTTGCCCTACCTATCAAAATTGCCAACATATCAACCACAATGTTGAACAGAATAAGAGACATTGGATCACCTTGTCTCAGGCCCTTGTGTGTCTGGAAACAATGACCTATGCCATCATTCACTTTAATTCCAACACTCCCTTTTTGCGTGAAAGATTCTACCTGGCGTCGCCAGGCTTCATCAAAACCCTTCATGCGTAAGGCCTGTTGGAGGAAAGGCCATTTGACTTTATCGTACGCTTTCTCGAAATCCACCTTGAAAATAACTCCATCTAGTTTTTTCGTGTGAATCTCGTGGAGCGTATCATGAAGGACCACAACCCCTTCTAGGATGTTCCAGTCCGGCATGAAAGCAGTTTGGGAATTCTGCACCACAGAATGCGCAATTTGTGTGAGCCTATTAGTCCCGACCTTGGTAAATTTTTTGAAACAAACATTAAGAAGACAGATGGGCCTGAATTGCTCAATTCTCACATCCTCTGTTTTCTTAGGAAGCAATGTTATCGTTCCAAAGTTCAGCTAAAAAAGTTGAAGCTGTCCAGAGAATAAATCATGGAACAACAGTAACAAGTCCCCTTTAATAATATGCCAGCACTTCTTATAAAACTCTGCCGGAAATCCATCCGTCCGGGAGCCTTGTTATTTTTCATCTGCGAGATGGCCTCAAACACCTCTTTCTCAGAAAAAGGAGCATCCAAAATATCATTCTCAACAGCAGTAAGTTGAGGGATATCCTCAAACCTAGACTCATCCAGAGAAACACAGTTATCCTCTGGAGGCCCAAACAACTGCTTGTAATACTCGGTAATGTATAATTTTAGGTTCTCCTGTCCTAAAATCGTTCCTTCATCTTGTTCAAGCTGAAAGATCCTCTTCTTTCTGTGTTTGCCATTGGCAATCATGTGAAACAATTGAGTGTTCGCATCCCCCTGGACAACTCGTCGAACCTTGGCCCGCAGCGCCCACTTTAATTCCTCTTCATGAAGAAGCTCTTTCAATCTCATCTCCGCGTCAAGCTTGGCATGAAGCTCCGAGGCCGGCAGAACCGTGGTTTCTGCTTTTACAACTAGGGACTGAATAAGGGTAAGGAGCCTTTCCTTTTTGACCTTATAAATCCCACTAAGATGCTTAGCCCACCCACGTAAGAAACTTCTCAAGTGCCTGATCTTATTCTGCCAACGCTCAAGCGCAGTCCTACCTCCTGCATCCTTAGCCCATTCCCTGGCTACGAGATCAAAGAGTCTGTCTCGTTCAAACCAAGCCAGCTCGAATGAAAACGACTTTTTGTTTCCCAAGTGGGTAGCCTCTCCAGAGTCTACAAATAAAGGCGTGTGGTCAGAAATACCACGGGAAAATGCCTGAACTGTTACGAAGGGAAACTTTTGTTCCCATTCGACGCTAGCTAGTACTCGATCCAACTTTTCGAATGTCAGATTTGGCAACGCGTTAGCCTAGGTGAACTTTCTTCCCGAAAGCTCTATATCTCTCTGATCCAAGCTTTCAATAATAGTATTAAACATAAACGACCATCTCCCGTCGAAGTTATCATTGTTCTTCTCCTCACGCCTTCTAATAATGTTGAAATCATCCCCCACCAGGATTGGAAGCTGCTCGGAGCCGCAAATCCTAACCAGATCAGCCAAGAACTCAGGTTTGAGTTCGGGCTGTGCGGCCCCATAAACCGCCACCAGAGCCCAATTAAACCCATCGGCCTTCGACCGCACCCGAAACTTAACTGCAAAGTCTCCCATCACCACACTTTGGACTTCTAGCGAATCGCATCTAACTCCGAGTAAGATCCCACCTGATCTTCCTCTCGGTGGCAGACAATGCTAGTCAAAATCAATACCCCCCGATAAAGTATTGAGAAATTGTGGCGAAAAGTTATCTCTACCAGTTTCCGACAATGCGATAAAATCCATCCTATGCTCGATAGACGCCTCTGCAAGAAGCCTTCTTTTAGCCAAGTCTTTCAGACCTCTGCTATTCCAAAAGATTCCTTTCATATTTCGTCATGAATTTTTTTAGCCGTACGGATCCTAGCACTCCTACGCACTGCGGAAGCCGGATAGATCTTCCACTTCCACCTGCGTTTAGGTTTGTTCTGACTCTCCAGCCGGTCCTCACAACCAGGCTCCGAGGATCTAACCACGACATTCTCAGATGTATCATCCTCCTCCTCAGACTCAGGGAGGGGTGGTACAAGATTCGCACAAAAATTATCGAGCACCCTCATCCCCAAAGCATCAAAATCGGAATCATTCATGGGTTTAACCGCTGCTAAGTTACGAATCATCTCCAAAGCCCGCTCCGCCTCTAAATTGAGGATATCATTGACGGAATTTGAAATTTCACTATCATTACTACCTAGTGAAACTCCTAATTGCTTTGCATTATTAATAATCTCATCATTAGAAAATGCAAAATGGAATTAGAGGTATTAACCGACATACCGGTAGTGACCTCAACGTCACGAAGCTTGGCCGCCCTCATGGCGCACCGCTGCTGTATGTCGTCAACCTCCGGATGATCCTGGAGACGGCAGCTCAACCGCCGTTCCTCAGAGACCGGATCCGGAATCCCTCCAAACGCAATAACCTCCTCCCGAGTGACCCTGCTCGGGGTGGGGCCTCCTGCCTCACCCTAAACACGCAGTCGTTCGGCCTTCATGGACGGAACAGCGGGAACGCCTGAAAGTGGTGGGGCACTCGATGGTGCCGCCGACGTCGGTCGTGCCCTACGACAAAGAGTCGGATCTGCACCGGGGGAGGGGAGTGCATGAGACACCTGCTCGTACTCCCCACTCACCCCGGCCCTCTGGCAAGAGGGGCTCACCGACACCACAGGAGGGGCGGCCACCCTAGGTGCTCCAGGGGAAGAGGGCGCCGAAGCCACCTGCCTCGAGCCCCCTCCAGATGGCGGAGCCGCCACCTGCAGCTCCGGCACCGCGAGAGGAGAATAGGGTGTCGAGGCCGCCTGCCCCGGACCCCCTCCTGAAGGTAAGACCTCAGGCATCGAAGCCTCGTCCACCGCGAGAGGGGAAGAGGGCGCCGAGGCCACATGCCCCGAGCCCCCCCCCCCCCAGAAGGCGGAACCGCCACCTGCAGCTCCGGCACCGCCAGAGAAGAGGGTTCCGAGGCCACCTGCCCCAGACCCCCTCCCGAAGATAAGACCTCCACCACCAGAACCTCGTCCTGAGGAGAGTCAACGAGTTGTGCATGAGAGGGAGTGGCCACCTGCCTAGACTCCTCCTCCTCTCCCCAGACCGAGGTCGGCGAGGCCCCAAGAACGGAACACACAACATTCTCAAAATCCAAAGCATGCAAGAGGGCAGGCATTTTGAACACCATTATACCGCTTACAGATATTTTTACTTTTATACACTATTTGTGGTCTTCTCGCCAAGAGTGTTGTGACCAGACATGGCATATGCTTTGTGAATTTGTGTTGGAAGGATGAGGACGAGCCTGGCCTTGTTGCTTAATCAGATGATTGCTCGCATGTAGACTGGAACACCTTGTTTTCTCTCAGCTTTTTCTACCAGAGTAGCGGGTGCTAGCACACAAGTGAAAGAGACTTGCACCAAGTAGAAAAGAACCCGACCAGTGTGCTAACCAGAACATTAAACAAGAGTGATTTTTTGTTTAGAATTTCAAAACCGGAACCTACACAATGTTCCAGTCTTACTGGGTAGCATGGTTTTCACTTTCAGTGAGATTTCTGTGAAATTCATTGAATTTCAGTAATTTCAGCAGACACTAAAATATTACGTTTCGGCCAAAATATTTCAGCAATTTCAGTATAGCACAACAATTTCAATATTTTTCAAAATATTTTTTAATTTTTTCAAAATTTTAATTGAACTCAAGTGAATATTTCGGTCATTTGGCTGAAATGGAAACTGAAATCACTGAAATTCACTGAATTTCAGTAATTTTGGTTGGTGCTGAAATTTTTCTGAAATTGAAATTGAAAACCATGCTGGGTAGGCATTTTGATAGATTGTGCAACTTCAGGCAAACCTAGAAATGGCTAGTATAATGAAAAGAAAACTGAACACTGAATCATACGGGTTCAGCCCCAGCCCTCTTGGTCAGGCAGCGTAGCAAGCCAAGTAGCTGCAGCAACTTACAATAATCAGAGCATCTCCAACAGTCGCGCTATAGCGCCGCGCGTAAAAAACCTGTTTAGCGCGCGCGCTGCGGCATGTTTTGCGCGCCTGCCTGCGCTGGCTCCAGCAGCCGCGCCATAATGCAGCGCGCGCGCCGCTCCAGCAGCCGCGCTATAATGCAGCGCGCGCACCGGGCATTTTGCATATATGGATATATGGATATTTTGGACAAAAATGAACATGTAAATTTGACACAAACAAGTTGATGAATAAAAGTTCATGCCCACAAGTTCATCAAAATTATGCCCACAAGTTCATCCAACCAAGTTCAAATGCAAACTAAAAGTTCAAGACATGAAGACACATCAATCTTCATCTTCCTCTTCTTCGTCTTCGTCCTCATCTTCCGAAGACGACTCTTCCGCCTCCGAAGATGAACCTTCCTCCCTATCCTCATCACGCACCGCATCACGCACCGCATCATGTGAAGCTCCGACGGTGTTGGCAAGATCTTCAACGGCATCTTCATGAGAATGTGTGTGAGAAGCCATGGCGGCCGGAGGTGCACCCATACCTACCATGAGAGAAGCAAAACTTATGCCTCCCATGGATAAGCGGTTTTGACCGCGCGCCCAACCCGGTATCGCACGCGCGCCATTTTTGCGCGCCCGCTGGAGCGAGCCGCCGCATAGCGCGCGCGCTAAATTGGCATTTTTTGCAGCGCGGCGCTCGTTTAGCGCGGCTGTTGGAGATGCTCTCAGCGTAGAGGATTGCAACCAGGAAAACGTCGCCCCACAAATTGTTTGACCAGGTAAAAACACAGAGACCATCGGTTATCACGGTCTCTATTTTTACAGCGATCTGACAGACCAAGAAGGACAAGGAACGAGGGACCAGCCTACAGCTTTGCGAGCTACCCAATTGTGAAGCGTGGAGACAAGAAATCCTCCCTTTCCGCCACAGCTTTGGCTGCCAGCCTACCAGAGCTGTGACAGTAGTTAAACACGACTTGCGCCGGACTGGAAACTGCATTCCTGACCACCATAAAGCGCCTGTGCGAAGTACTAGAACAAACGCTACGGTCGTCGAACAGCAGCGCGCGCGGCTTCGGATGCTCTCCGCCTCCCCTTGTTACCGTGGCATCTTCACGAGGGTAGAGAGCTTCAACTGCTCTGTCCGGTCCACCTTTGCTTTTTGGTCAGCCTCTGCAGCACGGAGACAACAGATCCTTTGCTTTTGCTCAGCTTTGGCTTGCACAGTAGCTTACGGTGCTGGCTAGGAAAAGTGACGATAACTTACACCAGATACGAAACTGTCTCCCTTTGGTTCCCAAGTAGTAGTACAAATGGCTTGCCCCAGTCTTCTTTCCAACGTTGAAGACTTGGGAGTTTCAGAACCATTTTCGCTGGGTCTCTATATGTATGCTTTTACTCCTAAGTTAGTACTTTGTGATGTGCTGATTGCTCGAGACTAGCTGTATGCAGAAGATGAGCTATACAAATGCGATCAAGAGCAGCATTGAAACTAACCTACAATGTCGAACTACCTAGTTTTAGTTTGAGTTAATACCACAATTGGTACATAAACTTGTAAGGGTGGGAACAGATTCATACAGAAACTAAAAACCCACACAAAAGTGGCCCTCCAACTCGACTGATGTAACAAAACCATACAAACCAGTTCGAACTGCACACGTGACGCACCAGGTGGACTCCGTCGGGGCCGAAGCGCGTTTTTTGCAAAAAAAAACACGTTCTTTGAATTTTTCGTACGTGGTGCGCCTCTGTCCGTACGATGTCGTTTTTAGGTAACCCCCCGTCGACGCCCCCCAAGGCACAATCCCCTTCCAAAACCTTACCTTTCCCTTTCGTTCTCCCCTGTCCTCCTCCTGCTCGACGTCTCCGAGGCGACACCGTCATGGAGCTCATCGGCGACGAGTTCCCTCCTGAATATGGTAAGCATCTGGCCCTCCTCTTGGCAAGCCATGGCCGCTCCTCTGCTTCCCCTGTTCCTGCACCGCTTGGTTAGGTTTTCTAGGCGCCATGATGATGCCGACTTCTTCTCAATTTTGGGTCGATCTGCTCACTAGGGTTTGTTGTGCGCATCCACCGCTTGGAAGGAGGAAGCAGTTTGCATGAGTTTATTTAGGGTTTCTATGGTGCTGATTAGGGGGTTCGGGGGGGGGTGTCAATCGAGGGCAATGTGAGGGGAATTTTAGATGTGATTTTCATTACTGCCATACATGGGAAGGTGGTAGTTTAGAACGCGTCAAATACAGGGGAAGAAGAGGTCATGTGTTGATGTGATTTTGGGGATAAAGTTTAAGAGATTATATGATGTGATGTTCAGAATTATTTATTGTACATGCAACTTTCAGAGGGCATGCTGGGATCAGTTTGGGTGTTGGTGAATGGATTATATTATTTTTCAGAGGGAATGCACCGCCCGCTTCTCCCACTTCTGTCCTAGCACCACCTGCTCCTCTCCGGCACATCACGTCCGCCATGCCGCTCCCGTACGTTTATGAGGCCATCCCCGAGTTGCTGCAGCCGGTGGGATCTGTCTCACCGGAGGTCCTAGAGGCGGCGAGGGCACTCCGGTGGAAGGAGAGGGCAGAGCGGATCCACGACGACGTCCAGGCTTGGTCACAGAGCGTGAGGGAGTGGAAGAGAGTTCAGGCGGAGATGGAGCCAGATGCAACTATCTCCCTTGTCTGACGGGAAGGATGCATTGAAGTTGCCAAGAAGCACGCCGATTGGGAGCTGCGCAATTTGGGTTGAAGAATCCACTTCAAGAGCTCAGCGGAGGAGCGAGCTAGGATGCCGCCCCCAAGTGCACCGACATTGGAGATCGTCAACTGGGCAAGGGAGGAGGCGAGGAGGCCACCGGGCTAGGCGAGGTGGGACTGCTTGGCAGGTCGGATGCCGACCAGTGTTCCACCACAGCCTGAACCGGTGGATTCGCTGCCGATTCTGTCTCCACGGTCAGGGCTAAGCTACGACAAGATCTGAAGATATCTGAAGTTCTCTAAAGTTGTCTGCCCGTTCTGCGTAGTTGTCTGAAGATCTTGCAATTAGTTTGTCTGCCAAATCATGTTACAGTGTTGTTGTTCTTCTCCCTGTTTGTCTTGTAATGTCAATGAATATGTGTTTGCCTGTGCTTGTGCCTTTCTATTATGTTGTCAATGAATACGGATCTGTGTGCTGGCAAATTCAGTTTTTCATAAGTTTGTCTGTCAATTTTAGTTAACTTCATGCCAATTGTTGCTGTCAAAATGAGTGCACTTTCATGTCAAATAAGAGAAACATTACAACACTGAACAATGCAAACTTTTTGAAGAATAATAGGTAGGCAATGATTTCAGCAAACAATATGGAATGTTTACAACAATGAACAATAGGTAGTCACTGATTTCATATAATCAGTACAACTTGCAAATGGATAGAAAATGATAACAGATAGTTTGATCCTTAACATAATGCCAAATGCTACATTACCTAACTTACACAAAACCTCTTACCATCAGAGCTACAACACCATACAGAACTGCAGAGCAGCAGACCAAACAGGCTAACCAAAGTTCGCTACTATCCCTAATCTTCATCTCCTTCTCATGCTTCATCTTCATGGCCTTCCTCTCTTCCTTCAGCCTCATAATTCCAGCATCCTTGTCAAAGACAGATTTTTGCAGAGCCAAATTCTCTTCAGCAAGTTTGCCAATCACCTGCCTAGGCCTCCCCTGCCACTCTTTTGTCCACCCACTTTAGATAAGCACATGTGTCATAACCTTGAAAACATAAAAACCACCAATTTTGGGTAGACATTCAGTACAACACAGCTGAATTCTTAAATGAATAATGAATTTTGCAATGCCATTTTGAGGAAAAGTTTAGCAGCTCACTTACCTCAACAGGACAGACAAGAAATCTACGACCATAATCATATCCTTCACAGCAAACTATTCGTGCTGGGTTCATAAAATGGCAACATTGGTCACTACTGTCAGTGCCATTGAAGACAACATCAGGAGATGACACAGGTATACTCCAGTCAACATATTTATCACCTTGCAAGATCACTATTTGGATGAATGACTTTTTGATCAGCTTAAAGATCACCTTGCAAGAATCAACCTAAAGATCACTCAACAACATCAACAGAGGGAGGACACGCACCTTGCAAGAATCAACGTCCATGTACCGCACTTCGCCGGTGATCTTCGCCCAGGGCTTGCCGTCTATCGTCTTGTCAGCGCCGACGAGGTCACATCCATGGAGCGGGCGAGGATGGCTCAACGACGAAGCCGTCCCTGCCCCATGCCGGCCAACCTGCTGCTTCCCGCCAGAAGATGCCCACTCCTTCATGTCACACGAGGACGGTGGACAAAAAAGACTACGAGAGTTGGCGGCTGAGCTGGGTGGAGCTGGCGACGGTGAGGGCGGCGGAGCTAGGGATTTGGTGATGGGGAATGGATGCCTGCAGCGGATTTAGAAAAAGGAAGGGACCGCGACATAAAAACAAAAAAAGTGCAAAGGCTTTCTGCAAAATCACCACGACCTGACAGAATCCGACGTGGCTGCCAAATGTCGCCTCCAAACCGTTTTGGGCCAAAACTGAATCCGCATAGTGGCTGCCAAATGTCGCCTCCAAACCGTTTTGGGCCAAAACTGAATCCGCATAGGAGTCGGAGGGGCACTTTTGTGGGGTTTTTTAGTTTCTATATGAATCTCTTCCCACCCCTACAAGTTTATGTACCAATTATGGTATTAACTTTTTTAGTTTCAAGACTTGGACCTGTCCCTACGGATACAAATATGGTCAAATCTGTCTGTGCATACATGACATCAAAACGGTCAAAAGTGCGATCAATATTTCACGCATGCAACACGAGAATATCAAGGATGCTCAGATAACAGTTTTGAGAATATCAAGTAGTACAAAAGATACTTAGATAAATTACACATATAGGAGCTGGCGACATTGCTTAGATAGTCTAATAAATAAGGTAATAGGAGCACTTCTTCGTCCTTGCGCTGAGTGAAGGTGCAGATGGCATCAGAGAGCCAGAGTTGATAGGATGTGAGCTGACTTCAAACAAAAACTGCGCTGATTCCACATCTCGGAAGTCAGGAACCTGGTTCACATAAATTGCAGATATAAGCCACAAAAATTTGCTGGGGATCGAACCATTATCATGCCATGAACATATTGGAAGGCGGTAGATCAGATAAAAGCTAAACCGATAAGCAAAAAAGAAATTTAAGCTTATGTAGATGGTGCAACAAAACTGAAACATGCATGAGTGTTCAACTTTTTCAATAAAAGATTTTCTGAAATAGTGTTCTGAGAGTTTGCAAGATTTCAGATGAACTGAAAAATGCTGAGACTTCTTTACAAAAAATTAATGCCAAGTACTATGAGAAGAGTATTTGTGTCAATTGGGCTGTTTGTTAAACTGAAAAAACCATGTACCAGTAGAATGAATATTAAGCCATGTCTATGTACAAGTAGACTGCTACAGAACATTAAGCCGTGTACAAGTAAAGCAAAATACTGCTGACAACATCCAATGATTCCAACTTCCAAGCTATCAAAAGTTCCAAATATATTAGGTACTTCCATGAAAAACTATTTAAGCGCTAATGAGACGATGACCACACTCTTATAGTACTTATTTCCAGCTCTCTCCTTTTTTAGACAGAGTTGAGCTAATCGATATTGGCCGCCGATCACTTGGCAAAATAAGTAGAAATGTCTTTTTTTTTCTTTGTAGTTGTTAAGAGGCATACCAAATAGCAATATTTGATTAATTAAAAAAATCAGGGTGCATGCATCACATAGATTTTTCATATTACAGCTTTCTTGCCCCACAATTCTCACGAGAAATTTAGAAATGCAAACACAAGTATTGTTAAAAAATAGCCCGAGGTAACAATCATGTTGCAACCATAAAACATGATGGGTTGTATAACTCTCAACGATTGGCAGATTTCATGCACATGAATCCAAAATGTGCAAGGTCACAAATGAAGCAGGTATTTGTTTCTAGGTACAACACCCATAACACCCATGATTTATTTATTTATTGGCACAAATAACACATAAGATAAAATGTCCAATTCCAAACATTAAAAAGAGCATATCAAATTTAAAAAAATTCAATTTATGTAACAGACTTTACCCTTAGTTCACTTAAAAATTAATCACCGCTCTTTTCAAAATTATATAGTAACACCATTAAAAAATGATACAGCAATCAACCCAGCATTTTGGAATTCTAGAGATAGCCTGTAAGCTAATTAAGTGGCTAAAATGAAAAAAAGATGTCATCAAACTCCATCGCCATAATTGGCCCCATAATAGTGAATGCTTTGAAATGCAAAATATGATAGACCGGGATAGGGATGATTTGTGTATAGTACTACACTGTAGCCATAAACTATGAGCCAGGTAGAGGAAGAAAGTACAGGTATGCAATTAGGCCTTCTACCACTAGCATATATCTCAAACCTAGAGGATTTAACAGAAATTGTGACTGCAAATTCTAAAACAGTATTTCGGAATGATTGCTCCACATTCATGCAGATATGTGCTACCAAGTACCAACGCATGCACATGAACATGCAACAAACAACTCAAGGCACCACATAGGAAATGATCTGAGGAATTAAGCACAAGGTCAGGCAACATCGATGAAGAGGAAAGGTTATACCAATCACCAGAAAGTCAGTTCTCTGGAGCGAGGAAGGCAGGCGGCCACGCGTGGAAGTAGGCGCACATCGGGTGGCCGTACTCCTTGCCATGTTTGGTGTGCAGGCGCTCGATCTTGGCCGTGTCCAGATGTAAGGAGTAGCGCCCATACCCCATGGTTCTGATGAACAACTTGCCGGTACGCCCCGCGTCCATGTCGCTGAGCCAAACACTGAAGATCCTGAGGCACTTGTCCTTGGGCAGGCCCGGCACCGAGTCGTACATCTTGGTAAGATTCATCTCCCTCTCCAGATACCACCCATCGTCGCTCCACCTGGTCTCCCCACGCACCCAGACCCGCAGCAGCTGGTCCTCCACGGTCGCGATGCACAGCCGCCCGTCGTCCGGCGTCTCCCCGACGCGGAACTTGCCGAAGCTGGGCATCTCCTTCGGCGCCAGCAGGTAAGAGAAGTGCAGTGTGGAAGGGTCCAGCGAGAGCACGCGGCCGGAGTTGCAGATATGCCAGTAGAGCTTCCCGGCGGCGTGCACGCAGCGCGACTCGAACCACCAGGGGTCGAAGCTGACCTCCACCTCCGTGGTCCGCGGGAGCGCGCGCCAGCGGCACTAGCCGTCGTCGACGGACGCGACCCAGGCGCGGGGGTGCCCGCCGTCGATGGAGATGCAGACGACCTCGAAGCAGAGCTTGCTCTGGTGCGCGCGGGAGAGAAGCCCGGAGCCGACGTAGTGCCTGCAGCTGCGCCAGCGCTGGTCGTCGGGCACCGTGTCGCGCGGTGGCGGCGGGAGGAGCACGCGGCGGCGGGTGGCCGGGTCGATGACGAGGAGGCGTGGGAGGATCCCCTTGGGAAGCGACGCGAGCGGTTCGAGAAGCAGGAGGCCTTGGTGGCAGTCGTGGAGCACGAAGCGGGAGGCCTCCGGAGCGAAGTCGAGGGAGAGGTTCGGTGCGGAGGCGTCGAGGGGAGCGAAGACCGCGGGGGCGTCGATGACGGTGTCCTTGGATGCCGTGTGCAGGAGCGGCGGCAAACCGGTGGCTGTGGTGTGGAAGAAGTGGCCGAGGAGAGGGGCGGTGCGGGGGAGGCAGCGTGCGGCGAGGCGGCGCCATCGGTGGCAGGCGAGGGCGGCACGGAGAAGGTCGGCGAGGGAGAGGCGACGGAGAATGTTGAGGAGGCTGTCCACGGGGAGGACATCGACCGCCTTCTCCGGCGACGGCGGAGGGAGAGTGGTGGACGGTCCGGCCATCGCCATGGTTTGTGCCTAGTGAGAGGCCAGGTGTCTTTGGCTTGGCTTATAGTGAAAGGACGGAGGCAGGTACGTTTGGTTTGGCCCAGGCTTTGGCAAGGAAAAGCAGCATAGAGTCGCGTTTACCACCACACCGCTCGCCTTTTCTTTTTTACTCACCACATCAGTCACCATGGGTGAACTCTTCTGGAAATATGAAATTCGAAATGGTCTGGTTAGAGCAACTTCAATGAGGTGATCCAAACGAACGGCGTCGGTGCTCCTGTGGAGCGTTGCCAATGGATAATATGTCATAAATTTATATAACTCTCACGTACTGTGTGTTGGTACAGTTTTGGACAAAAAAGTGTTGGCGATTCCGACCTATACCAACAGATGCATTCTCATCTTTGTAGTGTCGTGGTGTAGTGTAGTTTAATTTCTCAGTTTAAGTTAGTATTGATTTTCCCTTTTCTCTATTCCTAGTCTCATTCTCTCTTTACCATTTCCCCTAGCAACCTACTTAAGTGAACTATTTCCAAACTTCAGTTTGGGTGTGAGCGTAGTTGTGTAAACTGACAAAGCAACTGCAGGGATTGTGGTACCATCCTTTTTGCTTCCTATGGGATCGACAAACCTTACTTTTAACAAAATTGCTACTTAGTCCCGTGCCCTTGCAAGCCATCACACACCCTCATGAAGGTACCTCCTGTTACCTTCCTCTCAAAGGTCCAAATCGGCCTGAATAGCCCAAATCTAGCAGCATGCAAACAACAACCATATCATGAAAAGCCTCGATCTGAGCATTGCCCGTTGTCCAACTGCCTCGTGCTCATCCAGATGTAAAACTTTGTCGAAATCACCCAGGCACATCCATGGGAGATTACTAAAGAGCTTATACTTTTAAGCATCCCACGTTTGGTGTCTCAAATGAGTCTGAGCCTCTTCGTACCCTACCGTCACTCTGCATGGGTCAAAGCCTGGTTCAAGAACAGAGCAATCTAGATGGTACATAGAGGAACCAAGATATCAATCTTTGTTTCATTCTTCCAAAAATGCCAATAACACCACTTCTTCTCTGACTATCAATAGCATATCCTTTATCATTCCTTAGTGTTCCTGCTAAAGCTTCTACCCTCGAGCCATCTAGCCGAGTCTCTACTATGCAAACGAGGGTAGGGGAAAATTTCCTCGCGAAATCGTGAAGCTCCCGAACTGTTACGTCTCTGCCCGCACTACACTGTGTGGGTTATGTTTTTTTTAAGCAATCTCGCGAAGCTTTTTATTCGAACCGTGACAATGTTTAGAGGGACGAAAGAAATGCCGTTACGTGCCCTGGCCACCTAGCACTTGTCCACGACACAGTCCAGCCGGCCCAATAGGTACTTCCGGCCCAGCCCGCTCATTCTCGTTGTCGTTTAGTTCCCTCCCCGTCCACGCAGGAAGGAGAGTCACGGCAGCCGAGCGCACTGTACCTGCCCCCGCTCATCTCCTTGATAAAGCTGGCACAAACCTCCCACATCAATCCGCATTTCTTCTTTCACAAGATGAGGAGCCGCTCCCTCTCTCCCTCTTCCTAGACGGCGGCGGCGGCTACTTCATCCTCTTCGTCTTCGACCGCCCCGCCTCTCCGACCGAATTCAAGCAACCAGATCCTCCCGGCCGATCAAGCCCACCTCCGTGCTTGAGGTAACGTCCGAATCCAAAGCCATCTATTCCCGCAACACAACCTCGTTCGCACAGAGCTCCGGGGCGCTCGGGCGTCGTCTCCGACGACGATCCGGTGCTAGGTTGGTCGCTCCATGGCCACATCTTCACCGCAGGAACACGGCGAGCATTTCCAGCGCCAGATCGTGCTCGATCTCGTGCTCTAGTCTCACACATACGAGCACTGGCACATCACCGCCGAGCTCGGGCGTCATCTCCGACGACGATCCGGTGCCCGGTTGGTCGCTCTGGTTAACATATGCACCGCACGAACACGATAAGAATTTCCATCACCAGTTCACGCTCGATCTCGAGTTCTGGCCTCGCACGCATGCGCACCGCCACACCACCGCCGCGCTCGGGTGTCATCTCCGACGACGATCCAGTGCCCGGTTGGTCGATTTTCCACCGCCAGTAGCTCGATCTCGAGCTCTGGCCTCACACTCACGAGTACCCGCACACCACCGCCGCGTTCGGGCGTCGTCTCCGACGACGAGACGATGATCCGGTACCCGTTTTGTAGTTCCCGTTGCACCATATGCACCGCACAAACGCGACGAGTATTTCCAGCGCTTAGATCTCGATCACGAGCTCTGACCTCACATACATGAGCACCGGCACACCGCCACCGCACTCGGGCGTCGTCTCCGACGACGATCCAGTCCCCGGCTGGTCGCTTCCGTTGCACCCTCTGCACTGGACAAACACGCCGAGTCTTTCCACTGCCAGTTGGAGCTCGATCTCTAGCTCTGGCCTCACACGCACGAGTACCCGCACACCACGAGTCGCCTCTTGGGCTCGATGCCGTCGACCCCCGGCCGTGTCTCGTCCAACAAACGACGTTCTCTTATTCGCTCTTTCGATCGCACCTTCACAGACTTCAAGCAGACCCTGGGGACGTCCTCACGGTGCCCCTCCGCCGCTCTGTTTGGCCACCGCCGGCGCGCTACCGTTCTGCACGCACGCACCACACCCCGTTCAACTGCAGAACCTCGGTCCGAATCAGTACGCGACGCCGGTAGCCGGTGACACCTCAAAAGCGCCGATCCCATTCTCTTTCGGTCACACGAGCATACATCCGAGCGGAGCGAGTTCGATTTCAAGCCAGGCGCAAACCATTCTGCTCTTTTACCAAGACACTGACAAATAATAATCAGAAACATCTGTTTCACTTGTTTCAGGACCATGGGACGTGATCGTGACTTCAGTGAGGAAGTGAAGCTCAAATGCTGGGATAAGGCAGATTTAATCATGGGGCGCGATCCAGCAAGGTGGCGCTATGACAGGATCGGCACCCCTGTGATGAAGGACTTCCATGGCAAGAATGGTTTATGTGGTTGGCAGTATGACCACGATACGCCAGTCTCAAGGGGAGGCACGTCGGAGCTGAGCAATTGCCAAGTCATGCAGACTATGGCCAACAAAAGCAAGTCCAGCCGGGTTCATTTACCTGATAGGCTTGCTCAATCAGCCTCCAACATCCAGCTGAACCGTGAGTTCTCCTCAGCCTCCAACAGCTGAGTAATTGGCAGTTTTATCTTTATGGACAAACTAACCAGTTTGTTGTTCTTGTTTTGCAGAGGAGCAACGAGACATGATCGAGATGGCCTACTATGGCAACGTCCATGATGAAACCGGCACACCAATATGCAGATGCATTACCAAGCATCAGGAAGCTGTGGGTTCAATCAGAGATCACATCCCGGCGTGCGAGGTTAAGGAACCAATGTGCCCGCCTTGTCCCAAAGAAAAGACACGGAGCCAAATTTGCTGTGGAGACAAGCAAGAGAATTTCAGGAGAACAGTGAAGAACGATGACAAGTGAAGACTACAGAATCAGCTTCCAATGTGACCAGGAGCCTCAGGGTCTTCTGTCTCTTAGTTATGGAAAACAATGCATATGTTTCTTTACTTCTCATCCTCTGGTTATGTAATGATGCCCTTATCTGCCTTGCTACCTTATTTAATTTGGGACCCATTTGGAAAGACTTGCTGGCAACTGGATTTTTCCTTTTCGGCCAGTCAAATTTGTGGCCGCATATTCAATGCGCTTTTGTGATACGTGTGTATGTCGACTAACTCTGTTACTTCTCTAGCCGATTTTATTTTGCCTATCCTTGTTGAGTGCAGGATGCAGACTGCATGCATGGATGCATGTCTTTAGTTTCTGGCTCTTGCACACACGTGGATGGATGAAATGCATCTCAATTTTAGTGTGTGTGTTTCCTTTAGTTTTAAGCACGTATTTTCTTTTCTTTTTTATTTTATAATTATTTTGTTTTCTCTTTACGTGTATTTTTGGATGTTGAGTGTGTGTAAATGTATACAACAAATGTACCACATGTATAAATTACATTAGAGCATCCACAGCCGGACGCTCCAAACCCTCATACGTCTGGCCAGCCCACCCGGTCACTGATCGGTCATGAAATTTCAACCCAGACGGATGCCTCAAAAGAGCCTCAAACGCCTGGGCTAACTGACACCCGTCATATCCAGCCCAAATATGAGGCAGACATGGGGCGCCCGGGCGCGCCCGGACACGTCCGCCACGTCGGACCCGGCCCATGCTGACCCACCCGACCCCATATATATTCGTCCCCATCCGGTTGTCGGACCAAACCCTAACCACTTCACTCCACTCCCCTCCGCCCACCCGAGCTCAATTCCGTCGGTCTCCGGCATGGCGGGAATCGGATCCGAGTCCTTCCACTACAAAAAAAAGACACATCCGTGACATTTTGGGCCGAACAATTTTTTTCTGTCATTCTTATAACACTTCTATGACGATAATTGTGACAAAATCCGGTATCATCATAGATGTGGTGGGCTCCTACTTTTATGACAAAAATTCATGATAGAAAATGGGCTTTTCATCCTAGGCGGGCCGGAGACGCAGCTGCATGACAATCTTTGGGCCGTCCATGACGAAAAACACCGTGGCAGAAGCAAGGGCGAGAAAAAAATCAGGGGAGTTCCCGGTTACGGTGGGTGGTCGGGGGCCGAGCGATGCACGTTTCTCTCGTACGTACGCACGTGTGTGCGAGGTGTTTGGCTCTAACTGAACCCGAGCGAGGCGTTGGGCTCTAACTGAACCCGAACGATTGCACTGCAGGCTACGCATTACTGAACCCGAGCGATCGATCGATCCCTTGATGTTAACTGAACGGCGGAGTAGGTGTTCGAGACCCCACCCGTATGTACGTACGTGGCTGTATTTACTTTCTTGCACCCTGGCCGCTGTATGTACGTGTACATGCTACGTGCGCACCTCTATTACGACACGTGCGTGACTCTACATCGACCAGTATGTACGTAGACGTTCGCGACCAGAATGACAACGCTACGTACGCTTCGACCAGGTGGGTCCTGATTGTCAGGCACTTCCTTGCGTGCGAAGATGTAGTTGGTGGGTCCCAACACTCAGGGGGGTGAATCATTTTTTTTTCTCGTAATATGGACGCACTTCCTTGCGTGTGAAGATGTAGCTGGTGGATCCGAGCAGTCAGGGGGGAATCGTTTTTTTTTTGCAAAATGCGGTGGCCCGTCCGGTGGGTCCCTACTGTCAGGTGGAGGAATAATCATTTTGCGCATAATAAGGAGACACTTCCTTGCCGCGGCCATGGACCCAGCTGTTAGCATCTCCACGTATAGTACTCTTCCGATGAAAGTCATTCATTGACCACATTGACCACGCCGCGTCGAGAGCACCAAGGCGGTGGACGACGCGGAGCCGGGGAAGACGCGGCAGTGGATGCCCACGCGGAGAGGAGTACGAGGGTTCACTGGTTCGGCTGCGGTGTGAGGCTGCCGTCGCCAGAGAATAACATGAGGTGTGGATGAGTATAAAGGGATGGCATGGCGAGCGGTGGCAGCACAGCCGGACACGGGAGGCAGGAGCAGGCGGCAAGGCCGATGCTTGTTTGGGCGGATGGAGCAAGAAGACCAGAGGTTGAAGAAGCACTACGACCGTTGGATGAACATCGTACGGTCACTGGAGGTAGAATCATTCATATTGACTAAGTTGACAAAGCCCTCCGTCCCCCTCATCTTAGTAGGCCCACAAGTCAGCCTCCCACTATGGTGGGTCCCGGCTAGCAGGGGGAGTATTCATTTTTTTGTGTAATCAGGAGGCACTTCCTTGCGTGCGAAGATATAGCTGGTGGGTCCGACCTGTCAGCGGGGGAACGTTATTTCGTGAAATACAGAGGCCCTTCCGGTGGGTCCCAGCTATCAGGTGGAGGAATCATTATTTTGCGCGTAATAAGGAGGCATTTCCTTGCGTGTGGACATGGACCCAGCTGTCAGCATCTCCACGTACAGTCCACTTCCGATGCATGTCGTTCGTTGACCACGCCGCGCCGAGAGCACCAAGGTGGTGGACGACGACGAGGCCTAGGAAGGGAATGACACGGAACCAGGGAAGACTCGGCAGTTGTTTCCCACGCGAAGGGGAGTACGAGGGTTTACTGGTTTGTCTGCCGTCGCCGAAGAATAACAGCAGGTGTGGGTGAGTAGAGGGATGACTAGGCTAGCGATGGGAGAACGATGGGGCGGTGAGGCCTGCGTGGCAGCATAGCCGGCCGCGGGAGGAGGGAGCAGGCAGTCCCGCCGACGCTTGTTTGAGCGGTTGGAGCAGGAAGAGCAGAGATTGAAGAAGCACGACGGCCGTTGGATGGACATCCAACAGTCACTGCTCTCGTGTGTTAATTAAGTTGACACGACGTTGTGTCTGTGTCAACCATTTTTTAGGAAAGCATACGCGTCAACCTATAGTAGGCGCACAAGTCAGCTCAAATCTGTGGAAAACAACATACATCCCATCTACCATTATTTCTAATAATTTACAGCCCATTTGCCAATTCTTAAGAATTTTTTTGGAGCTCATCTTCTTTTTGTTAGCATTACACCCCATATTGTGGCGACGGTTAAAAATTGTACGAAATTTTGCATATTTCGGTGCGGTCAACTGTTTTTAAGCCTGAAATATCGAGTCACATTCAAACTATTTTGAAAAATAATTTATATAAATATAAAATCCAAATAATTGTCCATGCATAAAAATCAATGTAATTTAAAATCTTGTAATGAAAAAAAATTGAAACTAATTCCCGGTTTGATGTGTTTTAAAAATGTACAGCCCATTTCTGGGCAAACCGAATGGAACTCTCCTCGTATTGAAAGATTTGCAGCCCAACAGGGCTGATAAAGCAAGTAGGCCTCATTTGGGTATTTATTTTAAAAAATAGAATTGGGCTAGCCATTTTCAGCAAGAAAAAAACACAACTGGGCTCATGATGTGGTAAACATAAATAAAACCCTGGCTAGACGGGCCACAACCACCGCACAGCCCCGTTGTTACCCTGATCCGTCGCTAAAACTAGTATAAATAACAACTGCTTGTTCATAAAAAGAGTAAATAACAAATGCGCGACCTGCTGGGTCCCTCGTGTCAACCGCTCGTTGTGTAATTCTTTCGTTTATTGACTACATTGACAATGGTGTGAGCCCTGATACGTCCATTTTGCATCATGCTTTTATATCGATATTTATTGCATTATGGGCTGTTATTACACGTTATGTCACAATACTTATGCCTATTCTCCCTTATTTTACAAGGTTTACATGAAGAGGGAGAATGCCGGTAGCTGGAATTCTGGGCTGAAAAGGAGCAAATATTAGAGACCTATTCTGCACAGCTCCAAAAGTCCTGAAACTTCACAGAAGTTATTTTTGGAATTAATAAAAAATACTAGCGAATGAAAGTACCAGAGGGGGCCCACACCCTGGCCACGAGGGTGGGGGGCACGCCCTACCCTCCTGGGTGCGCCCCCTGCCTCGTGGGCCCCCCTGGTAGGTCTTCGGTGCCCATCTTCTGCTATATGAAGTCTTTCATCTGAGAAAAAATCATAAGAAAGCTTTCGGGAAGAAACTCCGCCGCCACGAGGCGGAACCTTGGTGGAACCAATCTAGGGCTCCAGCAGAGCTGTTCTGCCAGGGAAACTTCCCTCCAGGAGGGGGAAATCATTGCCATCGTCATCACCAATGATCCTCTCATCGGGAGGGGGTCAATCTCCATCAACATCTTCACCAGCACCATCTCCTCTCAAACCCTAGTTCATCTCTTGTATCCAATCATTGTCGCAAAGTCTTAGATTGGTGCCTGTGGGTTGCTAGTAGTGTTGATTACTCCTTGTAGTTGATGCTAGTTGGTTTATTTAGTGGAAGATCATATGTTTAGATCCTTTATGCATATTAATACCCCTCTGATTATGAACATGAATATGATTTGTGAGTAGTTACGTTTGTTCCCGAGGACATGGGAGAAGTCTTGCTATAAGTAGTCATGTGAATTTGCTATTCGTTCGATATTTTGATGAGATGTATGTTGTCTCTCCTCTAGTGGTGTTATGCGAACGTCGACTACATGACACTTCACCATTTTTTGGTCCTAGAGGAAGGCATTGGGAAGTAATAAGTACATGATGGGTTGCTAGAGTGACAGAAGTTTAAACCCTAGTTTATGCGTCGCTTCGTAAGGGGCTGATTTGGATCCATATGTTTCATGATGTGGTTAGGTTTACCTTAATACTTCTTTTGTAGTTGCGGATGCTTGCAATAGGAGATAATCATAAGTGGGATGCTTGTCCAAGAAAGGGCAGCACCCAAGCACCGGTCCACCCACATACGAAATTATCAAAGTAACGAACGCGAATCATATGAGCGTGATGAAAACTAGCTTGACGATAATTCCCATGTGTCCTCGGGTGCGCTTTTCTCTATATAAGAGTTTGTCCAGGCTTGTACTTTGCTACAAAAAGGATTGGGACATCTTGCTGCACCTTATTTACTTTCATTACTTGTTACCCGTAACAAATTACCTTATCACAAAACTATCTGTTACTGATAATTTCAGTGCTTGCAGAGAATACCTTGCTGAAAACCGCTTATCATTTCCTTCTGCTCCTTGTTGGGTTCGACACTCTTACTTATTGAAAGGACTACGATAGATCCCCTATACTTGTGGGTCATCAACACTCTTTTCTGGTGCCATTGCCGGGGAGTGAAGCGCCTTTGGTAGGTGGAATTTGGTAAGGAAAAATTTATATAGTGTGCTGAAATTTACTGTCACTTGTTACTGTGGAAAGTAATCCTTTGAGGGGCTTGTTCGGGGTATCTTCACCCCGACCAGTAGAGCAAAGAGTTGCTCCTCAACCTACTGAACCTACTGAAAATGTTTACTTTGAAATTCCTTCGGGTATGATAGAGAAACTGCTAGCTAATCCTTTTACATGAGATGGAACATTACATCCCGATTTGCACCTAATCTATGTGGATGAAGTTTGTGTATTATTTAAGCTTGCAGGTATGCCCGAGGATGTTATCAATAAGAAGGTCTTCCATTTATCTTTGAAGGGAGAGACATTGACATGGATTAGGCTATGTGATGATATGAGAACATGGAACTACAACAGATTGAAATTGGAATTTCATCAGAAGTTTTATCCTATGAATCTTGTTCTTCGTGATCGTAATTATATATATAATTTTTGGCCTCGCGAAGGAGAAAGCATCGCTCAAGATTGGGGGAGGCTTAAGTCAATGTTATATTCATGCCCCAATCATGAGCTCTCAAGAGAAATGATTATTCAGAATTTTTATGCTCGGCTTTCTCTTTATAATCGCTCCATGCTCGATACTTCTTGTACTGGATCTTTTATGATGAAGACTATTGAATTGAAATGGGATTTATTGGAAATAATTAAACGCAACTCTGAAGATTGGGATCTCGATGAAGGTAAGGAGTTAGGTATAACACCTAAGTTTGATTGTGTTAAATCTTTTATGGATACCGATGTTTTCCGTGAATTTAGCAAAAATATGGACTTGACACTGAGATAGTAGCTTATTTCTGTGAATCCTTTGCTACTCATGTTGATCTCCCTAAAGAGAAGTGGTTTAAATATAATCCTCCCATTGAAGTGAAAGTAGTTGCACCTATTAAAGTTGAAGAAAATAATATCACTTATAATGATCCTATTGTTCCTACTCCTTATATTGAGAAACCACCTTTCCGTGTTAGAATAAAGGATCATGCTAAAGCTTCAAATATTATCAATAAAAGTAACATTAAGACACCCAAACCCCTTGAGCAAATTAAAGTTAAACCTAGTATTGCTATGGTTAAAGATCTCTTGGCTGATAATATTGATGGGCATGTTATTTACTTCTGTGAGGAAACTGTTAGAATTGCTAGACCTGATACTAACAATAAACATAGACCTGCATGCCTGTTATTTCTGTTAAAATAGGAGATCATTGTTATCATGGCTTATGTGATATGGGTGCTAGTGCAAGTGTAATACCCCATTCCTTATATAAGGAAATTATGCATGATATTGCACCTCCTGAGATAGAAGAAATTGATTTACAATTAAGCTTGCCAATAGTGACACTATTTTACCAATTGAGATTGTCAGAGATGTTGAAGTCTTGTGTAGGAAAGTTAAATATCCTTCTGATTTTCTTGTTCTTGGTTCCCCACAATATAGCTTTTGTCCCATTATATTTGGTAGACTCTTCTTGAATACTGTTAATGCTAGGATAGACTGCGAAAAGGATGGTGTTACTATTGGTTTGGGTGATATGTCTCATGAGTTTAATTTTGCTAAATTTCGTAGACAACCCCGTGATGAGGAATTGCCTAGTAAAGATGAGATTATTGGTCTTGCTTCTATTGATGTACCTTCTAATGATCCTTTAGAACAATATTTGCTAGACCATGAAAATGATATGTTTATGAGTGAAAGAAGGGAAATAGATGAAGTATTCTTTAAACAAGGACCTATCTTGAAACACAACTTGCCTGTTGAAATCCTAGGGGATCCTCCTCCACCCAAGGGTGATCCCGTGTTTGAGCTTAAACCATTACCCGATACTCTAAAATATGCTTATCTGGATGAGAAAAAGATATATCCTGTTATTATTAGTGCTAACCTTTTAGAGCATGAACAAAGAAATTATTGAAAACTCTGAAGAAGCACTGTGCTGCTATTGGATATACTCTTGATGATCTTAAGGGCATTAGTCCCACTCTATGCCAACACAAAATAAAATTGGAGAAAGACGCTAAACCAGTTGTTGATCACCAACGACAGTTAAATTCTAAGATGAAAGAAGTGGTAAGGAAAGAAATACTAAAGCTTCTAGAGGCAGGTATAATTTATCCTGCTACTGATAGGCAGTGGGTGAGTCCTGTCCATTGTGTCCCTAAGAAGGGAGGTATTACTGTTGTTCCTAATGATAAAGATGAATTGATCCCACAAAGAATTGTTACAGGTTATAGAATGGTAATTGATTTACACAAATTAAATAAAGCTACTAAAAAGGATCATTACCCTTTACCTTTTATTGATCGAATGCTAGAAAGACTATCCAAACATACCCATTTTTTCTTTCTAGATGATTATTCTGGTTTCTCTCAAATACCTGTGTCAAAAGAGGATCAAGAAAAGACCACTTTTACTTGTCCTTTTGGTACCTTTGCTTATAGACGTATGCCTTTTGGTTTATGTAATGCACCTGCTACCTTTCAAAGATGCATGATGGCTATATTCTCTGATTTTTGTGAAAAGATTGTTGAGGTTTTCATGGATGATTTCTCCGTTTACAGAACTTCTTTTGATGATTGCTTGAGCAACCTTGATCGAGTTTTGCAGAGATGTGAAGAAACTAACCTTGTCTTGAATTGGGAGAAGTGCCACTTTATGGTTAATGAAGGTATTGTCTTGGGGCATAAAATTTCTGAAAGAGGTATTGAAGTTGATAAAGCTAAAGTTGATGCTATTGAAAAGATGCCGTGTCCCAAGGACATTAAAGGTATAAGAAGTTTCCTTGGTTATGCCGGTTTTTATAGGAGGTTCATTAAGGACTTCTCAAAAATTTCTAGGCCTCTGACTAATCTCTTACAAAAAGATATTCCTTTTGTCTTTGATGATGATTGTGCAGAAGCATTTGAAATACTTAAGAAAGCTTTGATTTCTACACCTATTGTTCAGCCACCTGATTAGAATTTACCCTTTGAAATCATGTGTGATGCTAGTGATTATGTTGTAGGTGCTGTTCTAGGGCAAAGAGTTGATAAGAAATTAAATGTTATCCAATATGCTAGTAAAACTCTAGACAGTGCCCAGAGAAATATGCTACTACTGAAAAAGAATTTTTAGCAGTTGTTTTTGCTTGTGATAAGTTCAGACCTTACATTGTTGACTCTAAAGTAACTGTTCACACTGATCATGCTGCTATTAAATGTCTTATGGAAAAGAAAGATGCTAAACCTAGACTTATTAGATGGGTTCCCCTGCTACAAGAATTTGATTTGCATATTATTGATAGAAAGGGAGCTGAGAACCCCGTTGCAAACAACTTGTCTAGGTTAGAGAATGTTCTTGATGACCCACTACCTATTGATGATAGCTTTCCTGATGAACAATTAGCTGTCATAAATGCTTCTCGCACTGCACCATGGTATGCTGATTATGCTAATTACATTGTTGCTAAATTTATACCACCTAATTTCACATACCAGCAAAAGAAAAAGTTTTTTCTATGATTTAAGACATTACTTCTGGGATGACCCACATCTTTATAAAGAAGGAGTAGATGGTGTTATTAGACGTTGTATACCTGAGCATGAATAGGAACAGATCCTACGCAAGTGTCACTCTGAAGCTTATGGAGGACACCACGCTGGAGATAGAACTACGCATAAGGTATTGCAATCCGGTTTTTATTGGCCTACTCTCTTCAAAGATGCCCGTAAGTTTGTCCTATCTTGTGATGAATGTCAAAGAATTGGTAATATTAGTAGACATCAAGAAATGCCTATGAATTATTCACTTGTTATTGAACCATTTGATGTTTGAGGCTTTGATTATATGGGACCATTTCCTTCCTCTAATGGGTATACACATATTTTAGTTGCTGTTGATTATGTTACTAAGTGGGTAGAAGCTATCCCAACTAGTAGTGCTGATCATAACACCTCTATTAAGATGCTTAAAGAAATTATTTTTCTGAGGTTTGGAGTCCCTAGATATTTAATGACTGATGGTGGTTCACATTTTATTCATGGTGCTTTTCGTAAAATGCTTGCTAAGTATGATGTTAATCATAGAATTGCATCTCCGTATCACCCACAGTCTAGTGGTCAAGTAGAATTGAGTAACAGAGAGCTCAAATTAATTTTGCAAAAGACTGTTAATAGATCTAGAAAGAATTGGTCCAAGAAACTTGATGATGCATTATGGGCCTATAGAACTGCATATAAAAATCCTATGGGTATGTCTCCGTATAAAATGGTTTATGGAAAAGCATGTCACTTACCTCTCGAACTAGAACATAAGGCATATTGGGCCATTAAAGAGCTCAATTATGATTCCAAACTTGCCGGTGAGAAGAGGTTATTTGACATTAGCTCACTTGATGAATGGAGAACCCAGGCTTATGAGAATGTCAAACTGTTTAAAGAAAACGCTAAAAGATGGCATGACAAAAGGATACAAAAGCGTGAGTTTAATGTAGGTGATTATGTGTTTCTATTCAACTCTCGTTTAAGGTTTTTGGCAGGAAAACTTCTCTCTAAATGTGAAGGTCCTTACGTTATTGAGGAGCTCTATCGTTCCGGTGCCATAAAATCAACAACTTCGAAGGCACAAATCCGAAGGTGGTGAACGGTCAAAGAATCAAACATTATATTTCAGGCAATCCTTTAAATGTTGAAACCAATGTTATTGAAACCGTAACCCCGGAGGAATACATAAGAGACACTTTCCAGAGCGTTTCAGACTCCGAAAAGGAATAGGTATGTGGTACGGTAAGTAAGCTGACTCCAAAACAGTTCTAATGGCAATTTTTCTCCGTTTTCTAGGAAGGACACGAGGCTTCCACGAGGGTGGAGTGCGCGCCCTACCCCCTGGGCACGCCCCCTGCCTCGTGGGCACCTCGGGTGCTCTCCGGACTCCGTTTTCTTGCATGATACTTCTTTCGGTCGGTAAGGATTCATTATATAATCTCCCGAAGGTTTTGACCACCGTACCACACAAATATCCTCTGTTTTTGTTTCAAGCTGTTTTCTGCTAGAGTTGTCAAGGCCAGGCATCATGTCGTCCCCCTCCTCCAACAATGGTGACAACGATGCTTATCTAATGAAGATAGAGCTGAAGAGGGAAGAACCCATGGAGATCAACAAGGATGATGGGATCAAGAAGGCCACAGAGGATCAAGCCCCGACAGCAGAAGAAGAAGACATCCTTCCACTTGATCACAATCTTCTTACCCCAACTGAGATCGAAGCCTTCAAGATGATTGAGTTAGCTCGTATACAAAACAAGTATCTCACACGTGAAAATATTTTGTTGAAGGAGCATATCATCTCACTCAAGGGTAATATCCGCAAATTGGAGGATCTCCTACGCTCGATGTGCGACTATCCATCATCACCACCGTCTTCTTCACCAGCAAAAGAGATATAATCACATGGGTATGGGAACTCCCCTTGGCAACTGCCAAGCTTGGGGGAGTTGCCCCGGTATCGTATCACCATCACACTCCTATCTTTACCGTTTTTCTTAGTTCGATCCTTTTGGTAATATCTTGATCTAGTAGAATAAAGTTTTAGTATGATTTAGTTTTGAGTTTTGCCTTATGATCCTTCTATGTAATCGAGTCCGTGAGCTATATATAATAAAGATTAGTGTTGAGTCAAGGGCTTGATTATTTTGCTATGATCTTGAGGGAATAAAAGAAAAAGAAAGAATAAAAAGAAATAACGAGATCATATTGATCTTGTAGAGAGTAATGACTTCACATATAAAGAGTATGATGAATAAAAGTTGTTGAGAGTTGACAAACATAGTTTTGGTCATCGTTGCAATTAATAGGAAGTAAGAAAGAAAGAGAGGTTTTCACATATAAATATACTATCTTGGACATCTTTTATGATTGTGAGCACTCATTAAAGTATGATAAGATAAAGAGTTGATGTTGGACAAGGAAGACAACGTAATGGGTTATGTTTTCTTATATCCGAAATAAAGAATATTGTCATGGATCATCCAACATGTTGAGCTTGCCTTTCCCCCTCATGCTAGCCAAATTCTTTGCACCAAGTAGAGATACTACTTGTGCTTCTAAATATCCTTAAACCTAGTTTTGCCATGAGAGTCCACCATATCTACCTATGGATTGAGTAAGATCCTTCAAGTAAGTTGTCATGTTGCATGCAATAAAAATTGCTCACTAAATATGTATGATTTATTAGTGTGGAGAAAATAAGCTTTATACGAACTTGTGATGTGGAAGAAATAAAAGCGACAGACTGCATAATAAAGGTCCATATCACAAGTGGCAATATAAAGTGCCATTCTTTTGCATTAAGATTTCGTGCATCCAACCATAAAAGCACATGACAACGTCTGCTTCCCTCTGCGAAAGGCCTATCTTTTACTTTTGTCTTATTCCTTATGCAGGAGTCATGGTGATCTTCACCTTTCCTTTTTACATTTTATCCTTTGGCAAGCACCTTGTGTTGGAAAGATCCTCATATATACATATATCCAATTGGATGTAAGTTGGCATGAATTATTATTGTTGACATTACCCTTGAGGTAAAAGGTTGGGAGGCAACACTATAAGCCCCTATCTTTCTCTGTGCCCGATTAAAACTCCATACCCATAAGTATTGCGTGAGTGTTAGCAGTTGTGAAAGACTATATGATAGTTGAGTATGTGGACTTGCTGAAAAGCTCTTATATTGACTCTTTCCGATGTTATGATAAATTGCAATTGTCTCAATGACCGAGATTATAGTTTGTTGGTTCTCAATGAATTTTCCGATTCATACTTTACATGGTGAATAGATTATTACTTGAGCATAAGAGATCATATGACAATATCCATATATGTTGCTGTTGTAAGAATGATCATGATGCCCTCATGTCCGTATTTTATTTTATCGACACCTCTACCTCTAAACATGTGGACATATTTAGCGTTATCGGCTTCCGCTTGAGGACAAGCGATGTCTAAGCTTGGGGGAGTTGATACATCCATTTTGCATCATGCATTTATATCTAAATTTATTGCATTATGGGCTGTTATTACACGTTATGTCACAATACTTATGCCTATTCTCCCTTATTTTACAAGGTTTACATGAAGAGGGAGAATGCCGGCAGCTGGAATTCTGGGCTGGAAAAGGAGCAGATATTCGATACCTATTCTGCACAGCTCCAAAAGTCCTGAAACTTCATGGAAGTTATTTTTGGAATTAATAAAAATACTGGCAAAAGAAAGTACCAGAGGGGGCCCACACCCTGGCCACGAGGGTGGGGGTGCGCCCCCTACCTCATGGGCCCCCTGGCAGGCCTCCGGTGCCCATCTTCTGCTATATGAAGTCTTGCGTCCGAGAAAAAATCATAAGAAAGCTTTCGGGAAGAAACTCCGCCGCCACGAGGCGGAACCTTGGCGGAACCAATCTAGGGCTCCGGCAGAGCTGTTCTGCCGGGGAAACTTCCCTCCGTGAGGGGGAAATCATCTCCATCGTCATCACCAACAATCCTCTCATCGGGAGGGGGTCAATCTCCATCAACATATTCACTAGCACCATGTCCTCTCAAACCCTAGTTCATCTATTGTATCCAATCTTTGTCCCAAAGCCTCAGATTGGTACCTGTGGGTTGCTAGTAGTGTTGATTACTCCTTGTAGTTGATGCTAGTTGGTTTATTTGGTGGAAGATCATATGTTCAGATCCTTTATGCATATTAATACCCCTCTGATTATGAACATGAATATGATTTGTGAGTAGTTACGTTTGTTCCTGAGGACATGGGACAAGTCTTGCTATAAGTAGTCATGTGAATTTGGTATTCGTTCAATATTTTGATGAGATGTATGTTGTCTCTCCTCTAGTTGTGTTATGTGAATGTCGACTACATGGCACTTCACCATTGTTTGGGCCTAGAGGAAGGCATTGGGAAGTAATAAGTATATGATGGGTTGCTAGAGTGACAGAAGCTTAAACCCTAGTTTATGCGTTGCTTCGTAAGGGGATGATTTGGATCCACATGTTTCATGCTATGGTTAGGTTTACCTTAATACTTTTGTTGTAGTTGAGGATGCTTGCAATAGGAGTTAATCATAAGTGGGATGCTTGTCCAAGAAAGGGCAGCACCCAAGCACCGGTCCACCCACATACCAAATTATCAAAGTAACGAACGTGAATCATATGAGCGTGATGAAAACTAGCTTGACGATAATTCCCATGTGTCCTCGGGAGCGCTTTTCTCTATATAAGAGTTTGTCTAGGCTTGTCCTTTGCTACAAAAAGGACTGGGCCATCTTTCTGCACCTTATTTACTTTCATTACTTGTTACCCATTACAAATTACCTTATCACAAAACTATCTGTTACCGATAATTTCAGTGCTTGTAGAGAATACCTTGCTGAAAACCGCTTATCATTTCCTTCTGCTCCTCGTTGGGTTCGACACTCTTACTTATCGAAAGGACTACGATAGATCCCCTATACTTGTGGGTCATCAAGCTCCAGATGTTGAAACATTAGGAGGAACCATTTTTTTGGCTTGTAATAACGAGGCACTTGCTTGCGTACTGCCATGACGCTGGTGGGTCCCTATTGTCATCCTCTCCACATACTGTCATCTCCTTGTTCCTCTCGGTTGTTGAGGACGTTGACAACACAAGAGGGTGGTGCACCGCACACGACGAGCGAACAAAGGCCGAGGACGACGGGCGAGGCCTCGGACGGAATGAACAGGAGCTGTGGAAGATGCGCCGGTCCAATCATAGGTGGAGGGGAGTACGAGGGTTGAATGGTTCGGGTGCGGGTGCGTGTTGGGGCTGACGTCGCCGGAGAATAACAGGACGTGTGGGGAAATAGAGGGAGGGACTGGCCAACGCTGGAGGGTACGGTAGGGTGGCGGAGGCGCAGCCAGCCATGGGAGGTGGGAGCAGGCGGAGCCGACGGGGTGTTTTGGTTTGGGCGGCTGGAGGAAGAAGACAAGAGATAGAAGATACACGACAGATGTTGGATGTCAACCCAATGGCTGGTAGGCAGAATCGTTTGTTGACTAGCTAGTAAGTTGACACCACCTTGGATAGGCTATTTCCTCGCGGGTCCCAAATGTCAGAATCCAAATCTGTCATGGTCATGCAGCCTTTCTATGAAAATTTACAGCCCATTTGGTGTGCTAGTTCGAAATAAGTTTGTTGGTGCTGGTGGGGGCTAACCACTTGGCTTCTGTAATGCAGAGTGAGCTCAAGCAGCCGGCGAGAGTGATGTTATTTCCCTTGGTTGGGATTTTTTACAATATTTCACTCTAAATTAAACGAATGGCAAGACATTTGCCTTGTTTCAAAGAAAATATGACAGTCACAGCCGAGTTGAAAAGGGCAAGAACATCTAACTCCAGCTACAAACTGTACAAAAGCACGAGGATTAATTGTTCATCAGGTTTAGACAAAACTCAGGTTGAAAAGGGCAACAACATCTAAGTCCAGCATTGTTTTCGGCAGTCACTGTCAAATGGATCGGTCAGGTCCATAGAATGAACATCCTGGGTCGTAAAATTTACTGGCTTATGACCACAATATGTTGTAAATAGAAGCCCGGCATGTTCAGAAGCTCTTTTGCCCACCTGAAACTCCTTTTTTTGCTCTTCGATATACCCATCAGTCAAAACAATGCTGCTGATAAACTTAAGCCTGATGGATAATAGTAACCACACATTCAGCAGGAAGAATGTGTCAAATCTAGAGTTTGCATGGTTGGCTACATATCGTTCTAGCGTTATTGTCTTCAATCGAATGTCACGAGAAGTGAGAAAATCTCGGTGCTTACGAATCCACCGATTGGTTATAACTTTCTTACCCCGTCATGTTGCCTAAATAGACATGAAGATTGAAAACAGTTAAGGTCTAAAAAAGAGTGTGGAAAGAGCAACAACTGAACGGTTAATTCTAGTACACTATATGCGGTCTTCCAATGTGCGTGAAATTATCACCTTTATATACAACTTCTCCAGACATGGAAAGCATTGCAGCAAGCCAATAATCTTGTTCAGATCAAAACTATTCATTTGGATATATAAGATCTTGACGGAATCTAGCACCATTAATAGGCTATCCATGGTGAAACTCTTCATAGAGCATAGAACATAATATTAGTACAAAATGTGTACTCCGAGATGATATATAACTTATGCGCAGAAATTTAAAATGCAGCTTATGGTTACAAGTGTAGATGATAATATAAAGTACCTGAAGAACTCTGAAGCCAAACACCATATTGAAATGAGCACAGAGATCATGTATTACACCCAAGGTCTCCAGTTTAGGCATAGAGAGGACGGTTATTTGCGACGGTGAATAACTAGAATCAAGGATCAACCTTTGAAGTGAAGGGGCATCTTGGATGATGAGCCGCCTTTTGTCAAAAGAAATTCCAATTCTTATAAGGTTAGGCGACTTTATTTGGAGATAAACGATTCTAACTGTGAAAACAAGCACCAAGCACTCCAGGGCAGGGCAACTGGAGTGGATGATGTTGTGCAATGAGGCCTCCGATAAGCGAACCCGCACAAGTGAAAGTTTCTTAAGAAATGGGAGTCAAAGGTTTAGTACCAGATTGTCTGGTAGGTAGCATAGCGCAAAGGTGGTGGTGTGGAGAGAGGAGGAAAACCACGAGATGGACATCAGTGCTGAGGGCACAGGTAGATGGCGTTGGGTATCTGGTAGGTGATTTCCAGGGGAATAGTAGAACTCAAGCAGCTGTAGTTCTGTGAATTCAGGGGATTTCAGCCAAGCGTCCACCGTGCAGGGCATGGTATGCTTGCTCAGGTAGTATGACGGGATCCAGAGGGTTTGAACGGAGCCCTAGTGGGAGGAGATGATAGCTTTGGGGATTTCGAAATCATTGAAGAGAGATAGAAGATGACCGTTGAGATTAAGGGGCACGAGACGCCATAGAGGGCGCCACCGAATTGAGAGAACTTGGGTGCGGCAACAATCTTTGGTGGGGAGAAGCGAGATGATCTCCCCAAGGACGGCGTTTGGGAGATCACTGATGCGTTCCACCCAAGATTCTATGGGTTCCTGGGATCCGGTGGGGGAGGGGTCGCCGCTTCTCCCCATGCTGCCGGGTGCGGGATCCACAACAGGCGTCGTCGCTGGCGGGAGCCTCATCTTCTTGGCGCTGGGGTCATCCAACTCCATTTTCCTCGAGGGCGTCGCGTCGCACTCACGGATTTGAGCAGAGTAACGAATGCCGGTCCTAGTTGTAGTGTGAGTGAAGAAGAAGGGGAGCTGGGGTTTTTCTATAGTAGTGAGGAAGAAGGGGAGCTGGGGTTTTCTGTAGGAGTGAGGTGACGAATTTGGGGGTATGGGTGGAGCAGTTGACGTGAGGTGGGTGGGAGTGAGGAGGAAGAAGAGAACCCAAGTTTTTTTCGGGGGAGGTGTGCTGGGTGTGGGTAGCGCCTCTCATTAAGTAAATATATGGGCTTTTGAATTGATTTTATTATTTACTAGGGTGGATGGGCTGTTTTGTCTTGGGCCCAGAGAAACAATTACTACTAGTACAGTGGAGACACTCTACAGCTACCAGAAAAACAATTACTACTAGTACAGTGGATACACTACCACTTCTGGCTCCTCCTAGGTCATCGAAATGTCTCCCTCTACTGAATGTTGTTTTACTTTTGTTCACCGACATGCGGGCCATGCCGCGCGTGGGCCCAAATGCCATCCACCAAATTAGAAGGCAGTATGCAGGTGGAGAGCCACCCCGGTAGTAGCGCGGCAGTAACGAGCCATCGTATCACAAAACCCCACCTCCCCGCAGTTTAAATTTGACGGATGAAGCAACCATCATTTCACTCTTCACTGAATCCCCTTCTCCCTCACCGTCTTCAAGAAAGCCAACACTCACATCTACCACTATTCTTCTCTCCCAACGAAGGGAAGGTAAGCGGATCCGTGATATTGGTATATTTTCGTTCAGAGAAAAAGAAGAACTTCTGCAAAGCAGTAACCGATCCTCACTCTTTTTTTGTTTCATTGTCATTGCGATTGTGTTTTCCTTTTAGTGGTCTCCTAGTATCCGTCAGTTTCATGATGGACCAAGGAGAACCAGGCAAAGATCTGCCGATATTGGAGCAGACACGGGAGGCTAATCCCCACGAGACAGAGAGCTCCCAGAAGATGGAGGCAACCACCGAGCTGACCCCAGATACGCTCACGGCCACCACTAAGATGGTCAATGCCCCGTTTGAGGTTACAACAACTGTGGCACTGCAGGAGCAGTTTCCCCCTTCGAGGATGTGTCCCCCCCCCCGCTGAGCTGCCCAAGGTGATTTTCTTCTTTGCCGATCTCGATTGTGGTTTTTCATCTAAGTATGTGGTGATGAATAATGCAAAATTTTATTAGCTTCGATGCCATGCTATACATAGTGGTTTAAATAACTTGTGTTTCTTATACTGGAAAGTAATTCAGAATTTGTTTTTGTTTCAATTAGAGCCCTGATGCAGACAAGGATTGTGTGGTTGTACATGTCACTCGCTATGAGGCGTATGACCTAAATATACGCACTGGGAAAACAGAGTTCTTAGGCTGTTGGATCCTGGAAGCCATTTGCGCTTATATCGATGTCGAGTTGTATTCCAGCCTCACTGTTGTCAGGCGTGTTTTCCAGCGTGTACTGAAGCACAAGAAGTTGAAAGCTACTCCTTCGTTTGTGAGGCATATTGTTCTTGTCAAGCTTACGCAAGAAGATGACGTGGCATGCCTCCACAAACAAGTTTATGAGTGGCAAGGCCACAAGGTTATGTTCATGAAGGTTCACAGGATTGAGCTGCTGCCGGACGTCCTAGATGATGTTCATGGCAAGGTCCGTATTGTGTCCATCCCAACTTAGATCGAAGCATGGAATAGTTGCCCCAGCTAGTGTTTAATACTAGTTTGGATTGTGTCTACTTATCCGAACTTTGCCTACTATCGAGCCTGTCGGCGTTTTGGGAATGGGGGTCCCCAGATTTGCCTGCCCGCGGCCCATGGCGTGGCTCTGCGGGTAGGCCTGTACGGCCCATCTTCATCGACAAGGCATCCAAGACCCTCGCGAGGGGCCAAGCCTCACGAGGCGGACGACGCAAGACCTCCTCGGGAGCGACCTAGCCAGGTTAGCTTGCGCAGAGCGAAGAGTTCAAGGCAGGGCAAACCTCACGAGGTTCTTGTGACGTGAGCCATGACGATCGAGACCAGGCGGGCGCCAGCGCGTGCAGCGTCCTTGTTTCCCCTTTGGTGCTAAGGGGGCAAGCACAGGCGTGGAGTACCAAGGCATCAACCAAAGGTTTCCATATCGGTGCAACGAGACCAAGACCATGAGGACATCAAGACGGAGGTCACCATGGAGCCCAAGGAAGCGTCACCACCAAAGCCTTTTGCAGGCAAAGACTACTTTTGTCAGGATAAGCTGTACTAGCCGTCCCCTTTCAAACTGGCCGTTATTGGCTCCCTTCCCACTCAATATTTGGGAAGAGGACCAGGGCCTCTATAAATAGGCTAGCCACCACAGTAGGAGGAGATGGAATCTTGTGCCAACCCCTTAGCCACGCATAAGCACAAGAACACCTCAACCTCAGGAGGCTGTTCTTCCCTTTGTACTGTTCATCATCAGCCCAAGAGGCAGTCCACCACCACACACTGGATTAGGGTATTACACCACAACGGTGGCCCAAACCAGTATAAATCCCTGTGTCCTTTGTGTTGCGAGTTCGTCGAGTTCATCCGCGAGATCTTAGCGAAGCCACGACGTATATCGGTAGGGGGAAAGCTTCGCGTGCACCCCAGAGTTCGAACCTTAAGGGTTTTGCCTGGAACCCGAGATCCGACATTTGGCGCGCTAGGTAGGGGTGCACCGTAGCCTTCCATCCGTTGATCCGCGCTACGCCCTCATGGCGGGTGCCTCACTCTCAGCTCCCACGGCGCACGCCGACAACGGGGCCCGGGGGTCCCGAACCCTGGCCCCCGCCCTGCGACAGGTGCGGTGGCCGCCCAAGTTCAAGCCGGAGATGCCGCCACGCTGCGACGGCATGGTGGACACGTCAGCTTTCCTGCTGGCATACGAGGAGGCCGTCCTCAAGGCTGGAGGCAACGACAAGGTCATGGCCAACTGGCTTCCCATGGCCCTCGCCGGCGAGCCGCGCGCTTGGCTCTTCAACCTCCCCGGGTCCACGGTGACGTCTTGGGAGGAGCTGCGCAATCCCTTCACAGTGCCTACGCGGTGCCAGTGCACCACGCAGTCGTGGCGCTGCTAGGCGGCTCTCAAGCAGCGCCCTCAGATCACCATGTCAAGCTGTTCCTCCGGGCTAGGCTGCGCCTGAGGCCGACATCACCTTCATCTCGGAAGACCACACCGTCACCACCGCCGGCTCGGGCAGGCTCCCGATGCTCTGCACGCCCACCATCTGCAACGTGGCCGTCACCAAGACTCTCTTCGATGGCGGCGCCGACCTCAACTTGCTCTCCGTGGAGGCCTTCAGCCTCCTTCACGTGCCGCTCGAGCGGCTAAGCCTCAGCAAGCCTTTTTAAGGAGTTGGTGGCGGCGCCACCTGTTCCCTGGGGCAGATCCGCCTCCCCGTCACCTTCAGCACGCACGACAACTACCGCACCGAGCTGGTCGACTTCGACATCGCCCGCATCGGCCTCCCATACAACGCCATCCTCGGGTACCCGGCGTTAGCCCAGTTCATGGCAGCGACCCATTCGGCCTACAACCTCATGAAGATGCCTGGGAGCAAGGGCGTCCTCACCGTCAGGGGGGACGCCAAGGAGGCCCTGGCAGCGCTCAAGTTCACCCTCAAGACCGCCGTGGCGGCGTAGCCCGCCGACGTAGGCACCTCCGAGCCCAAGGGAGCTGCGCCAACCAAGAAGAAGCAGTTGTTCACACAAGACAAGGTGGAAACCAAGCAGGTGCCGGTCGACGAGGACGGGTCCTCAGGAGCCACCTTTACCATAGGTGCCGGCCTCGACCCAAGCCAAGAGGAAACATTGGTGAAGTTCTTGCGCGCAAACAAGGATATATTTGCGTGGGAGCCCAATCAGCTGGTGGGGGTCCCGAGAGAGGTGATCCAGCATCACCTAAGGGTATGCCCCAATGTGCACCCTGTGAAGCAGCGGGCGAGGCGGCAGTCCATAGTGAAGCAGGCCTTCATCGTCCAAGAGACCCGAAATTTGGAGGCGGTGGGTGCCATTCGCAAAGTTCGGTACCCCGAATGGCCAACGAACCCCGTCGTAGTCCCGAAGAAAGGCGGGAAAGAGCGAATGTACGTCGACTTCACTAACCTCAACAAGGCCTGCCCCCAAGATCCGTTCCCGCTTCCATGCATTGACCAGATCATCGACTCCACCGCCGAGTACGACCTGCTATGCTTCCTGGATGCGTTCTCAGGGTATCACCAGATCAAGATGGCGGTGGAAGATGTAGAGAAGACAGCCTTCCTGACCCCGTGTGGGGTGTACTGTTACACCTGCATGCCCTTCGGACTGCGCAACGCAGGCGCAACCTTTCAGCGGTTGATGCACATCGCCTTAGGGCAGTAGCTCGGGAGAAACGCGGAGGCCTACGTCGACGACATCGTGGTGAAGTCTCGGGAGGCGAGACCCCTGATCCAAGATCTGGAGGCAACCTTCGCGCGCCTGCGCCAGGTGAACTTGCGACTCAACCCGGAGAAGTGTGTGTTTGGTGTCCCTTCCGGCAAGCTGCTGGGATTTCTCGTGTCCCACAGGGGAATCGAGGCGAACCCGGAAAAGATCAAGGCCATTGAGGACATGAGCCCACCACAGACCCTCAAGGAGATGCAGAAGCTAGCAGGCCAGGTAACTGCGTTGGGACTCTTCATCTCCAAGCTGGGAGAGCGCATTCGAGTGGACCTCGGAGGCCGACCAAGCTTTTCAAGACCTCAAGAGATACCTGACCAGCCCTCCGGTGATGGTGGCGCCTCAACCTCTCGAACCTCTAGTACTCTACCGTGCCGCCACCCCGTACTCCGCCAGCGCTATGCTGGTGGCGGTTCGAGAAGAGCACCGAGCCAAGGAGCCAAGGACGCGCCACGCCAAGCTATGCCACCAACCGAGGCGACACCAGATCAGGAAGACACCGCAAGAGCTGCGGTAGTACCAACAGGAGACCAAGCTCAGCAGGACAAAGTTGTCGAGACCCCGGCAAGCGTCCACGCGTCTGGAGTCCCACCACCTCAGGAGGCGCCCCAGCCTCCGCAAGACACGAGCCTCACCAACGCGCTAGCTCTCGTCGAGCACCCAGTGTATTTCATCAGCACGGTGCTGCAGGACGTGAGGGCACGATATCCCATGCCTCGGAAGCTCTTGCTCGCGCTCTTGGTGGCCTCACGGAAGTTGCGGCACTACTTCCAGGGCCACCCCATCAAGGTCGTCTCAGCCTACCCGCTGGAGAGGGTGCTCAGAAGTCCCAACTCTGCTGGAAGGGTCGGTGAGTGGAACATCGAGCTGCAGGCATTCCAGTTGGAGTTCAGCACTACCAGGGTTATCAAAGGAGCCGCACTTGCTGATTTCAGCACTACCAGGGTTATCCCAGTGCTTGAAGTAGGCGAGGACCGATCCACCTCACCGGGGAGTAAAGCGCCGGACGGTTGGGTCATGTATTTCGATGGCGCCTTCGCGCACCAAGGCGCGGGGGCTGGAGCGGTACTCATCTCGCCCACTCAGGACAATCTCTACTATGCCATGCAGCTCTACTTCCAGCAGGGCGAGAAGGTCTCCAACAACATCGCTGAATACGAAGGCCTCATAGTTGGCTTGAAGGCCGCGACAGCTCTGGGACTGAAGCGCTTCACCGTTAAGGGCGACTCGTAGCTCCTCGTCAACTTCTCCAACAAGGTATATGAGCCAAAGGACAAGCACATGGAGGCATACCTCGCGGAGGTGCGCAAGATGGAGAAGCAGTTCTTGGGCCTGGAGCTGTAGCACGTGCCCCGGGGCACCAACAAGGAAGCTGATGACATCGCCAAGAGGGCGTCCAAGCGGCAGCCCCAAGAGCCCGGCGTATTTGAGGAATGACTCTTCAAGCCATCAGCGACGCCACCACTTTTAAGCACAGCTCAACCTTGGGAGGAGCTTCCACAGCCGCCAGCCACAGGAGCCCCAGCCTGTGGCCCGACCTCGGGAGCGTGCCTGCTCTTGGCGCTCGAGCCCTAAGAGGGATGCTCGACCAAGGAATTCAAGGAGTATCTGATGCAAGGGACGCTGCCAGAGAAAGAGGAGGACGCGGAGCGCGTGGCCCGACAGGCCACGGCATTCTGCATTCAGGACGGTGAGTTATAGAGGAAGCGGCCCAATGATGTTTCACTGCGTTGCATTTCCAAAGACCAGGGGAAGGAATTGCTATCTGACATACACGGTTGGGACTGCGGGCATCACTCGTCATCACGGACCCTCGTCGGCAAGGTATTCTGCAGCGGATTCTACTGGCCCACAACGCTTAATGATGCGGCCGAGCTGGTGAAGTCCTGTGAAGCCTGCCAGTTCCATGCCAAGCAGATCCATCAGCCAGCTCAAGGCCTCCAGACCATCCCGCTCACATGGCCGTTTGTGGTCTGGGGGCTGGACATCTTGGTCCCGTTCCCTCGAGCGCCTGGGGGCTACCGCTACCTCTACGTCGCCATCGACAAGTTCACCAAGTGGGCAGAAGTGGAATCCGTCCGCACTGTCCCAGCGGGCTCCGCGGTCAAGTTCATCAAGGGTCTCATGAGCCGCTTCAGGGTTCCCAACCGCATCATCACCGACAACGGCTCACAGTTCACTAGTAACCTCTTCAAAACATATTGTGCTAACCTTGGAACGCAGATCTGCTATGCTTCGGTGGCGCACCCCAGGAACAATGGTCAGGCCGAACGCACCAATGCAGAGGTCCTGAGGGGCCTCAAGACCAGGACCTTCAAGAAGAAGCTCGAGGCCTGCGGCAGGGGCTGGCACGACGAGCTCCAGTCCGTGCTGTGGTCCATCCGCACCACCGCCACCAAGCCGACGGGCGAGACCCCGTTCTTCCTCGTCTACGGAGCCGAAGCGCTCCTCCCTCACGAGGTCAAGCATCACTCCGCACGGGTCCTGGCGTTTGATGAAATGCAGTAGGACGCCGCACGGGGGATGGACCTCGTGCTGGGGGAGGAGCGCCGCCACGAAGCTGCGCTGAGGGCGGCAAGGTACCAGCAGGCGTTACGGAGATACCACTACCGCAACATCCGCTCCAGGACGCTCGAGGTGGGTGACCTCGTCCTGAGAAGGGTCCTCTCCAGGGAAGGGCTGCACAAGCTCTCGCCCATGTGGGGGGCCCCGTTCAAGGTCGCCCATGTCTCCAGGCCTAGTGCCGCGCGCCTGGAGACGCAGGACAGGGTACCCATCCAGAACGCCTGGAACATCCAGCACCTCTGGAGGTTCTACCCATGAAGAAAGGCCCAGTGCCTGTGAAGAAAGGCCCAATGCCTGTGAAGAAAGGCCCAGTGCCTGTGAAGAAGGCCCGGTGCCTGTGAAGAATCGCCGCCCATGACACTCTCACGTAATAATGAGTGGGGCTGTACACGGCCCGGAGTCTCAGGAGTGCCGCCCTCGGGCCTCAGGGGCTCCCTCCCACGTCTTAGTGGCAGCACTTAGCTCCGCGCTGGTGAGAAGACTTGAAGACTAGACTAGGTGCCGGATGTGGATTTTCATTTGCTTTCCGTAGTTGGCTCGCTTCCTTTTTAATTGAAATTTGCTTCCGGTGTTCCTTGCTGGTTTGGTTTTGTCGCCTTTTACCGCTGTTTCCGGCTCTAACCTAACCTGCTCTCTCCCTCGCATACCTTGCGAGGGGTCTAGACAGGCGCCCTTGCGAGCGTTGTCCCCTTCTCACGAGCGTTTTTCCTTTCTTCTGTCTTTCGTCTATTTTTTCGCGAGGCACCCTCGTTCGAGTCTACAAGCTAGCGCACCTTCCCTAATCCGTGCCCCACGGGTACCGCGATAAAAGGCGTTGGGTCAAGGCTCGGGTAAACGATAAGCCTCTTGGTGAGCCTCCAAAAACAAAATTTTGCAGTTCTTAAGCGCTCACCGAGTCAAGGAAGACCTTGGCAGGCACCGGAAAACAAGTGCCTCGTGAGGAAGAAGCTGCCTCGAATGTACCAAGCTAAGTTATCCCTACACAAAACAATGGCACAACATAGAAACATCAAACATAGCATGACGATTGAGAAATCATAGTTCGATACATGCCCCTTCAGGGCCCATACTGGTTTCTTTTGATGCAGGAAAGAAAGGGAGAACAAAACAAAAGCGGCGCCTGCCCCTACAGCGGCCCACGAGGGTAGGCTCCTGGCGCTATCCTGAGCTCAGCCGGACCCCTCCTCGCGCTTCACGGAGGCGCGACGGTGAGACGACCAGCCGCCACCGTGGCGGTGGTCCGGCCTCTTCTTCGGCGGAAGCGGCCCTGGGTCATCACCGGGAGCCTTTCCATTCTCTTTGGCGGAGAACCTTTGGATTGGCACCATTGGAGTTGCTATTAGCAGTGGGGCGGAGGAGGAAGAAGCATGCAGATGGGAAGAGATGAGCGACGGGGGCTCTGCCCCCTTCCTCATTTATAGCGAGAGAAGGCCAACCAGCGCCCCCACGATCACAGGTAATGATGGTTTTCCTTGCATGGCACAGGGACTTGTCAAGTCGGGCAGTTGCCGAGGCAGCATGGGGAAGCAAAGACGCCCACGTCCAATCAACCGCCACGCGTCGACCAAGGCCGCAGGCTTTTGGGGCCCGCGGCGCTCCGCACTTGACCTTTGGCTTCGCCTCGAAGCCAAGCCCGAGCGCGCCTTGGGCCCGGGGGCTACTGTCGGCGTTCTGGAAACAGGGGTCCCCAGACTTGCCTGCCCGCAGCCCATGGCATGGCTCTGCGGGTAGGCCCTTACGACCCATCTTTATCGATAAGGCATCCAAGACCCTCGCGAGGGGCCAAGCCTCGCGAGGCGGACGACGCAAGACCTCCTCGGGAGCGAACTAGCCAGGTTAGCTCACGAGGAGCGAAGAGTTCAAGGCAGGGCAAACCTCATGAGGTTCTCGTGATGTGAGCCATGACGATCGAGACCAGGCGGGCGCCAGCGCGCGCAACGTCCTTGTTTCACCTTTGGTGCTAAGGGGGCAAGCACAGGCGCAGAGTACTGAGGCATCAAGTAAAGGTTTCCATATCGGTGCAACGAGACCAAGACCATGAGGACAGCAAGATGGAGGTCACCATGGAGCCCAAGGAAGCTTCACCACCAGAGCCTTTTGTAGGCGAAGACTACTTTTGTCAGGATAAGCTGTACTAGCTATCCCCTTTCAAATTGGCCGTTGTTGGCTCCCTTCCCGCTTAATATTTGGGAAGAGGACCAGTGCCTCTATAAATAGGCTAGCCACCACAATAGGAGGAGATGGAATCTTGAGCCAAACCCTTAGCCACGCACAAGCACAAGAACACCTCAACCTCAGGAGGCTGTTCTTCCCTTTCTACTGTTCATCATCAACCCAAGAGGCAGTCCACCACCACACACTGGATTAGGGTATTACACCACAACGGTGGCCCGAACCAGTATAAATCCATGTATCCTTTGTGTTGCAAGTTCGTCGAGTTTGTCCGCAAGATCTTAGCGAAGCCAGGGCGGAGATTGGTAGGGGGAAAGCTTCGCGCGCACCCCAGAGTTCGAACCTTAAGGGCTTTGCCGGAACCTGAGATCCGACTAAGCCCTCTGGGGCTAGTACTCTGTTTGAATCCATCTATGGGAACTGCTGCTACTTTTGTGTACCCGTGAATCATGTGAGAACCATCATAATTGTTGCCGAAACTGATGCGTCCTCACTAGTTTTTTCATGAATATGGCATGGTAAGACATTAGTTGTCACGGTTTATCATACGAGCAGTGTGTGTTTTATGAAATAGAGTACTCGTTCGAGAACTGTGCGCCGACGTATACATAAGTACTTGTAAACACTGTTGGTGCTACCCCACTTGTAACCAGTTGTGCAAAACACGGCACATTGGCTCAACTCACTTCAACACTAGGCTATCGACCAGCTAACAATCAATAGTATGATGTCCGACATATAGGCAACTACGTATCTTAGTACAGTGGTTCATGCAGTTAACTGAGGCTACAATGTAAATTCCAAACGTTCACACGCTATTCCAACGTTCATGTGGAACACCCACATTAAACTCGGCTTCATAAAAAACTTGAAAAGCATAAGTTAAGAAATTTTATACATCTCAATGATTCATAGAACATAACAAACATATACTAGTTCACAGCAAAAGACAAAGTTGTGAGAAGGTTTACAAATCAAGAAAAAACAAGCAAGGCTTCTCTGAGCAAAGGGCCTCCCGGCAGGTTTACATTTCCTGGAGTTCACTCTGGTTTTCTCTTGTTGCCACCATCCAGGGTTAGGTTCTCTCATTCCAAAATAACCAATTATAATTGTGTTCTCAGCTGGAATGCTGAACTAAACCATGTAGTGTACTGACAAGGTGAAATTCTTGTGGATTCCACTAAATTTAAGCACCACTATTTGCAAAAATAAGCAGACCACAATGCCTCTTGTCCGTGCACTTGTCCCAAAAACCTCCGTGCAGTCGTGCCAGCTAGTCCTCGGTCCATGGATCAACTCGTAGAAAGTGCATTTCGGACTAGGATGCAGTTGTTTTTGCTCGTCCCTGCACTGCAATCAGGAAGTAAAACGTACGGATCAACTTCTTTTAGATTGCGTTAGTCATTCTACCTAGTTAGTACAAATGTAGGAATACCTGGAACACTGGAGGTTAGAGGACGACAGCTAGGAATAGCCATCTCATTTTGTGCAGTTGTACTAAAACTGAGGTGTGTACTTTTGATTGTGCCGATAGAAACGATATGGAGACAGACATCCCGGTTTGCGCAAATACAAAATAGGGTTATTTAAACAGTGACATATATTTGCAGTGGCGTATGATTAACAACATTATCTATTGTGTTATAATTGGCACTAGATTGACATTATGAAAGTGCCCTTAAGTAAGTAGCATCACATCACATCAACACTGCCACTAGATTAACATGCAGAACTATAGCATTAGTATTACTGTCATGAGAGTAGCACATGGTCATATTACAAAAAAAGACACATCCGTGACATTTTGGGCCAAACGAAATTTTGTCCTGTCATACTTATCATTTTTTTGCCCGTAATATGGACGTACTTCCTTGCGTGTGAAGATGTAGCTGGTGGGTCCCAGCAGTCAGGGGTAAACGTTTTTTTTTCACGAAATACGGTGGCCCGTCCGGTGGGTCCCTGCTGTCAGGTGGAGGAATAATTATTTTCCGTGTAATAAGGAGGCACTTCCTTGCCGCGGCCGTGGACCTAGCTGTCAACTTCTCGATGTACAGTACTCTTCCGATGGAAGTCGGTCGTTGATCACATTGACCACGCCGCACCGAGAGCACCAAGGCGGTGGACGACGACGAGGCCTAGGAAGGGGACGACGCGGAGCCGGGGAAGACACAGCAGTGGATGCCCACGCGGAGAGGAGTATGAGCGTTCGCTGGTTCGGCTACGGTGTGAGGATGCCATCACCGCAGGGCCTGGCCAGCGGTGGGAGTGGTAGGGGGAGGTGAGGCCTTCATGGCAGCACAACCGGCCACGAGAGGTAGGAGCAGGTGGCACGACCGGCGCTGCTTTGGGCAGCTGGAGCAAGAAGACCAGAGGTTAAAGAATCACAATGGCCGTTGGATGGACATCCTACGGTCACTGGAGCTAGAATCATTCATATTGACTAAGTTGACAAAGCCCTTGGTACGCGTCAACTTAGTAGGCCCACAGGTCAGCCTCCGAAACGGTGCACCCCACATGTCAGGGGGAGGAATCATTTTTTGTGCGGCTGAAGCTAGAATATCCGAGATTGAAGAAGAAGCACGACATCCGTTGGATGGACATCCAACGGACACTGCTGCTAGAACCGTGTGTTGACTATAAGTTGACAAAGCCTTGCATATGCATCAACTTAGTAGGACCACAAGTGTGTGGCAGAGAACTTATAGCCCGTTTGCGATTTTTAAGAATGTACAACCCATTTTTGAATTCTAATAGAATTTACTACAACCCATTTACAGTTGGTTAAAAGTACAACCCATTTTCTAGCTAGGACAACGATTAATAATTTCAACCAACCGTTGAAAACAGAATTCAATAAAATTTCCCACATTTTGATGGGATCCAAAATATTTTTATCCTGAAATTTCTAGTCAGATTAAATACAATTTCAATATAAATTTGTATTACATAAAAAATCCAACGAAACATTGCGCGCGCAAGAATTAATGAAATTAAAATTTTCAAAATCCAGAAATATTATTTTATAATGGAATTTGCATGTTTGGTGCATTTTTTATAGTTACTGCCCAGTTCTTATAATTACATCTTATTTATTATTTCTTAAAGCCCATTTTCTTGGTAAGCCTAATGCATCCCTCCTAGGAAAGATTTACAGCCCAGTGGGGCGGAGAATAACAAGTTGACCTTGCCTGGGTATTCCTAAAAAAAGTATAGCTGGGCTAGCCATTTTCAGCTTGAAAAAAAATAATATCTGGGCTGGATATCTGGTCTGGGCTAGACGGGCCACAGCCCGCCCAGTTAATACCCTGCTCTCCTCTGAACAACAACGAAAACATCGCTAAAGAAAAACTCTGCAGTGCTCACACCTCAAAAAGACAAATACTGCTCGAGCTGCTTGGTCCCAGCTGTCGCCGCTCCTTGTGCAATTCTCTCGTTTATTGACTACATAGGTTGACAATGGTGTGGGACCGTGATGTCAGGAAACCAGGAGGAAGCAAAAAATATTACAGTTGTATATAATAAGGAGGCACTTGCATACGTGCGGCTATGGCCCTGGTGGGTCCCCACTGTCATCCTATCCAAGTAAAGTCATCTCCTCATTCCTCATGTCGTTGACCACGTTGACAACGCGAGACGGCGGCGCCATGGCGAGCGCAACAACTCGAAGGACGAAGGAGAGGGCCTCGCGGGCCCTACAGATGGTCTGATACAGTGCCTGCTGCTCATTCGGGAAGCCAGGATCATAGGGCCACATGTCCGCGACGGCATTGTCGTTCGCTTGTTCACCTGTGCTCGTTGAGGAGACGGAGGTTGCATCACAGGTCCTCCTGCGCTGGTAGCTCTTCCGCCATTAGGGCGTCGAAGTGGGCCACACCTGCTCTATGGTGAACACGGCATGAACCGGCTTGGACAGTGGTGCCGGCCCCTGGTCGGAAGCTACGTACATCATCTGATTGTTGTCGCTTAGCTCGGTGAGCTCGCCGGCGAGCCAGCATGTCCTGGCTGCTGGACTGACCCGCTGCCAAGCACGAGTCTGACTGCCCTGACCCACCCAGACCGCCTCCCTCGCCCGCGCACGCTTTCCGCCCAAAACGGTCAGCGCCGCCCGCCCTGCTTCCTGGTACAGGTGATTGCTCCGCCTTCAAACGATGCAACTGCCATCCGTCCGTCCGTTTGCCGCCCACATTAATGGTACGCGGTTGCCGAGGCGGCTACTTCGGCGCCACATGCCCGTCCCTTCGCCGCCCACCATTGCTATATAAACTGCTGCGCCGGCCATAGCCGCAGTCATCCGCCTCCTTTCCCTTCCTCCTGTCCACACCACTACTCCCACCATGGCTTCCTCGCGCTCCAGCGCTCTTCGGGACGGGCGGACGACGAACCACAAGGAGATGGAGCCATTCTTGCCGACTGGATGGGCGGCAGGCAGGCAGAGGACGACGATGTCCCAATGGAGAACATGGTAGTCGACGATCCGACGCCAACCCCCTCCTGCGCGCCATCCTCGCCGGTGCATTGCACCATGACCATCGGCGAGGCCCGTGCCCAATACATGGACACGGTGAGGTAGAAGCGTCAGGAGCAGTTCCGGGAGGTGCAGGCCGACGCCACCTACAACCACCATCTCCCCCAGGAGCACCTGAAGGCGGAGGAGGCGCTGCTCAACTCATACCGCTCCGCCCGCGAGGGCCGCCTTGAGCGCTGGCGGTACCGCATGCGGGTGGCGGAGGCTGCGGCCGCCTATAAAGAGGACGATGAAGCGGGCGAGATGCTGTTTGGCGAGACCGAGGACGAGGCAGAGGACAATGCTGGCTCCGACGAGTCCCTGCTCCGCTGGCATCGATGAGGCCCTGCTCCGCTTAGGCCCCGTGGCGCCAACAACGAGGCAGAGGACACCGCCGGCTCCGCTGAGGCCCTACGGCACGAACAGCGAGGCAGAGGACACTGCCGGCTCCGTCGAGGCCCCACCCACCAACAACGAGGCAGAGGACATCGCCGGCTCAACCGAGGCCCCACCCTGCCGGCAATGAGGGGGTTGATTTCCCCCGCTCCACCGAGGCGCCGCCCCGCCGGCAACGAGACAGAGGACATCGCCGGCTCCGTCGAGGCCCTGTTCCGCTGCCAATGAGGCTGCACCACAAAGAAAACGAGGGAGAGTAGAACACGGTAGGTCGCCGCCGCTCGGGTCCAAGTAAGGCCACCGCTGCTACCCTTCGGTTGAAGCCAAGCTAGGCGGGTTGACCATTGACGGCCTTAGCTTCTTGGCGGCGATGTGGAGTCGGAGAGCTATGTTGGAGAAGGATGCTGCTTCAGTTACTGAACTGCAGGTGTAGTTGGGTCACTGGCATGTGGGCCCAAGAGGCATCTGGCCCACATGTAAGTGATGCAACTGCACCTGCTGTTATGTCACTGAAGCTCAGTCCGCTGGAGAAGAAGCTTCTGTTCGGCTCAGCCGGACACGGGTGCTACGGTTAATTAATTATACCTCCAGCGCACCCCTTTTTAGTTGAAGAATGTATGAAATGTAATGAAATCCGGCATGTTTATATGAAATCCGGCAGTGTATGAATGAATTTAGTTTGATTTGTTTGAATTCTTGTATCACTGGCATTGGATGAATGTGCAAATCAATACATACATTATTCCCAGGGTGATCACCTCGTTTGCAGCATTTTCACATATTCTCCCTCTGGTCCTTTTTAGTCTGCATATAAGTTTTGTCTGAAGTCAAAGTATCTCTACTTTGACCAATCTTACAGAAAAAGTATCATCATTCACAATGTAAAATCAACTGACTTGAAAGAAATCTAATATGCCAAGTAAAAAGGAACAGAGGGAGTACAAAATTTAGCGTTCCTATACATTGCAATCAACACACAGGCCTAGTGATTCATAGAGAACATTCAAAACAATCGATGATTATGCATCTTAGCGATTCACATGTCAGAGCCAATATTTACTTCACAACTAAAGAATAAAGAAAAATTGATAGATGCTGCTAACAGCAAAGGGTGTCCCATTCTAAAATATCAAACACATGTCTTCTTGCTAACATCAATGAGCAAAATTTGACAAGGTTGTCCCATTCCGAAATGTCAAATGCGTGTTCTTTTGCGTACATCAATGAGCAAACTTTGACAAGGTTTTCCCATTCCAAAATATCAAATGCCTACGATTGTGGAAAGCATTGCTTAGAGCTTATGAACAAGTTTTCAGCGCAAAGGATACAAACGAGCGAGTTTCATTCAAATACTACATCTCTAGTACATTCATCCGCGACAAGGCGGGCTCCGGCAAGAACTTCCTTGTAGTAGTTCTCGGGCTTGCGATGGTCCTTCCCCTGCGGCGGCCCGTCCTTCACCAGCTTCTCTCCGTCCAGCTTACCCCAGTGTACACTTACACGGGCAAGGGCCCTCCGGGCACCTTCAATGCAGGCGGAGCGCTTGACGACCTCAAGCTATGGACAGGCCTCCATCAGCCGCCGCACTAGCCCGAAATAGCTCCCAGGCAGGGCCTCTCCAGGCCACGGTCGAACTAGTAAGCCCTTCATGGCCTGTTCGGCCGCCTTGTGGAGCTCGACCAGCTGTTTCAGCTGATCGCTCAAGGGCACAGGGTGCCCGGCCTCAGAATACTGAGACCATAACACACTCTCCGTCGAGCTGCCCTCTTCAGCTCGGTAGAACGCGGCGGCGTCGGATGCGCTGCGGGGAAGATCGGCGAACGCCCCTGGAGAACTCCGGATTCGGGTAAGTAATAGGTAGTTTACTTTGATATTCCTACTTTGCATTAAGAATGCCTTACCCGCTGCTATCTTTTTCACCTCCTCCAACTCTTGGAGGGCCTTTTGGGCTTCGGCCTTGGCATCCTTGGCGGATTCAATGGCCGACGCGAGCTCGGAGGCTTGCGCTTTTGACTCAAGCTCCAAACTCTCATGTTTTTTCATGAGAGCCTGCAGCTCTTGCTGCACCTCGCCGACCTGAAGCCCGAGCCTTTCTCGCTCAGCCCGCTCCTCGGCCGTTTTCTTTCCGGCCTCAGCCAGCGCCTGCTTCAGGGTTGCCACCTCGGTTGTGGCCCCCACAATAAGCAGTACAATCCTGTTATCTCTTTTTGCAATCAAGCCTCTCTATAGGCACCTTTTTTTATTTTTAGGGTATTTCTTACCTTCTTTCTCCTCGAGCTGCCGTTTGGCAAGGCCGAGCTCTTGCTCGGACCGCCCGAGGTCCTTCTTAAGGACATCCACCCGCGCAATCAGTGCGGCGGTGGACAGCAGCGAAGCCTGCATACGCATATTTGACTCTTTTTGTTAGACTCCTGCGAAAATTACTAGATCCTCTATTCGGCTTTTCTTTCCGAACACCGAACAGAGCATTAGGGGCTACTGTCTATGCGGTAAATAATTTGACATATTTATGTTTACATGGAAGCCTGTTACAAGGCTAGCGCAAGCTTCAGTCAGTCCGATTTTGGCGGACTGAACCCTTTGGATCACCGTACTCATAACAGTATGGTGCTCCTCGTCGATGGCGGCGCCCTCAAGCACCTCCAGCAGATTGTCCGGCGCCTCTGGTTGGACGGAGGTCGCCGGCTCAGACGGCTTACTCCTCTTGGTAGGAGTTCGCCCACCGCGGACCGGGACTGTCGAGTCTGGCGCGGTGTCCGGCACAAAGCCGGACTTGGAGCCCTGGGGGGTTTCATCCCCTTTACTCCTGGGGTCCGGAGGATTGCCTTGCGGCTCCTCCAGGACCATCTCCTCCTGCCCTGAAGTTTGGCGGGGCACCACTTCGGCGTTGTCTGCCCCGCTGGGAGAGACAGTGGGCGGAACAGAGTTCACGTCCGACGAATCCAGGGAGCCGCTCGACGAATCGTTGAGTCCGGCCCGGGGCGGGCTGCATAAATTACGTTCGACATTAGGGAAAGCCGCGCATTAGAAAAATATCATGAGTCACTCTGGTATGTAAATACTTACGATATCGCCGGACGCTTGGTTCTGTCCAGCCACTCCTCTCCGCCCTCTTCGGCGTCGTGGGAGTAGTCCGGCGGAGGGGTCTTCCTTTTCCTCGACCCCTCGGCCTCCCCCGTTGGGGTGGCCTTCTTCTTCTTTTCTCCCCTCACTATGGGGGAGAGCTTCCTTGCTCCTCCTCCTCGTTTTCACGAGAGGAGGGCGTCGCAGACTCGTCAGATGACGAGCTCGACACCACCACGTTGTGGGAACTCTTTCGAGTCCCGATGGTTTTCTTCTTCTTGACCTTCTCCGGCACCACATAAGGCGCCGGAGCCAGCTGCTTCACTAGGAGAGCTGGGGCTGGGTCTTCGGGCAAGGGAGCCGGACAGTTAATTGGTCCGGCTACCTTCAGCCAAGCCTGTTAAAGGTAAGGGAGTTTAGATCCCGCACAGAGTCAAAACTGTGAAAAGAAAAGAGCTTAGTATCCTGTAAAAGGTGAATATAGCTTACATCGCTAGCGTGACGCTGCGAGCTGTATCCGCGATCCTCGGAGGCGGATGCGGGAGCCACGGCGCCCTTGAAAAGCACCTTCCAAACATCTTCGTACGTCGTGTCGAAGAGCCCCTTGAGGGTTGGGTGCTGCGCCGGGTCGAACTCCCACATATTGAAGTCCCGTTGTTGGCACGGGAGGATCCGGCGGACGAGCATAACCTGGATTATATTGACAAGCCGGATTGGCTTGTTCACCAGGGACCGGATGCAAGTTTGCAGTCCGGTCACCTCTTCTTCTTGGCCCCACGACAGGCCCGTCTCTTTCCAGGACATAAGCCGCGTGGGGGGTCCGGATCGGAACTCGGGGGCCGTGACCCAATTCGGATCGCGTGGCTCAGTGATGTAAAACCACCCTGCTTGCCACCCCTTTAGGGTCTCCACAAAAGAGCCCTCGAACCAGAGGACGTTGGCTATCTTGCCAGCCATGGCACCTCCGCACTCCGCCTGGGTGCCGGACACCACCTTGGGCTTGACGTTGAAGGTCTTGAGCCAGAGGCCAAAGTGGGGGCGGATGCGGAGAAAGGCCTCGCACACGACGATAAACGCCGAGATATTAAGGATAAAGTTTGGGGCGAGATCATGGAAATCCATGCCGTAGTAGAACATGAGCCCCCGGACAAAAGGGTGGAGTGGAAAACCCAGTCCGCTAAGGAAGTGGGGAAGGAAAACTACCCTCTCATGGGGCCCTAGGGTAGGAAGAAGCTGCCCCTCCTCAGGAAGCCGGTGCGGGATGTCCTTGGACAGGTATCCGGCCTTCCTGAGCTTTTTGATTTGAGCCTCCGTGACAGAGGAGACCATCCACTTGCCTCCCGCTCCGGACATTGCTGGAGAAGGTTGAGGAAGGAAGGGCGGACTTGGGCGCTAGAGCTTGAGTGCGCGAGAGATGGATGGGCGAAGGAGGAAGAAGGCGTAGGTAAAAAAGGTGGATCCTTATCCCCTTATATGGGCCGATGCGGTTATGCGTCCCCACCTACCTAATAAAACTCACTTGCCTCTCAAGCGTCGTGGTAAATGGCGCGGTTGGGTTACCCATGTCCGTATTAATGAGAATACAGTTAAAAGGGGCACACGATCTCTGCTTTGACAAGACGTGCCAAGGAAACCGCCTCGCTAAACGCGCCAAGGTGGAACGATGGAAATAATTTATACAGAAGGCTTGGTCGCAGTATCATGACGCACTGCGGAATACGTCAGCAGATTTGATTTGTCTTAATATTATTCTCTATATGGCAATATGTGGAAACTTGTTTTGCAGAGCCGGACACTATTCTTGGTGTTTATAATCTTCTTGAAGAACTTGGAGGAGGAACCCGCCTTGCAATGCCGAAGACAATTTGCGCGCCGGACTCATCGTCATTGAAGCCTGGTTCAGGGGCTACTGAGGGAATCCTGGATTAGGGGGTGTTCGGATTGCCGGACTATACCTTCAGCCGGACTCCAGGACTATGAAGATACAAGATTGAAGACTTCGTCCCGTGTCTGGAAGGATCTTTTCTTGGCGTGGAAGGCAAGCTAGGCGTGCGGATATTCAAGATCTCCTACCATTGTAACCGACTCTGTGTAACCCTAACCCTATCCGGTGTCTATATAAACCGGAGGGTTGTAGTCCGTAGGACAACCATCATCATACACAATCATACCATAGGCTAGCTTCTAGGGTTTAGCCTCCTTGATCTCGTGGTAGATCTACTCTTGTACTACCCATATCATCAATATTAATCTAGCAGGAGTAGGGTTTTACCTCCATTGAGAGGGCCCGAACCTGGGTAAAATAAAGTGTCCCTTGTCTCCTGTTACCATCCGACCTTGACGCACAGTTCGGGACCCCCTACCCGAGATCCGCCGATTTTGACACTGACAGGCGTGTTTTAAACTTAGGCGAGTACTGGACTGCAGCTAAGCCCCCGAGTGGGAGGGTTGCTCTCCACTCGGTAGGATTTTTCAAACTTAGGCGAGTACTGGACTGCAGCTAAGCCCCTGAGTGGGAGGGTCGCTCTCCACTCGGTAGGATTTTTCAAACTTAGGTGAGTACTGGACTGCAGCTAAGCCCCCGAGTGGGAGGGTCGCTCTCCACTCGGTAGGATTTTTCAAACTTAGGCGAGTACTGGACTGCAGCTAAGCCCCTGAGTGGGAGGGTCGCTCTCCACTCGGTAGGGTTTTTCAAACTTAGGCGAGTACAGGACTGCAGCTAAGCCCCTGAGTGGGAGGGTCGCTCTCCACTCGGTAGGATTTTTCAAACTTAGGCGAGTACTGGACTACAGCTAAGCCCCCGAGTGGGAGGGTCGCTCTCCACTCGGTAGGGTTTTTCAAACTTAGGCGAGTACTGTACTGCAACTAAGCCTCCGAGTGGGAGGGTCGCTCTCCACTCGGTAGGATTTTTCAAACTTAGGCGAGTACTGGACTGCAGCTAAGCCCCCGAGTGGGAGGGTCGCTCTCCACTCGGTAGGATTTTTCAAACTTAGGCGAGTACTGGACTGCAGCTAAGCCCCTGAGTGGGAGGCTTGCTCACCACTCGGTAGTATTTTTTAAACTTAGGCGAGTACTGGACTGCAGCTAAACCCCGAGTGAGAGGCTTGCTCACCACTCGGTAGGATTTTTTAAACTTAGGCGAGTACTGGACTACAGCTAAGCCCCCAAGTGGGAGGCTTGCTCACCACTCGGTAGGATTTTATAAACTTAGGCGAAGCGGATTCGCAGCTAAGCCCCCGAGTGAGAGGCTTGCTCACCACTCGGTAGGGTTTTTTAAAACTTAGGCGAAACGGATTCGTAGCTAAGCCACCCACTGGGGAATTTCAGACACAAACTGAAGCAACGACAATCATTTTAGACGACTGTAAAACTCTTGTCTTTGATAAACAAACTACAAAGTATTTTCTATTACATCTCAACAGACTGAGTGCTTAAGTATAAAAGGGGCGGAGCAGCTCTGCATTCCAAGCGCGCGGCTCCTCTTTCTTGTGCTCGACGTTGTAGAGGTGGTACGCTCCGTTGTGGAGCACTCTGGTGACAATGAAGGGGCCTTCCCAGGCAGGAGCAAGCTTGTGTGGTTTCTGCTGATCCACTCGAAGAATCAAGTCTCCCTCTTGAAATGCCCGACCCCTCACGTTTCTGGCATGAAATCGACACAAGTCTTGCTGATAGATGGTCGACCGGATCAGGACCATCTCTCTTTCCTCTTCCAGGAGATCGACTGCATCTTGTCGTGCCTGTTCTGCTTCATCTTCTGAGAAAAGCTCGACTCGGGGTGCATTGTGGAGCAAGTCACTCGGAAGTACAGCTTCAGCTCCATAAACTAAGAAGAATGGAGTTCGGCCAGTCGACCGATTGGGAGTTGTCCTTAGTCCCCACAACACTGACGGAAGTTCATCAACCCAGGCTCCTGCCGCTTGTTTGGGATCACGCATCTGTCGGGGTTTCAGCTTTTTGAGAATCAATCTGTTTGCTCTTTCAGCTTGTCCATTCGACTGGGGGTGGGCGACTGAAGCGTAGTCGACTCGAGTACCTTGGGAAGCACAGAAGGCCCTGAACTCATCAAAATCGAAGTTCGACCCGTTGTCAGTGATGATGATGTGTGGAACACCATATCTGAATGTTAACTCTCTGACAAAACTGACAGCAGTACTGGCCTCAAGGTTTTTGATAGGCTTGGCTCCAATCCATTTGGTGAACTTGTCGACTGCTACAAGCACATGAGTGAAGCCGCTGCTACCAGTCCTCAGTGGTCCAACCATATCTAATCCCCAAATAGCAAAGGACCAGACGAGTGGAATGGTCTTCAGGGCCGACGCAGGCTTGTGAGACATGTTGGAGTAAAACTGGCAACCTTCACATCTGTCGACTATTTCTTTTGCCATTTCATTTGCTCGTGGCCAGTAAAATCCCGCTCGGTATACTTTGGCCACAATGGTCCGAGAGGACGCATGGTGACCACAGGTCCCCGAGTGGATGTCATTGAGGATCACTCGACCTTCTTCTGGTGTTATGCACTTTTGCCAGACTCTAGCCACACTTTCCCTGAACATCTGCCCTCTTATCACAGTAAAGGCTTTCGATAGACGGACGATCTGTCGAGCCTCTTCTTCATCCTCTGGGAGTTCCCTTCTAAGAATGTACGCGATATATGGTACTGTCTAATCGGGAGTGATGACCAAAACCTCTATGATTAAGTCGACCACGACTGGAACCTCGATTTCAGTCGGATCGGTGGCACTCTTTGGTTGTGGGGGCTCTTCAGTGAAAGGATCTTCTTGAACTAAAGGTGAATGAATATGTTCCAAGAACACATTGCTGGGAATGGCTTCCCTCTTGGAACCTATCTTTGCCAGATCATTAGCTGCTTGATTTTTCAGTCGGGGTATGTGATGGAGCTCTAATCCCTCGAACTTCTTTTCTAACTTTCTCACTGCATTGCAATAACCAGTCATAGCTGGGCTTCTGACGTCCCACTCCTTCATCACTTGATTGACCACTAAATCCGAGTCGCCATAGACCATGAGGCGACAGACGCCGAGTGAAATGGCCATACACAACCCGTACAGAAGTGCCTCATATTCAGCTTCGTTGTTGGAGGAGTCAAAGTGAATCTGGAGAACATGACTGAGTTTGTCACCACGGGGGGATACCAACACCACCCGAGCACCGGAACCATTCAGCATCTTCGATCCATCGAAGAACATGGTCCAATGCTCTGAGTGAATCTGAGTCGGAAGTTGCTGTTCGATCCACTCGGCGAGGAAATCTGCTATTGCTTGGGACTTGATAGATTTCTTTACCTCAAACTTGATATCCAAGGGAAGGATTTCAATCAGCCACTTTTCCACTCGACCAGTTGCATCTCTGTTGTTCAGAATCTCTGATAATGGGGCGTCTCTGACGACTATAATGGAATGATCCGAGAAATAGTGTGCAACCTTCTTCGTGGTCATGTAAATCCCATAAACAAGCTTCTGATAATGTGGATATCTTTGCTTTGATGAAGTCAGAACTTCAGACACATAATATACTAGGCATTGAGCTTTATAGGCTTTTCCTTCTTCTTCCCGCTCAACCGTGAGTATTGTACTGACAACTTGTCCAGTGGCTGCAATGTAAAGTAGTAAAGGCTCTTTGCTGATTGGGGCAGCGAGCACCGACTGGGTGCAAAGCAGGGCTTTGAGCTCTGCAAACGCTGCATCACCTTCAGGAGTCCACTCGAACTTATCAGACTTTTTCATCAGTCGATAAAGAGGCAATGCCTTTTCACCGAGGTGAGAAATGAACCGACTCAAGGCGGCCAAACAACCAGTTAGCTTTTGGACATCGTGCACACGCACAAGGCATTTCATCTGAAGTATAGCACCCACTTTCTCTGGGTTAGCATCAATCCCCCATTCAGAAACGAGGAAACCAAGTAACTTTCCGCCAGGAACTCCAAATGTGAACTTTGATGGATTAAGCTTGATATCATACGTTCTGAGGTTGGCAAAAGTTTCAGCAAGGTCAGCCAGCAGGTCGGAACCCTTAAGTGACTTGGCCACAATGTCATCCATGTATGCTTCCACATTCCGATTGATTGAGTGAGTAAACACTTCTGAATCATCCTCATGAATGTGGCTCCGGCGTTCTTCAGGCCGAATGGCATGGTGACATAACAGAAGCACCCGAATGGAGTGATGAAAGCTGTTTTTATCTCATCGGGTCTATACATTCGGATCTGATGATACCCGGAATAGGCGTCCAAAAAGGACAAGCGCTCACACCCCACAGTCGAGTCGACTATTTGGTCGATGTGGGGGAGAGGAAAATGATCTTTCGGGCAGGCTCGATTGATATGCTTGAAGTCAATGCACATGCGAAGTGAGTCGTCCTTGTGGACCATGACAACATTGGCGAGCCACTCGGAGTGGTAGATTTCTTGGATGAACTCAGCTGCCAGGAGCCGAGCTACTTCCTCACCAATTGCTTTTCTCTTCTGTACGGCGGACCGCCGAAGATGTTCCGTGACCGGTTTCACTTTCGGGTCGACTCGCAAATGGTGCTCAGCCAGTCCCCTGGGTACACCCGGCATGTCAAAAGGTTTCCATGCAAAGATGTCCCAATTCTCACGGAGGAACTGGATGAGCGCTTCTTCCTATTTGCTGTCGAGTGTTGTTGAGATATGAGTCGAAGCAGCACTGGGATCGGTCGGGTCAACATGAATCGGCTTCGTTTCATCAGACGACTGAAATGCAGAGTCTGTGGCAGGCTTCTTGGCTCGCAGCAAATCACTTGGATCTGCATTTTTCTGATACTCTTGCAATTCTACTACTGCCATTTGTGCATCGGTGATCTTTGAGCCCTTCTGGAAGCACTCTTCTGCCTTCTGCCGATTGCCAGTGATAGTGATCACCCCTCTGGGACCAGGCATCTTCAATTTGAGGTACACGTAACATGGTCAATCCATAAAACGTGCGTAAGCAGGCCTACCCAGAATAGCATGATAAGCACTCTGGAAATCCACGACTTCAAATGTCAACTTTTCCTTGCGGTAATTCTTGGAATCACCGAAAATCACATCGAGGGCGATCTGGCCGAGTGATTTAGCCTTCTTGCCAGGTATAACCCCATGGAAACTGATATTGTTTTCACTAAGTTTGGACATCGGAATGACCATCCCTTTCAAGGTTTCAGCATAAAGTATATTCAGGCCACTGCCACCATCCATCAGCACCTTAGTCAGCCGAGTGCCTTCAACAACTAGGTCGACCACCAACGCTTGCCTCCCAGGGGTGGCTATGCGCGCTGGGTGATCAGATTGGTCGAATGTAATGGTAATCTGAGACCACTTCAAATAACTGGGTGTCACCGAAGCGACCATGTTCACTTCTCTGTTAATGACTTTTAGTCGACTTTTTCTCTCAACATCAGCAAAAATCATGAGAGTGGAATTGATGTTGGGGAAACCCTCATCATCTTCTTACTTATCCTCACCCTTGTCCGACTCCTTTTCCTTCTCCTTGGGCTGTTTCTCTCAGAACTGCTGGATCAGGAGCCGACACTGTCGAGTGGTATGTTTAGGGTAAATGAAATTACCCTCTTCATCTTTTTTGGTGTGAATGTGGCATGGTAAATCCAACACATCATTTCCATCTTAATCTTTCACTCTCTTGGGGTTCCACGGCCCTTTGGGCTTCCCCTTGAACTTTCCTTGAGTCATGGCTAAGGCTTCACCAGGAGCAGCTGGCTAGGCTTTGCGCTTCTGCTTCCGACTGGAATTCCCTCCTCTGGTTTCTTGGGCGACTGTTTTGTGCTCGCCACTCTGGAGTCGGTCCTCCTCTTCACCATTAGCATACTTGGTGGCAATCTCCATCATCCGACTCAGAGACATATCCCCGGTCTGACCGAACTTTAGGTTCAATTCTCGATACTTGACGACTTCCTTGAAGGCACAGACTGCTTGGTGATCTGACACATTCTCCACTGTCTGGTGCAACATGATCCATCTCTGGATATAATCCGTCAAAGTTTCATTCGGCTTCTGCACACAGGATTGCAACTCTGTTAACCCTGCTAGCCATTTGCATGTTCCTTCAAAGGTTCTAACAAACACTCGGGCAAGTTCCTCCCAACTATATATGGTGCCGAGTGCTAACTGATTCAACCACGCTCTGGCCGAGCCCTCCAACATCAGAGGAAGGTGCTTCATGGCCACTTCATCATTGCCGCCGCCAATCTGAACAGCCACTCGGTAGTCCTCAAGCCAAGTGTCAGGCTTGGACTCACCAGTGAACTTGCTGACTCCAGTCGCCAACCTGAAGTTGGGAGGAATCACTGCAGCCCTGATGGCTCTGCTGAAACACTCTGGGCCTGAGACATGCACTCTACTGCCAGTCGGATTATCTCTATCATGACCTTCACTTTGAGTTCTGTTCCTATAAACTAGACCCTGAACGAGAATAGATCTCGCATCAAAGCCCGGCTCTCGAGGGTCGACTGGAATCCTTCGCCCACCACTGTGAGGGCGTCTGTCATCGTGCTGCCGAGGCACGTATGACCCACTCCTTGGGGGAGGCGCGGGCACTCGACGATGATCATCGTGATCGAGTCGGTGATCATACTGCTCAAGGTTTCTGTATTGATCTCGCTGATCTCCACGTCCCTCACGCCTCGGAGGCGATCTTGGGCTGCGAGCCGACTGAACTGTGTCTGCCATCACAGATTTGCTATGAATCCTATTCCGCGACTGAGACACTGCTGTGTTCTGCTCTCCCGTGGCCCGGAGTAAAGCCCGGATATGCATCAAACCTCTGCCAGCTTCTGACTGGGAGGGTTGAATCGACTCTGCTATTCGGGCTGCAACTGTAAGTTTCTGAATCAAAGTTCGGTATACCTGAGTTGGAGGCAGAAAAAGTTGTCGTCGACTGGACTCAGGAACCCGTTGGCAAGCACGCTCGTCGAGTGCGTGCGGGAGGTTCTCCAGTTGAATGCGCTCAGCCAAGTTGGCCATGCGCACCTCCTCCAAGGCCCGGGCCTCAGGGGTTTCTCCAACGATAGGAGTGTGAAGTGCATCCATGTTACAGCGGCGAAGCTCTTCCCTCTGCTGCGAAGAGAGAGGCTAGGGGCGGTACTCCTCGTGGACGTGCGACGGATCGCTGCCGCCATCGCCACCGTCATCGCGGGGGAAGCCAGGAGGACTGGATGGTCCGTTGACCATCAGGACTTCCGCCGCCGGATCACTGCGGTCGCACTCGGACGAAGTCCCGATGGAGCCAGTCGAACAGGCTGTAGAGAGTTTCGTCAGGCTCGATTGCCGCGACTTGTGGGGTGGCCGACTGGCGAGCCACCGCGTGCCTCACCCACCGCTGGAGCCGTGACCGACCGGAATGCTTGCGCCGGTAGACGGAGGGAGCGAGGACACCACATGAGCCGACCGATATTGGGCCGACGGCTGCCAAAGAAGAACGTCGCAGACGCACGTGCGAAAGTGCGTCGCCCCGCGGAGGGGGGGCGCCTCCACGTCAAGTGGAGCCTCTTGGAGCCAGGCGGAATCGTCGGCGACGAAAACGAGTGCGCCGAGACGGATCTCGCGGCCCTCGGCCATTCCTCCCCCGGAAACCATGATGATGGGAATCGGAAAATTTTGCAACCTCACCAAAAAGTCGCTAAGTCACCTGCCCCAAGGTGGGAGCCAACTGTCGTGGTACTAAGACTGATAGTAGAATAGGGGGGTTAGTATGGAGAGGCAAGATCCTAGCTATGGCGAAGTTGTACACACGAGTTTTACGAGTTCGGGCCCTTCTCGGAAGAAGTAACAGCCCTACGTCTCAAAGCCCGGAGGCGGTCGAATGGATTAGGTATGTGTGTTTACAGGGGTGCGAACCCTTGGTCCAGAGGAGGGAGGTGGCTTATATAGAGTGCGCCAGGACCCCAGCTCCCCTCCGTTACACAGGGTTCAATGTAAATAAAGAGAGAGAGCTTTACAAGTAACGTCTGTAATAAAGTGCTATCAATGATCATTAAGTATACGAGTAAACGCCCGACCATTGCTGCGCGGAGTGGCTTTAGGTCTTCTGCACGTCGAGTGGTTTAGTGGTTGAATGAGTTAAATGAGGAGGGGTCTCCGAGTGAATGGTAGGTCGAGTGGATTTCCCTCGACACCTTTGTTGGGCCCTCTCTATTTACTCCTGAACTTCTTTGCTTCTAGGACAAGGGCCTTAGGTAGGACGTATAGGTCAGGCCTATGACCCTACCCCAGGTCTATGTCCTCATCAAGCAGTTTCCTTTTATTTCCATATGAACCTATTTATATTGCGTACGTGCCACTGAAGAAAAAAAACTTTATTTATAAATGACGCGGCACCTACTACTCGTTCTCCTATAAACCTTGCGCTTGGCATCTCCAAAATATTAACCTTGCGATTGGCTCTTTGCCTCTTCGGGAAGTCGAGCAATAATGGTACTGCAGTATATATCGTTCTGGCTATATGAGGCCAAATGAATTGCTGCACGTCCACCACGTGGGCGAGGGTCGAGGGGCAAGGGAGAGTGCGTACTATTATGTCCGTTTCAATATGGACTACATACGGAGCAAAATGAGTGAATCTACACTCTAAAATACATCTATATACACAAGTGTTTGGAGTATGTACTAGTAGTTCATATTGAAATGTACTAAAGGACATATATTCCAAGCAATATGATAATCTATCTACCCAAGGTAGGGACGAGGAGTAAACGGAGGGAGTAGTAAAATTTTCTCCTCGTCCTGCGATCCACCGCGTGCATGGGCGAGGGAGCGGGCGTAAGGCGTACTAGTAAGCAAGCTTCACCTCATCCTGCGAGCCACCGTGCCCGTTGGCGGGGGAGACGGCATACTAAGCAAGCTTCTCCTTGTTCAGCGAGTTGACGGGACACATCAAAAGTACTCCAGTGTATAGAGCCTTGCCTCTAAGGTAGGCCCCACATGGTTTGCCTCTTTTTTAACATAACGCGTCAAGTCACAATTTGTTTGTTCACCCGTGGTAGATGATCCTCCATCAAGTGGACAACCAGTACACGTGCCCAATTACCATGTGGGCTGCCTTTTTGTACAGAAATGAGCTCCACCGTTTACCCGCGCAGGTGTGGTTGGGAAATAGACGGGAGTACGTGCGCCGTGCGTGCACCTCTTTTCTTCATGCACGCCCCCACCTACGTGGGTGTGTGTAAGAGAGATACAAACCTAGACAAATGGCGTGTGCGCTCGTGAGTGTTTTTTGTTTTGGGGGGGTGGTGATTTCGTGAATGTATTTGTGGGAATATGTGTCGATGACATCTCAAACAAAATTTTGCATGCAATGTGTGTGAAATAGAGGCATATCCATATCTTATAGAGAGGGCCAGAGGGTGCGATCCACGAGAAGAGAGGGAGGGGTCATAGATTGTCAGGACCCCGACTCAATGCCACATCGATCTAGCATGTAACACCTCATATCACTTTGCGGCCTCACGCACGGTATCCCCACGGGTGTCGCCTTACCCTTGCCCGGGACCGTTTGCGCCTGTTGGCACACGTATATGATGGTGTCGCTAGCATCCATATGATAAACAGCCCGGGCTGACATGGCTAGTCGTAAACCCAAAGTGGCACTAACTTACAGGGACAGGCATCCATGACCCAGCATCGAACGTGTCGGTCATCAGCGAGTGAATCCAGGCTGTAGCACTGGGCTAACAGGACTCCGGTGAACCGGGCTGTGGCGGGCTAACAGGACTCCAGTATTCATCGCGTGACATTTCCCTGAAGGGACAGACACAGGATCGAAGAAGGACACATGCCGGCCAGCCTAAGTGTTCCGGAGCAGTAGCAAGCTACCAGGGCTCAGTGGAAGCACTAGGAGACATTTCCCGGTAAGAGAGGCTACTAAGGATAAACAACTAGATAGTCAGATCCCACACATAGCAATACACATTACACGTACGCATAACATGCAAGTATGTGCTGTACAACATGGCATCACATCATAACTCAACAACTCATATAGATAAAGGCTCAAAAGAGCCATCATAGCATTTATTACAAACGGGGGTCACATGACCCAACATTCAGAGTAATCAAGCAACAAACGGAAGCATTACATGTCTGAGTACAGACATCTATAAATGAAAAAGGCTGAAAGCCTGACTATCTACAACGTCCGATCAAGATCGTAGCTGAGGTACAAGCTACTCGTCGAAGTCACGAGAACACTATTAAGACCGAAGTCTCCGCTGCAAAAACATAAATAAAGCAACATGAGTACAAAGGTACTCAGCAAGACTTACATCAGATCCTATCATACATGCATTTGTATCAGGAGGGTAATGTGGGGTTTAGTTGCAGCAAGCCAGCTTTGACTCTGTGGCTATCCTGTTCTACGACTACCAGAAACTGTTGAGGTGAGACAACGTACACGAGTCCACTAATCACCACACAATACACTACTATGGATTCATCCCCGTCTCCCTACGAGAAGGCCATCCATAGCACTCACACTTGTCTTGAGCATTTTAGAGTATCCACTTCAAGTTGTCTATGTACCATGTAAGCATCCAAGAAGTCCATAACCGCGGACCCGGCTATTCGAATAGATCATGTTAACCCTGCAGGGGTGTACTTCTTCACACACGCTCTCGCCACTTACCGCCATGTACACGTCATGTATCTCGGCAACCTTCAAGCGGAAGCCTGGTGAGGGCGTCGGCCACGACCTGACTAACCACACAAGACTCTAATCCAGGTTCATCGCTTATTCGGGTTCCATCCGCAAGGAGATCCGGCCGGGGTGTCGCTCACGGCCCCAAACGATGTGAGCAGGGTTCCCAAGCCCACCATCCGGGTGCCACTTGGTACACCGTGCCACCTGTGCCTAGTCTGTCCCAAGCCCACCCTGCCGGGTGCCACTTGGTAGAAAAATAGCACTACCTACAAACACCAGAAACTAGTTGCGACTCCTGGACAGAGGTCAAGTTGGTTAATAAGTCGAGAGGGGCACTTAAGCATTCCAATGTGTGGTAGTATCGAGTCATTGGACAACATACATAGAACTCAGTGCTTAAGGGCGGTTCCAGTGAGACAACCCACCATGTACTCCTACATGGCCTCTCACCACTACCTTTACCAAATCGTGTTCACACACTTCACCCTCAGCATCAGAAACATATCGTAACACTCCAATTCATTCCCAATGAACCAGACCTGACACAACTCTAAGAAATAGCAGGCATAGCATGGTAGGAACACAACATGGCTCAATAAACTCCTACACATGCTAGTGGGTTTCAACTATTTACTGTGGCAATGACAAGTCATGCAGAGGAATGGGTTCAACTACCGCAGCACAAAGTAGCAGGTGAATCGTTGTTGTCCTAATACAATAACTGAGAGCAGGAGCGAGAGAGTAGGATTGTACCGGAATGAACAAGGGGGTTTGCTTGCCTGGTAAATCAACAAGGGAGGCACTGCTTCATAGACAGGTACTCTGGAACAGCTCCGGAGCAGGACCTATCGAGAAGGAACGGTGCCGGCAATCAATACACAAACATATGCAACAATATGATGCATGAACATGGCATGAAGATGTGATGTTGTTTGAGCTAATGCAACTAGTAATCATTTGGTGTGAAGTCCATTTGAACCATAAGCTCAAATGCATCTCCAAGGTAAGCTCTTATATATGCCATAATGTGTTTTCTCATATACAGCATGTATAAGTTGGTTTGTCATGCATGAAACTAGTACAGATGGAAAGTTTGCATTTTTCTGATAATTTTTCATATATAAATTATTTCAATCTGAGCTACGGTTGAATTTCTATGAATTTTTGAAGTTTAAATCAATTTCTGGAATTTCCTGAAATATTTTAATTCCAGAAAATATATATTGCGCCAGCATGACGTCAGCACGACGTCAGCAGTCAACTGTGGCTGACTGGGGTCAAACCTGACGTGTGGGGTCCACACGTCAGTGACAGGGGGTTAAACAGGGTTAGTTTAATCCTAATTAAAAAGGTTAGTGGCGCTGGGACCCACTGTCAGTGAGACAACTAATTAACTGAGTTAATTAGCGCTAACTAAACTAATACCTAAACTAAACAGGGGAATGGCCCACGCGTCAGTGACCCTGGGGAAGTCAAACCCCAGGTCAAACAGGTCAAACCCACCGGCGGTTAGTCGCCGGCGAGGTCCGCGGCGTACTTGTGCCCCGGGTTTCCTCTGTGGTGCTCCAAATGACGTGCGGCTAGGTGCGTTGGAAAGCCAGCTCGATGGCGCGTCGGCCGGTGCCCGTGGCTGGGCCTGGGATGGCCGGAGTCGGCGGCGGCGAGCTCGGTTGCGGCCGCCGGAGTTCGGTCGTGCACGAGAGCCCGTTTGGAGCTCGAGGACGAGAGAAACAAAGCGCTAGGGATGCGCTACGGGGCCTTACGAACTTGTTGGACTCGCCGGGGTGACCAAATGGTCACCGGAGCTGCATCGACGGCGAGCTCGGTGGCGGCGAAGGTTCGGCCGTGGTGGGGAAAGGGCCACGGCGTGCGGGCGACTAAGCGGAGAGGGCGAAATGGTGGCGGAGCTCACCGCGGTTGCAGCGGGCATCGAAGCGGGCTCGGGGACGCACTGGAGACGGCGAATCGACGGCGATGGCGATTTGCGGCGGCCGGAGGTGATGAAGGCGACGGCGACGTTCCAGGGCGTCCGGCGCCTTGTGGCTTGACGGAGGAGACGAGGAAGTCGTGGCGGAGCTTCTGCGCGTGTCGGAGAGGCGAGGGGGAGGCTGTGGCGGCGGCTATGGCGAACGGCGGCGACCGGCGCATTCGGACACGAGAGAGAGAGAGAGCAAGGGAGAGGAGAGGAAGAATCGGGGGAGAGTGAGAGGGTACGGGGGGGGGGGTGGCGACGTCCGGGCGTTCCAGGGCGACGAGGAGGGTGCCAGGCAAGCAGGGAGGCTGGTGGCGTCGCGCGGTGGCGCGCGCGCGCGCCGAGCACGCTCCCATCCCTCTGTCGAGGACGAAGACGACAGAGGAGGCCAGTGGCCTGGGCCGGCGCTGGCTGCTGGGCCGGCCAGGCCGCACAGGAGCTGGGCCGCAGGTAAGTTTCTCCTCTTTTTCTGTTTTCTAATTTTTCTGACATTTGTTTTGATTTAATTAAAATATTAAATCATTTTATTACCTTATGCCAATTTTTGCAGGAGCTAGCTATATTATTCCAGAGCTCCCCAACAGGTGGCATAATTTTTGGACATATATTAATATATATAACTAATATATTTCCGATGCAAATAATTATCGAATTAATCCAAATGGCCAAAATTAAATATCCATGAGCTCCTAAAATATTTGTTTGATTTTTACCTCTGACCAATATTTTCAGAGAGCAACATGAACATTTCCTTGGACCTTTTTGGAGCAATTTTTATTTGGGTCATTTCCAAAAATGATTCTAAGGGTTTCACAAATCCCCATTTCAAATTAAATGGAATTTAAACATGATGCACAAATGACTAGCTAGTCTAGGTCATACCAGACTAGGGATGTGACAACTCGCCCCCACTTGAAAGAATCTCGTCCCGAGATTCAGGGGTCGACGGAAAGAAAGCGGGGTACTCTAGTCGAAGACGATCTTCTCGCTCCCAAGTAGCTTCTCTCTCGGAATGATGAGACCACTGAACTTTGAGAAACTTGATGTTCTGACGTCGGGTAACACGCTCTGCTTGATCAAGAATGCAAACCAGGTACTCTCGGTAGGTGAGGTTATCTTGGAGATCAAGCGTTTCGTGGTCCACTCCGCGGATAGGATCCGAGAAGCAACGCCTGAGTTGAGAGACGTGGAAGACATCATGAACTCGAGAAAGATGTGGGGGTAGTTCCAACTGGTAGGCAACCTCTCCTCATTTAGTGAGAATGTGAAAGGGACCAATGTAACGAGGAGCCAACTTGCCCTTGATACCGAAACGATGGGTACCCTTCAAAGGAGTAACCCGAAGGTAAGCTTGGTCGCCAATTTCATAAGTCATATCCTTATGATGACGATCGTACTGGCTTTTCTGACGAGACTGGGCTGTTTTCAAATTCCCACGAATGATGCGAACTTGCTCTTCTGCCTCCTGGATCATGTCCGGTCCAAAGAATTGTCTTTCACCGGTTTCTAACCTGTTCAAAGGTGTTCGACATCTTCGTCCATAGAGAACCTCAAAAGGAGCTTTCTTGAGGCTGGATTGATAGCTATTGTTATAAGCAAACTCGGCAAAAGGAAGACATTTCTCCCAATCCATACCGAATGAGATAACGCAAGCTCTAAGCATGTCTTCGAGAATTTGGTTGACCCGTTCCACCTGACCACTCGACTGAGGGTGGAAAGCGGTACTGAAGGAAAGATGGGTTCCCATGGCAGTTTGGAAACTCTCCCAGAAATGAGAAGTGAAAAGACTGCCACGGTCTGAATTGATCTCTAGTGGAACACCATGGAGTGATACTATTCGAGAAATATATAAGTCAGCGAGCTGACTAGCAGTGATACTCTCTCGAACAGGTAGGAAGTGAGCCACTTTGGAAAGACCATCAATGACTACGAAGATAGCATTATTCCCTCTCTTGGTCCTGAGAAAGCCGGTGATGAAGTCCATACCAACTTTATCCCATTTCCATTCAGGAATAGCTAAAGGCTGAAGGGTGCCAGCAGGTCTTTGATGCTCTGCCTTAACGCGACGACAAACGTCACATTTAGCAATGAACTCAGCGATTTCTCTCTTCATCCTAGTCCACCAGAACCTCTGGCGTAGGTCCTGATACATCTTAGTACTACCGGGATGAATCGTGAGAGGAGATTCATGCGCCTCCTTAAGAATCAGTTGTCGAAGATGTTGATTCTTGGGAACCACCAAGCGATTCTCAAAGAAAACAACACCTCGATCATCCATAGAGAAACATCCACCAACTCCCTTCTTAATGTTTCTCTTAATGCGGATGACACCCCTATCAAACTTCTGGTCAGAGATGATCTGATCCTCAAGGGTAGGTTTCGCCACCAAGGTAGAAAGGAATCCATGAGGAGCCATGTGAAGGTTAAGCTTACAGAATTCCTCATGGAGAAGTGGTTGGCCTTGCTGCAGCATGAGATTGTTGCAATAGGATTTACGGCTTAGAGCATCAGCCATGACATTGGCTTTGCCTGGGGTGTAGGTAATTCCTAGATCATGATCTGTGATCAACTCCAACCAACGTCTTTGCCTAAGGTTCAAATCTGGTTGGGTGAAAATATACTTGAGACTCTGGTGATCGGTGTAGATCTCGCAACATTTACCAAGGAGGTAATGTCGCCAGGTCTTGAGTGCATAGACTACGGCTACAAGCTCTAGATCATGTGTAGGATAATTATCCTCATGTGGATGCAACTGTCGAGATGCATAGGCAATCACATGACGATCCTGCATAAGAATGCAACCTAGTCCCTGCCGTGAGGCGTCACAATAGATAACAAAGTCCTTTGTGAAATCCGGTGGCACAAGTATGGGAGCAGAAGTCAGGCGTCTTTTCAGTTCCTGAAAATTGTACTCACACTGTGGGTACCACTCGAACTTTTTATCTTTCTTGAGAAGTTCCGTGAGGGGTTTGGCTACTTTGGAGAAGTTTTCAACAAAGCGGCGACAATAGCTGGCTAGACCAAGGAAGCTCCTAACTTGTTTAACAGTTTCAGGTGGAGTCCAATCGAGAACGGCCTTGACTCTCTCGGGATTGACAGCAATGCCCTTACCAGAGATTACGTGACCTAGGTAGGTCACTTCTGGCAACCAAAATTCACACTTGGAGAACTTGGCATAAAGGCGGTGCTCTCTGAGTTTTTCTAACACAAGTCTAAGATGTTCGGCATGCTCTTCCTCGTTCTTCAAGTAAATAAGAATATCATCAAGGTAAACCACGACGAACTTATCTAAGTACTCCATGAAGATCGAGTTCATCAAGCGGGAGAATGTGGCTGGGGCGTTGGTTAGGCCAAAGGACATGACGATGTACTCGTACTGGCCATAACGAGTGACAAAAGCTATCTTGGGAATGTCCCCGTTTCTGATCTTAATTTGGTGGTATCCTAACCTCAAATCCATCTTGGAGAAGACTGAGGATCCAGCGAGCTGATCATACAGATCGTTGATCCTGGGGAGCGGATATTTGTTCTTTATCGTGACCAAGTTAACGGGACGATAATCTACAACCATCCGGTCCGTACCATCCTTCTTCTTGACGAAGAGGACGGGGCAAGCCCAAGGAGAAGAACTAGGACGGATGAAACCCTTTTGCAAGGACTCATCAAGTTGTTTCTTAAGCTCGGCTAGTTCTAAGGGTGCCATCTTGTAAGGTCTCCTAGAGATTGGAGCTGTTCCTGGGATAAGATCTATGACGAACTCTACATCTCTGTCAGGTGGAACACCTGGCAGTTCCTCTGGAAAGACATCCGGAAAGTCACGGACTACCGGGATATCTTCAAGGTCTGGAAGAGGGCTGGCATTAAGAGAATAGAGCTGACGCTTTGCAACTCTAGTGGAGACAGCGACTATCTTGCCAGATGGGTGTGTAAGCTGAACATATCTTGTGTAACAATCAATCTTGGCATGATGAGCTGTCATCCAGTCCATACCCAAGATGACATTAATATCTGAGGACTTGAGGGCTACAAGTGATGCAAGGAATACAAGTCTGTCAACAAGGATTTCGTTACCATGGCTTACACTAGAGGTTTGCCATTTGGATCCAGGAGTTTGGATGACTAGCGGAGAGGGCATATCACAAAATGACATGTTGTGCAAGTTAGCATAGCTCTCGGAAATGAAGGAGTGAGATGCTCCAGTATCGAATAGAACCGATGTTGGATGACAGTTGACAAGGAGTGTAGCAAGTACGACATCCGGATCATCATGAGCGTATTTAGCTGAGACGTGATGCACACGTCCATGTTCAGTGGGAGCTGACTTGACACTGATCATCTTGCGTGATGGCTTAACACAGCCAACAGTCTTCTCGGCCTTGGGTGGAGCATAACTAGTTTGAGAACAGTCACGTGCATAGTGTCCTGGCTTCCCGCATGTGAAGCAAGTCCCTGAGGTTGGACGTGGACCCGCACTGACAAACGGTCTACCAGTAGGCCTGGGTGGGACATATGGCTGAGCTGGGGGAGGCACCACATGGGATGGCCTCGGTGCATAACCGGAAGGAAGAGCGGAGTTTGGAACCCAAATCCGGCGCTTCTGGGAACTAGAGCCAGAGGAAGATCCCAAATCACGGGTGTGCTTACGAGACTCCTCGTAGGTGAGCTGAGTTGTCTCTGCATTAATGGCTTTGTTCACAAGAGCTTGGAATGTATCACAATTATGCAGGTGGAGATCACGACGCAACTTGGGATTGAGACCCTTCCGGAACCTAGCCTGCTTCTTGGCGTCCGTGGACACTTCTTCTGTAGCATAGCGAGCGAGGTTCTCAAACTCTCTACTATAAGCATCAACATCCATCTTATTCTGGGTGAGACTACATAACTCTTCTCTCTTGTGATCGATGAGGGCTTCAGGAATGTGATGCTCGCGAAAAGCCTCGGTGAAATCTCTCCAGGTAGGATTCTGGCCAGCTGGAAGCATAGCCTCATAGTTCTGCCACCAAAGACTAGCAGGACCTTCCAGGTGGTATGTGGCATAGGTGACCTTGTCACGTTCAGCTACGCTCGCGGAACGCAGCTTATGAGTGATGCTACGGAGCCAGTCATCTGCATCGAGTGGCTCGATGGAATGATGAAAGGTAGGTGGGTGCAAGCGAATGAAGTCATGAATGGTCGCAGACTTATTGGACTGATGTGCGGTGTTCTCCTCGATACGTGCCAACGAACGGTTATACTCACGCTTGTTCCTCTCCATTTCTAACATGAACTCTGTCAACGAAGGCGGGTCGGGAGGATCCTCATCCCTACCATCTCCGTGGTTCTGGCTACGAACAATAGAACTAGATGACATCCTGTGAAACGAAACCAAGGACGGAATCAGCATCAATCTATAGGCTATAGAATGTAGGACAAGGAAATTGGTATCACTCGAACTCCTAGGGAAATTCTGGCAGCATAACGACAGTAAAATGCTCAGAATGAGACATCCTACTAAAAATGGGGTGGTAACATACTCATCAGCATTACTCAAGGTTCTGAGATCATACTAAACAGACTACACCGGAAATACTCAAAACTGGGGTATGACTCTGATCAACCAATCCTATGGGACTACGGAGTAGTAACACGTGATCCTGATAGACGGAAGAGAAAGCCTAGTTCCTTAACCCCATAGGAAAGATAGGATGACTCAGATCAGAAGGCCATGAGGTAAAGGAGTAAAAAGAGCCTTACGTTCCTTCCCACAATCAATTCCCTTACATAACTAAAGAATTTCTAGACTCAACTTCAACTAGTTTGGCTTGGTAATCCTATAGGCAGTCAGGCTCTGATACCAGCGCTGTCAGGACCCCGACTCAATGCCACATCGATCTAGCATGTAACACCTCATATCACTTTGCGGCCTCACGCACGGTATCCCCACGGGTGTCGCCTTACCCTTGCCCGGGACCGTTTGCGCCTGTTGGCACACGTATACGATGGTGTCGCTAGCATCCATATGATAAAGAGCCGGGGCTGACATGGCTAGTCGTAAACCCAAAGTGGCACTAACTTACAGGGACAGACATCCATGACCCAGCATCGAACGTTTCGGTCATCAGCGAGTGAATCCAGGCTGTAGCACTGGGCTAACAGGACTCCGGTGAACCGGGCTGTAGCGGGCTAACAGGACTCCGGTATTCATCGCGTGACATTTCCCCGAAGGGACAGACACATGATCGAAGAAGGACACATGCCGGCCAGCCTAAGTGTTCCGGAGCAGTAGCAAGCTACCAGGGCTCAGTGGAAGCACTAGGAGACATTTCCCGGTAAGAGAGGCTACTAAGGATAAACAACTAGATAGTCAGATCCCACACATAGCAATACACATTACACGTACGCATAACATGCAAGTATGTGCTGTACAACATGGCATCACAGCATAACTCAACAACTCATATAGATAAAGGCTCAGAAGAGCCATCATAGCATTTATTACAAACGGGGGTCACATGACCCAACATTCAGAGCAATCAAGCAACAAACGGAAGCATTACATGTCTGAGTACAGACATCTATAAATGAAAAAGGCTGAAAGCCTGACTATCTACAACGTCCGATCAAGATCGTAGCTGAGGTACAAGCTACTCATCGAAGTTCACGAGAACACTATTAAGACCGAAGTCTCCGCTGCAAAACATAAATAAAGCAACATGAGTACAAAGGTACTCAGCAAGACTTACATCAGATCCTATCATACATGCATTTGTATCAGGAGGGTAATGTGGGGTTTAGTTGCAGCAAGCCAGCTTTGACTCTGTGGCTATCCTGTTCTACGACTACCAGAAACTCTTGAGGTGAGACAACGTACACGAGTCCACTAATCACCACACAATACACTACTATGGATTCATCCCCGTCTCCCTACGAGAAGGCCATCCATAGCACTCACACTTGTCTTGAGCATTTTAGAGTATCCACTTCAAGTTGTCTATGTACCATGTAAGCATCCAAGAAGTCCATATCCGCGGACCCGGCTATTCGAATAGATCATGTTAACCCTGCAGGGGTGTACTTCTTCACACACGCTCTCGCCACTTACCGCCATGTACACGTCATGTATCTCGGCAACCTTCAAGCGGAAGCCTGGCGAGGGTGTCGGCCACGACCTGACTAACCACACAAGACTCTAATCCAGGTTTATCGCCTATTCGGGTTCCATCCGCAAGGAGATCCGGCCGGGGTGTCGCTCACGGCCCCAAACGATGTGAGCAGGGTTCCCAAGCTCACCATCCGGGTGCCACTTGGTACACCGTGCCACCTGTGCCTAGTCTGTCCCAAGCCCACCCTGCCGGGTGCCACTTGGTAGAAAAATAGCACTACCTACAAACACCAGAAACTAGTTGCGACTCCTGGACAGAGGTTAAGTTGGTTAATAAGTCGAGAGGGGCACTTAAGCATTCCAATGTGTGGTAGTATCGAGTCATTGGACAACATACATAGAACTCAGTGCTTAAGGGCGGTTCCAGTGAGACAACCCACCATGTACTCCTACATGGCCTCTCACCACTACGTTTACCAAATCGTGTTCACACACTTCACCCTCAGCATCAGAAACATATCGTAACACTCCAATTCATTCCCAATGAACCAGACCTAACACAACTCTAAGCAATAGCAGGCATAGCATGGTAGGAACACAACATGGCTCAATCAACTCCTACACATGCTAGTGGGTTTCAACTATTTACTGTGGCAATAACAGGTCATGCATAGGAATGGGTTCAACTACCACTGCACAAATGTCAGGACCCCGACTCAATGCCACATCGATCTAGCATGTAACACCTCATATCACTTTGCGGCCTCACGCACGGTATTCCCACGGGTGTCGCCTTACCTTTACCCGGGACCGTTTGCGCCTTTTGGCACACGTATATGATAGTGTCGCTAGCATCCATATGATAAGGAGCCCGGGCTGACATGGCTAGTCGTAAACCCAAAGTGGCACAAACTTACAGGGACAGGCATCCATGACCCAGCATCGATCGTGTCGGTCATCAGCGAGTGAATCCAGGCTGTAGCACTGGGCTAGCAGGACTCCGGTGAACCGGGCTGTAGCGGGCTAACAGGACTCTGGTATTCATCGCGTGACATTTCCCCGAAGGGACAGACACGGGAACGAAGAAGGACACATGCCGGCCAGCCTAAGTGTTCCGGAGCAGTAGCAAGCTACCATGGCTCGGTGGAGACACTAGGAGACATTTCCCGGTAAGAGAGGCTACTAAAGATAAACAACTAGATAGTCAGATCCCACACATACCAAGCATTTCAATAACATACACACAATATGCCGGATATGTGCAAATACAACATGGCATCACAATATGACTCTACGACTCAAGTATTTATTCAATAGGCTCCGAGGAGCGACATATTACAAACAGGGGCCTCATGACCCAACATTCAGAGCATACAAATCAAAACACAAGCGGAAGCTATCATGTCTGAGTACAGACATCTATAAATGAAAAAGGCTGAGAAGCCTGACTATCTACCAGATCCTGCCGAGGGCACAAGATCGTAGCTGAGGTAACAAGCTAAACGTCGAAGTCCACGTGGAACTACTAGCGAGACCGAAGTCTCTCTGCAAAACATAAAATAGGCAAACATGAGTACAAATGTACCCAGCAAGACTTACATCAGATCTAACTACATATGCATCATTATCAACAAAGGGGATGGTGGGGTTTAACTGCAGCAAGCCAGCTTTGACTTAGTGGCTATCCTGAACTACGACTGCAAGTAACTCTTTTGAGGTGGCGCACACGAGTCGACATATTCACCAACCAATACACCACTATGGAACCGCTCCCGTCTCCCTACGAGAACGCCATCCATAGCACTCACGCTTATCTTGCGTATTTTAGAGTATCCACTTTCACTTGTCTATGAACTGATATAAGCAACCCAGAAGTCCTTTTCCGCGGACACGGCTATTCGAATAGATAATGTTAACCCTGCAGGGGTGTACTTCTTCATACATGTTTCCACCACTTAGCGTCTGCACACGACATGTGCTCGGTAGACTTCAAGCGAAAGCCGACGTGGGTGTAGACCACGACCTACCTAAACACTCAAGGCTCTAGTCCAGGTTTATCGCCTATTCGGGTTCCATCCATGAGGAGATCCGGCCGGAGTTTCGCTCACAGCCCCAAACAATGTGAACAGGGTTCCCGAGACACCAAACGGGCGCCCGGTACACCGTGCCACGTGCCTACCGCATCACAGCCCACCCCTCTGGTCAGCGCTGCCCACGGCCTCCAGCATACTACAAACACCAGAAACTACTTGCAACTCCTGGACAGAGGACAAGGGTGAATAAGAAGTCGAGCGGGGTCATATTTCAGGGCCCAATGTATGGTAGTAGCTGAATCATGGATCACAAACACAGAGCTCAGTTCCTGAGGACGCCTTCAATGAGACAACCCACCATGTACTCCTACATGGCCTCTCACCGCTACCTTTACCAAATCGTGTTCACACACTTAGCTCACACACAGTAGGACATGTTCACACACCTCTGATTCATCCCCGATGAATCAGACCTGACTCAACTCTAAGCAGTAGCAGGCATGACAAACAAACATGAATGAGTAGGCACAACAGGGCTCAAACAACTCCTACTCATACTAGTGGGTTTCATCTATTTATTGTGGAATGACAGGTCATGCAAAGGATAAAGGGGTTCAGCTACCGCAGCAAGTAACAGATGAATCGTTGTTGTCCTAATGCAGTAAAAGAGAGCAGGAGCGAGAGAGTGGGATTTTATCGGAATGAACAAGGGGTTTTTGCTTGCCTGGCACTTCTGAAGATAACATTGAGTCTTCATCAGTGTCAACGATCACAACGTCGGAACATCGTCTACCGGGAGGGAACAGATACCGGCAACAAAGAAGAAATACAATCAATGCAATGCACAATATGATGCATGCTCATGACATGGCAATATGAATGTGTTTTGAGCTAATGCAACTAGCAACAGATTAAATGAAGTTGGTTTGAATACAAGATTCAAATTCCAACTCCATATATGGTTATTTAAATGCCCTTTATTTGTTTTGTCCAAAACAGAGGACAAACATTGTTCAAACATGCATGAAAATGGTACAGATGGATTCCTTGAATTTTTCTGATAATTTTTCATATATAATTTATTTAATTTGGAGTTACGGTTGAATTTCTATGAATTTTAGAAGTTTTAGCTATTTTCTGAAATAAATAAATCATTTAGGATTTATTTAAATTCCAGAAAAGAATTATTACGTCAGCATGACCTCATAGTGACGTCAGCAGGTCAACGGGCTGGTCTAGGTCAAACTGACCTGTGGGCCCTGCGTGTCAGTGTCTGGACTAACTAACCTAATTAAAATTAACCCTAACTAACTTGGTTAGCCGGGCGGGGCCCGCATGTCAGTGGGAGAGAGGGGAGAGTCAAACCGGGCAGTGGGGTCAACCCACGCTGGTCAAGGGTCAACGGTCGCCGGTGTTTAGCCGCCGGCGAGCCCGACGCGGCGGCGAGAGTGGTTTTGGCCGTTTCGGCAACCAAACGAGCCGCAGAGGGTGGCTATGGGTAGCTGGGAAGATGCCGCAACTTCTGGTGGAGTCGGTTGGGGTCGGGGCGGCCGGAATCGGCGCCGGCGACGAGCTCGGCGGTGGCCGAAGCTCGGGTGCAAGTGGGGATGGGGCTGCGGTGCGCAACCGAGCACGGCGAGGTGCCACGGAGGCTCTACGCGATGCGGGGAGCGCGTTGGGCGCATGCTCGGGACCAAATGGTCACCGGAGCATCACCGGCGACGAGTGCGGGTGGCGGCGCGTGCGGTTGGTTGTGGTGCGGCAGCTACAGCATGCGAGAGAGGGAGCGGAGAGGGGGAGCAGGAGCAGGAGCTCATGGCGATGACGACGGAACGCTCGGCGAGGTCGGGGACGGTCCAGAGCCGACGAATTTGACGGTGATGGCCGGCGGGTCCGAGGTAGAAGACGAGCCCGGTAAGGTCGTTCTGGGGCTTCTGGAGGGGCGTGGCTCGGTCAGGTGGGTCGAGGACAGAGTGGCAGAGCTTGTGGGCTAGTCGGGGAAGCGAGGGAGGCCCGGTGGCCGTGGTGGCAGTGGACGGCGGCGACGACTCCGTTCGGTCGCGGGAGGGAGAGAGAGCAGAGGGGGATAGGGACGGAGGGAGAGACACGGGAGAGTGAGAGAGGGTCGAGGGGGCCGCGTGGCGTCACCGGGGCGTCGAGGAGGAGCCAAGCAGGCTGGGAGGGAGGAGGTGGCCGGGGCGCATGGCCGCGCGTGCCGGGCGCGTGCCCGTCCTCCTGGCAGAGGAGGAAGGCGACAGGGGGGGGGTAGCGGTGGCGGGCTGGGCCGGCCAGCTGCAGTGCTGGGCCGGTTTGGCTACCAGGTGAGCGCCAGGTAAGTCCTTCTCTCTTTCTCTCTTTTAATTTTATTTAATTTTGTTTTCTATTTTCTGAAGTTTGTTTTGATTTAGTTTTAGACACTAAATCATTTTTATTGCTTCTGATAATTATGGTAGGGACTAGTAGGATTATTCCAAAGCCCTTCATCAAAGATCAGAATTATTGGACATATATTAATTAATTAAGAAATATATATCCAATGCAAATAGTTATTTATTTAATTCAAAGGCCCAAAATAATTAACTCTGAGATACCAAGAATATTGTTTTGAGTTTTACCTCTTTGCAATATTTTCAGAGACTAAGAGGAACATTTTCTTGGACTTCTTTGAGAAGATTTTAATGTTGATCATTTTTAGAGGGTTTCTGAGGCTTTTGAAAATTCCTCAATTCAAATTTCATTTGAATTTAAACATGATGCACTCATGAGGGTCTAGCCTAGTGCATAACAGAACCAGGGATGTGACAACTCACCCCCACTAAACAAAAATCTCGTCCCGAGATTCAAGCGTAGGGTAAGGTGAAGGGGGAACGCAAACTAGCACAATCTTCACGATCCAGATTGCACTTCAAATGAACGTTGATTCGATCATCATCTTGTCTCGACGTCTTGCTCTGGGAACTCCAACCAACATGACAACGAGAGGAGAAGGGATGTCTAGAAGGATCAATCTTCTCGACGGTCGAACAACTCAGGATTAACTCTCGGAATGAGACGTAGCAACATCTCTCGAGCTGAGAGACGAAGCACACCTCTAGAGGAATGGAGTGGAACAGATGATGAGGGTTCACTAGGTAGACAACAATTCCAGACTTAAGAATGTGGTGATCGGTTGTCAACGTAGTGAGGAGTTGAATTGCCATGATACCATAACGATGCACCTTAGGGAAGGTGACTCGTAGAAATATCCCCTTAAGTGGCAAAAAGAATTACCTTTGATTCAAAGATCATTGAAACTCTTTATACCAGCTTAAGGCAATCATAATTGATCATTTAAAGGGGTTCGGTAGAATGGCATACCCAGATTAGAATGGATGATGTGGATTACCTTGTTGAAGACAACGTAATGGATGAATTTGCTTATCACCGGAAATGGAAGAGACCCATGGTAGAATGGCACATTGGCGGTGCAAGCTGGAACAAAATGCAAATGCTGGGAATGATTCTGTTTACTGGGGAAGAACCCAGCAATGGAGAGTGAATTCACTGTTTGGAGGTCATAGCATTGCCGAGGAAACTGAGAGGAATCCCAGTTAGTGCCGATGAAAACACGTAGCGCTTGTGCGTGCTCTCAAGAACTTGAGCATTTCCACAATCATCAAGGTTTTACCAACATCCGTGTCAAGGGTGCTGACAACACAACATACTACCATGATGAATAGCGATGGACGATGCATATGCAAAGGAGGATAACACTTTCTCAGATTTCACCTTAGCGAGACCAAGGGGACAAAATCTGGATGATTGACCAAGAGACATTTAGCACTCCGCTTCTAATGTTCTCCTTGATGTACTAGCGTATCCCATTCCTTGAAATGGTCTGGTATCTAGAACATCAGGTAAAGGTCGTACTTCGGAAACACTAAAATCATAAGGCATAGCTAGGGGGTAAATCCTACGAAGTCCTTATGGGGAGGTGGCCAACTTCCTCAAACAAGATACTATAATAATAGGTCTACCGGATGGGTGTGTTGGCCATGACATCCACCTTGCCGGTTATCGAGAGACCAATATTACAGTTCTTGGGAAATGTTCCAACCATCACATCTGCCTGAGATTCAGATCTGGTTGGTGTCAGGATATCCCAGACTCATCAAGTCTAGAAAGAAAAATGAAAGTTTGCAACACAAATCGACGAGATAATGTTGCGGGATTCTCGGGGAGTGAGCTACGGTAGCAAGCTCCAAAACATGAGCTGGTTCTGCTACAACATGTGAACATGTTGTCCGAGACAAGCATGACCACACAGTAGTCTTATAATAAAACACTACCTAGTTCAGGAGGGAAACCATCATCGAGGATATGGAAGTCCTTGCATAAGTCTTGCTCTTAAGAAGGAACTCCTTCTCCTTGAACAAATCAATCAGTGGCTTGATGTGCTAGGGGATACATATGGAATGAGGATGATCAGTCTATCAGACCATAGAATACTTCGCACATGCATGACTGACTTGGGATGATTCCAGAGGAGCAAAAAACAAACTTTCTCGAATTCACGGCGGCAACTTACATCAAATGCACATGAATTAAAAGAAGTCACTACCTTCATCCAAACATATGCTTCATAACGAAACACGAAGAAATGCTTACACAAGTTTCCAACACTAGGTTGATGTTCAACATGACTCATGGGGGAGACAAAATGCTGCTGATGGGCTCAACAACAACTCATCGAAATTTCCATATCACTGGACTTCCACCATCATGTGAACACGGTGATAGTATTGGTCATACCAAAGGATGTAATGTTATATGCTCGAGGGATCAACCACGAGTAAGACAACATTACGAGCATTGTTGGTACTGATTTGATTTGACGATAGCCCACACTCAAATCAAGGATTGATAAGACAATAGTTCCAGCAACTGATCACAGGGACCAATCGATGAAGATATCATCTTTCTTCAACACACACTACACAAGAATATCCCTTTGGAACGAACTAAGTTAGGCAAGATTTTATCTTCCAATTCTCCAAGTTGTTGTCTAGCTTAACCAACTAGCTCCGGGATATCCAACACAGATTCTTGGAGAAAGGGTGGTTCACAAGAAACCGACTTGATCACGAGCTCAACATAACAGTCAGGGGACAACCTGGTAATACTTCCGAGAAGATATTCGGAAAATCACGAACCACCGGTATGTTACTAAGCTTGAGAACAATCTTGCTTTTTAGGGCAAGACGATATGATCAACAGAGCAAGGTATTGACACAATCCTAACTCATTGATCAGAGGGTGCACCAGAAATAAGGACTAGGTAGCACGATCAATCTTAGAATGATGACTCAATAATCAGCATGCTAGGAATGAGGTTGTTGTCCATTTAACTACCAAGCAACGGAGTTGCTAGCAGTATTGATTTCACACATCACAATTCATTTGTCAGCATTCCGGTTACAATAACACAGGAACCGAGGAATGACTAATGATGGTGAGAAGTATCACTGTACCAAGAGTTCATAGGATGGTGTGCAATTCCCATGACATTCTTGATATAAAGATGGTAATACTCCAAGGTAGAACAGAACAAAAACTGGATTAGTATTTTGATCTGCGGAGTACAACTGTTAAGACATAATCCTGGGAATGGACAAGGTACTGGAGTTTGTTTCTCCTAGTCATTCCGGAATAGAATGGCTTGACGGACCACAAGAGTAATAGGTATCGATGAACGATTGCACGCATACTCTTGACTATCAATTGATAAACGAGGGTCAGAAGACAACTAAAGAGGGACAACTCAAAGAAACATACGATTTTCTGAGTTGTGGATGCATGGTTTAGCATGTCGAACGAAGTTCAACATATTTCTTCCGGATAAGCCATGCAGAGAGGTAGGACTGGCAGAGTCACGATTTATGAATGGAGAACTCATCAAGAGTACTCTGGTTGTGATCTTTTGGTGCAAAATAACTCCTGCCAAGAATGGTTCATGGTATTTGGAAGAACGATATACCATGGACCTCGAGGACTATCGCAAAGGTTACTAATATCCTAAAGGAACTAGCAAACACTATCAACATGAAGTAAGTAGAGTGAATCTCGGGTTCAAAAACCCAGGAATAGAATACCTACTACTAAGTAGCATCATGGGATGCTTTCGAGAATAAAGGCCAGAATCATCACACTGGAAACACAGATCATGGCTAGACCACTAGATGATTCCCTAAGACACCTAGGGTCATAATACTAGCTCCAACATATATGTCAAGGCAATAAAGTACCTCAACGCACTGATTTGTGTGATTAATCTGACCAAAAGGACATCGGGAACGGAAGGAAGGGACTTGCAAATGCATCCGAATATTTAGAAACCTGGGATGACTCGGACAGCATAACGGCTGTAAATGCTCAGAAAAGATTTGAGACATTCACAAAAATGGTGGCATAACCACTCAGAAGCACAATACCAAGGTTTCGAGATCAACAGTTAACATACAGAAGTCGTAGGAGCTGAACTCAAGCTTAGATCCAACAATCTTATAAGTCTACGGGTTAGTAACACGTGATCCTGATAGAAAGAAGAGAAAGCCTAGTTCCTTAACCCCGTAGGAAAGATAAGATGACTCAGATCAGAAGGGCATAAGGTATAAGGAGTAAAAAGAGCCTTACGTTCCATCCCACAATCAATTCCCTTATATAACTAAAGAATTTCTAGACTCAACTTCGACCAGTTTGGCTTGGTAAACCTACAGGCAGTCAAGCTCTGATACCAACGCTGTCAGGACCCCGACTCAATGCCACATCGATCTAGCATGTAACACCTCGTATCACTTTGCGGCCTCACGCACGGTATTCCCACGGGTGTCGCCTTACCTTTACCCGGGACCGTTTGCGCCTTTTGGCACACGTATATGATAGTGTCGCTAGCATCCATATGATAAGGAGCCCGGGCTGACATGGCTAGTCGTAAACCCAAAGTGGCACAAACTTACAGGGACAGGCATCCATGACCCAGCATCGATCGTGTCGGTCATCAGCGAGTGAATCCAGGCTGTAGCACTGGGCTAGCAGGACTCCGGTGAACCGGGCTGTAGCGGGCTAACAGGACTCCGGTATTCATCGCGTGACATTTCCCCGAAGGGACAGACACAGGAACGAAGAAGGACACATGCCGGCCAGCCTAAGTGTTCCGGAGCAGTAGCAAGCTACCATGGCTCGGTGGAGACACTAGGAGACATTTCCCGGTAAGAGAGGCTACTAAAGATAAACAACTAGATAGTCAGATCCCACACATACCAAGCATTTCAATAACATACACACAATATGCCGGATATGTGCAAATACAACATGGCATCACAATATGACTCTACGACTCAAGTATTTATTCAATAGGCTCCGAGGAGCGAGATATTACAAACAGGGGCCTCATGACCCAACATTCAGAGCATACAAATCAAAACACAAGCGGAAGCTATCATGTCTGAGTACAGACATCTATAAATGAAAAAGGCTGAGAAGCCTGACTATCTACCAGATCCTGCCGAGGGCACAAGATCGTAGCTGAGGTAACAAGCTAAACGTCGAAGTCCACGTGGAACTACTAGCGAGACCGAAGTCTCTCTGCAAAACATAAAATAGGCAAACGTGAGTACAAATGTACCCAGCAAGACTTACATCAGAACTAACTACATATGCATCATTATCAACAAAGGGGATGGTGGGGTTTAACTGCAGCAAGCCAGCTTTGACTCTGTGGCTATCCTGAACTACGACTGCAAGTAACTCTTTTGAGGTGGCGCACACGAGTCCACATATTCACCAACCAATACACCACTATGGAACCGCTCCCGTCTCCCTACGAGAACGCCATCCATAGCACTCACGCTTATCTTGCGTATTTTAGAGTATCCACTTTCACTTGTCTATGAACTGATATAAGCAACCCAGAAGTCCTTTTCCGCGGACACGGCTATTTGAATAGATAATGTTAACCCTGCAGGGGTGTACTTCTTCATACATGTTTCCACCACTTAGCGTCTGCACACGACATGTGCTCGGCAGACTTCAAGCGAAAGCCGGCGTGGGTGTAGACCACGACCTACCTAAACACTCAAGGCTCTAGTCCAGGTTTATCGCCTATTCGGGTTCCATCCATGAGGAGATCCGGCCGGAGTTTCGCTCACAGCCCCAAACAATGTGAACAGGGTTCCCGAGACACCAAACGGGCGCCCGGTACACCGTGCCACGTGCCTACCGCATCACAGCCCACCCCTTCGGTCAGCGCTGCCCACGGCCTCCAGCATACTACAAACACCAGAAACTACTTGCAACTCCTGGACAGAGGACAAGGGTGAATAAGAAGTCGAGCGGGGTCATATTTCAGGGCCCAATGTATGGTAGTAGCTGAATCATGGATCACAAACACAGAGCTCAGTTCCTGAGGATGGCTTCAATGAGACAACCCACCATGTACTCCTACATGGCCTCTCACCGCTACCTTTACCAAATCGTGTTCACACACTTAGCTCACACACAGTAGGACATGTTCACACACCTCTGATTCATCCCCGATGAATCAGACCTAACTCAACTCTAAGCAGTAGCAGGCATGACAAACAAACATGAATGAGTAGGCACAACAGGGCTCAAACAACTCCTACTCATACTAGTGGGTTTCATCTATTTACTGTGGAATGACAGGTCATGCAAAGGATAAAGGGGTTCAGCTACCGCAGCAAGTAACAGATGAATCGTTGTTGTCCTAATGCAGTAAAAGAGAGCAGGAGCGAGAGAGTGGGATTTTATCGGAATGAACAAGGGGGTTTTGCTTGCCTGGCACTTCTGAAGATAACATTACGTCTTCATCAGTGTCAACGATCACAACGTCGGAACATCGTCTACCGGGAGGGAACATATACCGGCAACAAAGAAGAAATACAATCAATGCAATGCACAATATGATGCATGCTCATGACATGGCAATATGAATGTGTTTTGAGCTAATGCAACTAGCAACAGATTAAATGAAGTTGGTTTGAATACAAGATTCAAATTCCAACTCCATATATGGTTATTTAAATGCCCTTTATTTGTTTTGTCCAAAACAGAGGACAAACATTGTTCAAACATGCATGAAAATGGTACAGATGGATTCCTTGAATTTTTCTGATAATTTTTCATATATAATTTATTTAATTTGGAGTTACGGTTGAATTTCTATGAATTTTAGAAGTTTTAGCTATTTTCTGAAATAAATAAATCATTTAGGATTTATTTAAATTCCAGAAAAGAATTATTACGTCAGCATGACCTCATAGTGACGTCAGCAGGTCAACGGGCTGGTCTAGGTCAAAATGACCTGTGGGCCCTGCGTGTCAGTGTCTGGACTAACTAACCTAATTAAAATTAACCCTAACTAACTTGGTTAGCCGGGCGGGGCCCGCATGTCAGTGGGAGAGAGGGGAGAGTCAAACCGGGCAGTGGGGTCAACCCACGCTGGTCAAGGGTCAACGGTCGCCGGCGTTTAGCTGCCGGCGAGCCCGACGCGGCGGCGAGAGTGGTTTTGGCTGTTTCGGCAACCAAACAAGCCGCGGAGGGTGGCTATGGGTAGCTGGGAACATGCCACAACTTCTGGTGGAGTCGGTTGGGGTCGGGGCGGCCGGAATCGGCGCCGGCGACGAGCTCGGCGGCGGCCGAAGCTCGGGTGCAAGTGGGGATGGGGTTGCGGTGCGCAACCGAGCGCGGCGAGGTGCCACGGAGGCTCTACGCGATGCGGGGAGCGTTGGGCGCATGCCCGGGACCAAATGGTCACCGGAGCATCACCGGCGAAGAGTGCGGGCGGCGGCGCGTGCGGTTGGATGTGGTGCGGCAGCTACAGCATGCGAGAAAGGGAGCGGAGAGGGGGAGCAGGAGCAGGAGCTCACGACGATGACGACGGAACGCTCGGCGAGGTCGGGGACGGTCCGGAGCCGACGAATTTGACGGTGATGGCCGGCGGGTCCGAGGTAGAAGACGAGCCCGGTGAGGTCGTTCGGGGGCTTCTGGAGGGGCGTGGCTCGGTGAGGTGGGTCGAGGACGGAGTGACGGAGCTTGTGGGCTAGTCGGGGAAGCGAGGGAGGCCCGGTGGCCGTGGCGGCAGTGGACAGCGGCGACGACTCCGTTCGGTCGCGGGAGGGAGAGAGAGCAGAGGGGGATAGGGACGGAGGGAGAGACACGGGAGAGTGAGAGAGGGTCGAGGGGGCCGCGTGGCGTCACCGGGGCGTCGAGGAGGAGCCAAGCAGGCTGGGAGGGAGGAGGTGGCCGGGGCGCATGGCCGCGCGCGCCGGGCGCGTGCCCGTCCTCCTGGCAGAGGAGGAAAGCGACAGGGGGGGGGGTAGCGGTGGCGGGCTGGGCCGGTTTGGCTACCAGGTGAGCGCCAGGTAAGTCCTTCTCTCTTTCTCTCTTTTAATTTATTTAATTCTGTTTTCTATTTTCTGATTTAGTTTTAGACACTAAATCATTTTTATTGCTTCTAATAATTATGGTAGGGACTAGTAGGATTATTCCAAAGCCCTTCATCAAAGATCAGAATTATTGGACATATATTAATTAATTAAGAAATATATATCCAATGCAAATAGTTATTTATTTAATTCAAAGGCCCAAAATAATTAACTCTGAGATACCAAAAATATTGTTTTGAGTTTTACCTCTTTGCAATATTTTCAGAGACTAAGAGGAACATTTTCTTGGACTTCTTTGAGAAGATTTTAATGTTGATCATTTTTAGAGGGTTTCTGAGGCTTTTGAAAATTCCTCAATTCAAATTTCATTTTAATTTAAACATGATGCACTCATGAGGGTCTAGCCTAGTGCATAACAGAACCAGGGATGTGACAACAAAGTAGCAGGTGAATCGTTGTTGTCCTAATGCAATAACTGAGAGCAGGAGCGAGAGAGTAGGATTGTATCGGAATGAACAAGGGGGTTTGCTTGCCTGGTAAATCAACAAGGGAGGCACTGCTTCATAGACAGGTACTCTGGAACAACTCCGGAGCAGGACCTATCGAGAAGGAACGGTGCCGGCAATCAATACACAAACATATGCAACAATATGATGCATGAACATGGCATGAAGATGTGATGTTGTTTGAGCTAATGCAACCAGTAATCATTTGGTGTGAAGTCCATTTGAACCATAAGCCCAAATGCATCTCCAAAGTAAGCTCTTATATATGCCATAATGTGTTTTCTCATATACAGCATGTATAAGTTGGTTTGTCATGCATGAAACTAGTACAGATGGAAAGTTTGCATTTTTCTGATAATTTTTCATATATAAATTATTTCAATCTGAGCTACGGTTGAATTTCTATGAATTTTTGAAGTTTAAATCAATTTCTGGAATTTCCTGAAATATTTTAATTCCAGAAAATATATATTGCGCCAGCATGACGTCAGCACGATGTCAGCAGTCAACTGTGGCTGACTGGGGTCAAACCTCACGTGTGGGGTCCACACGTCAGTGACAGGGGGTTAAACAGGGTTAGTTTAATCCTAATTAAAAAGGTTAGTGGCGCTGGGACCCACTGTCAGTGAGACAACTAATTAACTGAGTTAATTAGCGCTAACTAAACTAATACCTAAACTAAACAGGGGCATGGCCCACGCGTCAGTGACCCTGGGGAATTCAAACCCCAGGTCAAACAGGTCAAACCCGCCGGCGGTTAGTCGCCGGTGAGGTCCGCGGCGTACTTGTGCCCCGGGTTTCCTCTGTGGTGCTCCAAATGACGCGCGGCTAGGTGCGTTGGAAAGCCAGCTCGATGGCGCGTCGGCCGGTGGCCGTGGCTGGGCCTGGGATGGCCGGAGTCGGCGGCGGCGAGCTCGGTTGCGGCCGCCGGAGTTCGGTCGTGCACAAGAGCCCGTTTGGAGCTCGAGGACGAGAGAAACAAAGCGCTAGGGATGCGCTACGGGGCCTTACGAACTTGTTGGACTTGCCGGGGTGACCAAATGGTCACCGGAGCTGCGTCGACGGCGAGCTCGGCGGCGGCGAAGGTTCGGCCGTGGTGGGGAAAGGGCCACGGCGTGCGGGCGACTAAGCGGAGAGGGGGAAACGGTGGCGGAGCTCACCGCGGTTGCAGCGGGCGTCGAAGCGGGCTCGGGGACACACTGGAGACGGCGAATCGACGGCGATGGCGATCTGCGGCGGCCGGAGGTGATGAAGGCGACGGCGACGTTCCAGGGCGTCCGGCGCCTTGTGGCTTGACGGAGGAGACGAGGAAGTCGTGGCGGAGCTTCTGCGCGTGTCGGAGAGGCGAGGGGGAGGCTGTGGCGGCGGCTATGGCGAACGGCGGCGACCGGCGCGTTCGGACACGAGAGAGAGAGAGCGAGGGAGAGGAGAGGAAGAATCGGGGGAGAGTGAGAGGGTACGGGGGGGGGCGTGGCGACGTCCGGGCGTTCCAGGGCGACGAGGAGGGCGCCAGGCAGGCAGGGAGGCTGGTGGCGTGGCGCAGTGGCGCGCGCGCGCGCCGGGCACGCTCCCATCCCTCTGTCGAGGACGAAGACGACAGAGGAGGCCAGTGGCCTGGGCCGGCGCTGGCTGCTGGGCCGGCCAGGCCGCACAGGAGCTGGGCCGCAGGTAAGTTTCTCCTCTTTTTCTGTTTTCTAATTTTTCTGACATTTGTTTTGATTTAATTAAAATATTAAATCATTTTATTACCTTATGCCAATTTTTGCAGGAGCTAGCTATATTATTCCAGAGCTCCCCAACAGGTGGCATAATTTTTGGACATATATTAATATATATAACTAATATATTTTCGATGCAAATAATTATCGGATTAATCCAAATGGCCAAAATTAAATATCCATGAGCTCCTAAAATATTTGTTTGATTTTTACCTCTGACCAATATTTTCAGAGAGCAACATGAACATTTCCTTGGACCTTTTTGGAGCAATTTTTATTTGGGTCATTTCCAAAAATGATTCTGAGGGTTTCACAAATCCCCATTTCAAATTAAATGGAATTTAAACATGATGCACAAATGACTAGCTAGTCTAGGTCATACCAGACTAGGGATGTGACATAGATATCGATAGAGTCGAAGAGAGGATCAAGTGGGTGGGTGCGAGATGGATGAAGAGAGCCATCGAAATTGTGTGTGTGCACGTCAAAGATATAGGGCGACTGACCTACCAGAACGTCAGAGGGCACAGGGCAAGTTTGTGTGTGGCAGGGAGACATGACTAGAGCGCTCGATGTATCGGTGTGTGTGGGAGGGGGTGGGGGAGGGGTGAGGCAGAGGCCTAACTAAAGAGGTAGAACGACTTGTATATGTGTTGAGAAGGAAAGACCCAACTATGTCTTGAGGGAGATGGGCCAACATCCATACATAACTGAAGGACGGGAAATAGGTTGGGACAGGGAGAGAGAGAGAGAGAGAGAGAGAGAGAGAGAGGTAGAGTGCTGGATGGGTGATGGAGTTGCTTCTCGAAGATGGTGGGAGAGGCCTACTAGACAAACTGAGGGTAGAACTGCAATATTATCAATAAGAGTGGGGATGTGTTTCTGTGTGTGCCTGTGCGTGATAGATCTGTCGGGTGCATGCATGGATGGTGAAGGGGAACCATGTGTTTGCTAAGCAAACCTAACTACATCGGTAGATCAATTGTTGTTTGTCGGAGGAAGGGAGAGACATAATTAATGAGGTAGATCGATCAACGCGTGGGGAAAAACGAGTTATAATCTAGCTAGCTATATGTATAGCGGGAGATCGGCCGGTGAACATCCATTTGTTAGAGGCAAATAAGGCCCAGCGAGACGGATAGACAGAGAGAATGGAGCTAGGAGGTGGTGCGAGAGGTCGAGCTACTTTCTAGATTGGGGGAGGAGTGTGCGGTTGTGAGATTGATGAAAAGAGTTATGGTCCCTCATCCACCGTACCAGATGAAGATCCGTCATCGATCTAGTCATCCCGCCGGTTCAGCCATCCCATCCTCCACTTCCAAGGAGCTGCCTCGATGTTCCCCTCGTCTTTTGCGCCACCTCCATTCCCACACCACCGTCTTCACCTGCACCACTAGAAGAGCATCATCATCACCATTTCCTCGGATGAAGCTGAGGCCTAATCGATGCCACCAAAGAGGTTGTACACTAATCACTGCATTTTCTTCTTGGTTCGATCTCACGGTGCTGCCGGCGCTTGGTCCCGAGCCGACACAGCGTGGCTCCATCCACGGCGGTGTCGTCGGCCACTTCCTCCATGATATTGCTCCCTCGACGGCGACATCCACATTAGTAGGAGCTGCTGCTGCTTTAGCTATCGCTCGCGCTGCTGCTCTGCTCTTGCTCTCGGTCCCCTTCTTGGTGTAGCAACCCGACCTCAGACAGTCAAGTCTATGTGCTTCAGTGTCATCCCTGGACCGGTAATGCCGACACACACAGTACTCGAAGGAGTTATAACAGAGTAGCAATCACACACTTAATTACATTGAATGTCTCAAAAGAGAACTTATTACCAAAAATATGGCTTAAGGCCATCTAATACGATAACAGCGGAAGGCTTGGAAGATAAAGTGTGTCCATCAATTCCAACGACATAGCTGAGTGCACGAAAACGGCCTAGCGAACCCTTACTCTTTGTCTGAAAAGTCTGCAACATAATAGGTTGCAGCCCGAAAACGGGTCAGCACATGGAATATGCTGGCATAGTAACACAGTAGAGTAAAGAACAGAGTAAAAGCTGTCACTACATGCATATATTGCTGCTGGAGGCTGTATGGTTAATATGTTTTTGCGAAAAGCCAATTTTCCCCTACAACAAAGGAATATATTTTATTTAACTATCATGGTAGTTAAAACATTGAGAATGGTACCCCCATCTCAATCCCAATTAAAAGTAATTATCAACCCAACAAAATTTAATTTAGAGTGATGAGATCCATATGATAATCCAAGAACCAGATACTCAAGATGTCCATAACCGGGGACACGGCTAACCATGATTAGATGGTACACTCTGCAGAGGTTTGCACACTTTTCCCCACAAGACTTGTGTCGGTGTACTAGAGTAGGGGTACCCTAGTATCTTGAACTTGTGCACGGGCAGTCGCAGCACCCCGCGGCAAGGCCTGCCAGGTGACCGCCAAGGTCCACCATGGTTCCCTTGGAGCCATTCAAGGACAAAGTATTCAATACAAGGCCCCGGTAAGAGGAGCTTGCCGGGGAGGCCACTCGAAGCACAAGGCCCCGGCAAGAGGAGCTTGCCGGGAAGGCCACTCGAAGCACGAGGCCCCGGCAAGAGGAGCTTGCCGGGAAGGCCACTCGGAGCACAAAGCCCTGGCAAGAGGAGCTTGCCGGGAAGGCCAGCCCAGGCACCTCAAGGAACTTGCCGCGACGCGCCATGCGTCCCGGCAAGGCCCGGCGAGCGACAAGCTCCCGGATGCGACAAGACAACGACCGCGGCAAGACGCTTGCCGTGGCAAGCTACCACCCCGTGCCCGCGCTCCAGCTCACCCACCAACGTGTCGCTCTGGGACTCTTCCAGGTGCACGTGGCGGGAGGCTGTGCAGCCAGGGGTATGCAGTGGCATGCAGCGCTGACAAGATCGCCATCGTGGAGAACGGTGGCGCCCCTAACGGTCCCTTTTCACACTGTTTGGGCGACGCAGACGGGCATTTAATGCCCTTGTCCCCTGCCGTCAGGGTTAGGTATGATACACTATACATCCACTGTACATGTGGCTGTACCAACCGCAGCACTTTTCCATTTTTTACGTTGCCACCTGTCGGTGACCCCTTTAGCATATAGAAGGAGGCCCATGCGCAACGTAGAGGAGGGGGAGGGACGGACTAGAGAACGCTCACGCTCGGTCTCGTTAGCAACTGGTGTGTACTGTAGCACTCAGCGCTCCCGAGCAAGAACACAATACAATTCACAAAGCAGTAGTAGGGTTTTACGCATCCGTGCGGCCCGAAGCTGGGTAAACTGCTCGCGTGCCTCGATCCGCTCTTCGTGCGACCTCCGCCCCCCGCCGAACCGAAAGGGGCTCGGTCCCCATAGGTGCTCGTGGAGGCAGTTTCCCCCGACATCTTTGGCGTGCCAGGTAGGGGGCGTCGAGGTTGTGTGAACCTGATCCGGCGTTCGCACGAGCTAGATCTTCATCATCTTCATCGACATGCCGCCGAAGAAGAAGGCTTCGGAGGTGGCCGGTCCGTCCGCGTCGAACCCACTGCCCCCGGAGCAAACGGGTGGTGGGGGAGACGCCGGCGGAGGAACGGACGTTGACGAGGCAGCTCGCGGTGCCACGGCGTCCGAACAAGCACCGCGCCCATCTCAGGAGGCGCGGGACCGGCAGCATCATGGCACTCACGGTACCATACGCTCGCTGGACCCAGATCGAGCTGGCGGATCTCGGGATGCTCAAAACCAGCATGCGCGCCAACATGCTGGCGCGAGCGAGGTACGGTCGCCTGGACGGGGTACTGCTCCTTCTAACATAGTTGGAAGTCCGAGCACATCCCGCTCCACGCGCCGTTCGCCACCGCTACCCGCCACTCCAGCGGAAGCTTTGGCGCGAGCTCAACTGCTCCTAGATTACCCTCCAACGGCGGACAAGATCGACAACTGGAGGGCCACACTCCACGGCTTTGCCAACGGCGACACTCCACGGCAGCCGAGTGCATCGCAGCCGCGTCCAGTCGGCCAGGCACGAGCCGATGGCGACAAGACCGGTGGGTGCGCGACCACCGTGCACTCTCCGCCCCCGAAGGCCAAGTTCGCCGACTCGCCGGGTCCACCACGACAACGACTCCACCGCGTCATCAGACCCGCGAGTTCGTCGCGATCAGCGCCAAGTTCTTCACGAACGGAAGCAAGAGGACGCTCGTACTCGCATCGAGCGCCAAAGAGAAGCCCGGCGTCAATCAGACCAGCGCGCTGAGCCCTCTGTCGACATGCATGCGCCAGGGGAACCAGGCGACCTGCCATACGCGGTAGGCTGCCCTGCGTTCACTCGTGAGCTGCGACAAGTCCAGTGGCCTAGCACGAAGAATTTCAAGCCAGACGTACCCGAGAAGTACGACGGCAAGTCGCATCCGTCGGAGTTCCTCAGCATCTACACCATCGCGGTGCAAGCTGCCGGGGGGCGAGATGACAAGATCCTTGCCAACTACTTCCCGCTGGTGCTCAAGTCCAATGTCAGGTCCTAGCTCATGCACTTGCCGGACAACTCCATATCCTCTTGGGAGACCTATGCCATCAGTTTGTCGGCGCCTTTACAGGCGGCCACAAACCTCATGGCCAAGCGAGCGACCTTCATCTGCTCGTCCAGAAGGAAGGAGAGCCCCTGCGCAAGTTCATTCAGAGGTTCAGCCGCGTACACTACAACATCCCAGATGTCCACTCCGCTACGGTCATCAGCGCGTTCCATCAGAACGTGCGTAACCGCAGGATGCGGGAGGAGATGGCGATGTGCAAGATTAAAGACGTCAGTGAGCTATATGCCCTGGCCGACAAGTGTGCATGTGCTGAGGAAGGGAGGAGACTCCCCGGAGAGAATACCGGAGCAGGAGGATCTGACAGTGATGATGCTGCCCCGGCAAGGAAAAACCGGCGGCGGAACAACAGGAATAAGAAAAACAAAGATGTGCTAGTTGTTGAGCAGTCCGGCAGCGAAGGTGGCGCCAAGAAAGCCGAAGCTACCAACAGCCAGGCTGTGGTGGTCGCCGACAAGCAGGGCGGCACCAACAAGCAGTACTGCAAGATCCACCACACCAAGGGCCATGATCTCCAGAGCTGCAAGAAGGTCGAGCAGCTTGTCGAGCTGCAAAAGGCCGAATACGAGCGACGCGACAAGGTGAAAGCCCAAGGAGGTGCTGGGGGATCCGGCACGAAGCGTCCTGGCCGGGGAGGACGCTGCGGCAAGGAGACAGACCTCCCCGCGGCCGCGACAAGGATGAAGATGAAGATGACGACGACGAAGACATGGATGATGCCGAGACCAGCAAGCAGGAGTTCCAGAAAGCCACAGAGGTCTTGTGCGTTGACGGCGGTGCTTCTCTACATACTTCGCGCCGCCAACTCAAGCAGTGAGTGCGAGAAGTCAATGCGGCAGAACCACCCATCGAGTCACGCAAGCTTCTGAAATGGTCCAACACGCCTATCATCTTTGACATTGAGGACCACCCTAATCGCACAACTGCGGTCGGGTGCTTGCCGATGTTGGTTTCACCAACCGTCCGCAACCTCAAGGTCACTAAGATGCTAGTTGATGGCGGGGCCGGCTTGAACCTAATCTCCTCCGCTGTACTCCAGAAACTCCAGGTCCCCGACAGCGAGCTCGAAGAGACCGGCACATTCCAAGGAATCAACCCGGGGAGGAGCAAGCCGAAGGGGAAGATCACGTTGCCGGTAACATTTGGCAGCGAGTTGAACTTCAGGACTGAGAGGATCACCTTTGACGTTGCCGATTTTCCATTGCCTTACAATGGGATTCTCGGCCGTCCAGCGCTCGCCAAGTTCATGGCAGCCTCTCATTATGCATACAACATGCTGAAGATGCCAGGCCCGATAAGTGTCATTTCTGTCCCTGGCGACAAGAAGGATGCTCTTATCTGTGCCGACAAGATCTACCAGGAAGCAGCAGCCGCAACCGATCACAAGTCACTTGCCGCTGAAGCTCCCGGGGGGAAGAAGAAGACCAAGTCCGGCAAGAGCTCTGATGCCCACTCCGGCAAGCGCACCTCTTCGCAGTGCTGTGCTACTGTCGAGGACGCACCATCGAGCTCCACCGGCAAGTGTAAGAAGGTAATGGCAGCTCCGCCAGCGACCAAGAAGGTGTCCGCCAAGGAGGACGGCATTGGTGGTACCTTCACCATCAGTGCCACGCTCGACCCTAAATAGGAAAGCGCACTCGTTGCTTTCCTCGGGCGAATGTCGATGTGTTTGCATGGAAACCGTCTGACATCCCCGGTGTTCCCAGGAAAGTAATTGAGCACCACCTTGCCGTCTGTCCTCATGCGCGGCCCGTCAAGCAGAAAGTCAGGAAGCAAGCAGTGGAGCGCCAAGAATTCATCGCAGAAGAGATCAAGAAGTTGGAAGCAGTAGGCCTTGTCAGAGGAGTGCTCCATCCTACGTGGTTGGCCAATCCTGTAGTCGTGCGCAAGGCAAACGGGAAATGGAGGCTTTGTATCGACTTCACTGATGTCAATAAAGCTTGTCCCAAAGACCCATTTCCCTTGCCGCGCATCAACCAGATTGTTGACTCCACGGCCGGATGCGATTTGCTTTCATTTCTTGATGCATACTCAAGATACCATCAGATCTTCATGGCAGAAGAGGATAAGGAGAAGACCGCATTCATCACTCCATGTGGCACGTACTGTTTCGTACGGATGCCTTTCAGTTTGAAGAATGCTGGTTCAACATTTGCAAGGGTAGTCCATGATGTTTTTGAGCCACAGATGCACAAAAATGTGGAAGCCTACATGGATGACATAGTGGTCAAGAGCAAGGACAAGGCAACCCTGGTTCAAGATTTAGACGAGACATTTGCAAATCTGCGCAAGATCAACCTCAAGCTTAACCCCGAGAAGTGTGTGTTTGGAGTCCCCTCCGGCAAGCTTCCCGGGTTCTTCGTGTCTCAGCTGGGAATTGAAGCCAACCCCGACAAGATCAAGGCCATTGAGCAGATTGAAGCACCAAAGCGCGTCAAGGATATACAAAGACTTGCCGGTTGCGTGGCGGCTCTCAGCAGGTTTATCTCTAAGTCTGCTGAGCGCGCCCTGCCATTTTTCAAAATATTGAAAAAGGCAGGTCCTATGAAATGGACTCTGGAAGCGGAGGCTGCGCTGCAAGACTTGAAGAGATACCTGTCCTCCACTCCAATACTTGTCGCACCTAAGCCACAAGAGAAGTTGCTGCTGTATCTAGCGGCAACCAATCAAGTGGTTAGTGCTGCGTTAGTAGCGGAGAGAGAAGCAGATGAAGAGCCAGAAACCACGGCAAGCGCATCCAGTGACAAGCAGGGGGCTTCCCCGACAAGCTCTGGTCCCGACAAAGATGGATCTGCGCAGGCGTGTGAGGAGGTGCAGAAGAGAATGGTGCAGCGCCCAGTTTACTTTGTCAGTTCCCTTCTACAGGGGCTAGGTCGAGGTACTCTGGTGTGCAGAAATTGCTTTTCGGCCTTCTCATGGCCTCGAGAAAGCTGCGCCATTACTTCCAAGCACATGAGATCACAGTTGTCACTCGCTTTCCGCTGAAGAGGATACTACAGAATCCAGAAGCAACAGGCAGGATTGTTGAGTGGGCACTGGAACTGTCAAGCTTTGGCCTCAAGTTTGAAAGCACTTCAACTATCCAAAGCAGAGCATTGGCAGAATTCATAGCAGAATGGAAGCCAACACCAGATGAAGAAATTCCAGAGACGAGCATCCCCGTCGAGGAAGCGAGCAAAGAGTGGTTGATGTACTTTGATGGTGCCTTCTCGCTGCAAGGCGCCGGTGCTGGCGAGCTGCTTGTCGCACCCACCGGAGAGCACCTCAAGTACGTAGTCCAGATGCACTTTCCCAAGGAGCAAGCAACAAATAATACTGCAGAGTATGAAGGTTTACTTTCCGGTCTCAGGATCGCAGCAGACCTTGGGATCAAGAAGCTCAATATCAGGGGTGACTCGCAGCTTGTCGTCCGCCAAGTGAACAAGGTTTAGCAGAGTCCGTTGATGGAAGCCTACGTTGATGAAGTGAGAAAGCTAGAAGAGTGCTTTGACGGCCTGCAAATGGAACATGTTCCAAGAGCTGAGAACGACATTGCCGATGGCCTGTCGAAGTGCGCCGCACTCAAGTTACGTGTGGAACCAGTGATCTTTGTGCTCAAGCTGACTCAACCATCTGTTACGCCATCAACTGGAAGAGCAAGAAGAGGAAGTTGATTTCTGGTGACTATTTTCCGGCAGAGCTTCCCGAAGCCGCCGCCGAGAAGGTCCCCAAGATCAACACCAAGAGTGCTGAGGAGCAGTCTGCTCCGGCGAGCCCTAGGGTTCGTTCCGTTGAAGCAAACGCTCCCGACAAGTTTTGCACCGGCAAGCTTGCCGGGGAACGTCAAGCTCCGGCTGATCCGCAGGTTCTCGCCGTAGAAGCGGACGTTCCCGCAGCAGCAGATGTGCCTTTAGTCCTTGTTGTCGAGCCACAAGCTCCAGCATGGGCGCAGCAGATTGTCCGTTTCCTTCAGACAGGAGAACTTCCCGAAGAGCAAGAAGAAGCGGAAAGAGTAGCCCGGCAGTCAAGCATGTACCAGTTTGTCGACGATGCACTGTACAGAAGAGGACGCAACGGTGTGAAATTGAAGTGTATTCCCCGGGAAGATGGACAAAAGCTATTGGCAGAGATACATGGAGGCATATGTGGTCACCACATTGGCGCAAGAGCACTTGCCGGCAAAGCGTTCCGACAAGGTTTCTTTTGGCCGACAGCCCTCCAGGATGCAACTGCACAGGTAACCAAGTGTGAAGCGTGCCAGTTCCATTCCAAGCAGATACACCAGCCAGCTCAAGCTCTCCACACGATCCCTTTATCCTGGCCATTTTCGGTCTGGGGGCTCGACATCCTCGGCCCCTTCCCCCGAGCTGTCGGGGGCTTTGAGTACTTGTACGTCGCAATCGACAAGTTCACAAAGTGGCCGGAAGTGGAACCGGTGAGGAAGGTGACAGCACAGTCAGCAGTCAAGTTCTTCAGGTCGATTGTTTGCCGCTTCGGGATCCCTAACAGGATCATCACCGACAACGGTACGCAATTCACGAGCCGCACCTTCATGCAGTACGTCCAGGATCTTGGCGCCAAGGTCTGCTTCGCTTCTGTTGCTCACCCCAGAAGCAACGGTCAAGCGGAGAGGGCAAACGCTGAAGTGTTGCGCGGGCTCAAGACCAGGACTTTCGACAGGCTGCACAAGTGCGGAAGAAACTAGATCGAGAAGCTGCCGGTGGTTCTTTGGTCGATCAGGACGACGCCAAATCGAGCCACTGGCCAGACACCTTTCGCTCTAGTCTATGGAGCAGAGGCAGTTATCCCCACGGAACTCGTATACGAGTCACCTCGAGTGCTCGCTTATGATGAGCTCGAGCAAGAGTAGCTGCGACAGGATGACGCGCTGCTCCTTGAGGAAGATCTTCTTCAGGCCGCTGTGCGAGCTGCTCGCTACCAGCAAGCTTTGCGCCGCTACCATAGCCGCAAAGTTAGTGCCAGAAGTCTCGAGGAAGGCGACCTTGTTCTTCGGCGCATTCAGTCTGCCAAGAATTCCAACAAGTTGACGCCGAAGTGGGAAGGCCCTTACCGGGTGAAACGAGTCACTAGGCCCGGCGCTGTCCGCCTTGAGACCGAAGATGGCATTCCGGTGAGCAACTCCTGGAATATTGAGCATCTTCCTAAGTTTTACCCGTAAGGCGCGGTTGTCGGACCCTGTTCCGGCAACCACCTTTTTGTACAAGTCTTGCCGCTGTTGCATGTAATCCTTTGTACAAAGCCAGGCGCAGACCCTGAGCATAAATGAAGCGCTGGCGCCCTAAGTTATAGCATGCATACTAGGTCGAGTCTCGTCCTTGGTTAGGGTTGATAGTACTTAGCAGCGGCTAACCCCTAGCTTAGAGGTCGAGTGTGCGTCCTTTTGCCGTTCTTTCGTTTCCCTTGGTTCGCAGGGCTTGCATATCCTGGCCGGACCGCTTGAGGACGAAAAAGAGAAGAAGGACGGACCAGCATCTGGACCCTGGCAAGCCAGTGTTGCCGGGGGCTAACCCCGGCAAGCCATTGTCGCCGGGGGCTGCAAGTACAAAGATTCATCCACGGCGAACCAGAGTTGCCGGGGGTTGCAATCTCAGATGAGTTTTTCATCCCTTATCATGCGTTCTCTTATGGACTCAGGAATGTGAAACCTCGTTTCTTCCTAAAAGCTACCGTGCTCCCTTAACTCTAGGCTCCTAGGGCTCGTTCCTAGGGCCAGGTTTGGTCGTAGTCGCGGCAGCAAAGGGACGAAACAAGGAGCCTGAACCCGCCTCATCCCTGCCTCCGCTAAAAGCGTGAGAAAGGTCGAGCGACGTGGGAAGACGGCAGGGCCTGCTGCCGGGCAAGGAATTGTCTATCTTAAAGATATTAAGGATTTGCTCCTTGACGTGGGTTCCACCCGCAAGACAAGTGACCCGGCAAGCATCCCCTTTTCACTAAAAAACATTCCACTCAGGTACAGTTCATAGAGAATGAAAAACATGAAAGAGGAGATTACAAGTTTTAAATGCAGCTAAGGCCCGAGGGCTTACAAATTAAAAAGAGATAAGGTGCCCGTAATCCCTTTCTTGTCCCTATCTTCAGGAGGTAGGTCAAGGAGGCGAAAAGGGCAAAAGGGGTGCCTAGGCGAGCTACGGGTGGCAGAAGACAGCAAGAGGACATCTCGGTGGTCGTCCAAAGGCTGGATGGTGATGGCGGCGCCGGAAGCAGGGCTCAAAGATGAGGCGGCAGGACGTCAGCACTCTGTCGAGGACGTGCCCACGTACTCCGACTTGACGGCCTTGCCGCCCGCCCTCTTCCTCTTCCGCAGCCTCCCTACGCCAGCGGCCCAAGGAGACGACCCCGAGAAGTTCAAGTAGCCGGCGACACGGATGATGGGGTCGCCGGTGCCGCATGGAGCGGCGCCCGACACCTAGTCGGACCCGTCATCCTGTCGTCCGCTACCCCCATCGTCGTCGCTGCTGTCCTCCTCGTCACTCTCGCTCGAGGAGGAGTCTTCGCTATCAGAGGAGCTGTCCACGCAGCACCTTTCCCGAGTTCCGAAGCACCCGAAGACCTTGACGGAGAGGAGACCGCCCTCCATCAGCTTAAAATGGAGGGTGAACCCCTCCATCAGGCGGTGGATATGGGCGAACGTCTTCCACCCTCGACCAAGATACATCACATTAGGGGCTGGGAAGTCAACACGGACTCGCGTGCCGCTGATTCCATAACCCCTCATGTGCAGCCTCAGTGTCTCGGGCGGGTCCAACTCCATCTCCCTCGCAAATGGAGTCGGGAGCCGTAGGCGACGACGAGGCGGCCGACGTAGCCTGACAAAGAACTCGCAAGGGTCGTCCCCAATATGGACCGCCATGGGAGGAGGAACCGCTGGCGGAGGCGAAGCCGGCGCGCCGCCCCGTCCACCTCTTCCCCGAGCGCCTCGGCCTCGCCCTCGACCTCGCGCATGGCCTCGCCCCCTCCCTCTTCCCCTTACGGCTGGCTCTGCCACCATGGGTGCGGGAGAAGGAGGGACGCGTTGTCTAGCGGCGACCCTCGCCGCCACCGTTGAAGGACCAGGGTTCCCTTTCTCCATGGCGAATGAGAGAGAGGGGATCAGAAGCTGAAGGAAAGAGGAGATGAAAGAATGTGGGGCTCCGTCCTCCCCCTCCTGCTCCTTATAAAGGAACGGGGTGGGGGCTCGGCCACCCTGCTCAGCTAATCAGGACACAGAAGGAGTAGGGAACTGGGACCGACCCGCTGCCTCGACCCGCGACGGCCCGGTTTCCCGCCTCCACCGTTCGCCACCCCAAGCGCATGGAAGCCGCGTGGCAGGTGTGCAGAACCGAGGTGATGGGTGAGGCGACCTCTCCCCACCCCGTGATCGTGGGGAATGGATGCCTCGAAAACCGCGCCTCGGCCTCGTCCAATAAAGAAACCACCCACGATCTCCCCCACGACGCCGCGTTCGACGTGTGCCATTCGGGGAGGGCGCGGTGGATACAGAGTTAGATACGGCGTGACCCAGGCCACGTGTGCCCGTGCCCTATTTTGGGCCTGGCCCAACAGCGCTCGGCACTGTGTATGGCCCATGCCCGGGGGCTCCTGTCGGTGTACTAGAGTAGGGGTACCCTAGTATCCCGAACTTGTGCACGGGCAGTCGTAGCACCCCGCGGCAAGGCCTGCCAGGTGACCGCCAAGGTCCTCCGTGGTTCCCTTGGAGCCATTCAAGAACAAAGTATTCAAGACAAGGCCCCGGCAAGAGGAGCTTGCCGGGGAGGCCACTCGAAGCACAAGGCCCCGGCAAGAGGAGCTTGCCGGGAAGGCCACTCGAAGCACGAGGCCCCGGCAAGAGGAGCTTGCCGGGAAGGCCACTCGGAGCACAAAGCCCCGGCAAGAGGAGCTTGCCGGGAAGGCCAGCCAAGGCACCTCAAGGAACTTGCCACGACGCGCCATGCGTCCCGGCAAGGCCCGGCGAGCGACAAGCTCCCGGACGCCACAAGACAACGACCGCGGCAAGCTACCACCCCGTGCCTGCGCTCCAGCTCACCTACCAACGTGTCGCTCTGGGACTCTTCCAGGTGCACGTGGCGGGAGGCTGTGCAGCCAGGGGTATGCGGTGGCATGCAGCGCTGACAAGATCGCCATCGTGGCGAACGGTGGCGCCCCTAACGGTCCCTTTTCACACTGTTTGGGCGACGCAGACGGGCATTTAATGCCCTTGTCCCCTGCCGTCAGGGTTAGGTATGATACACTGTACAGCCACTATACATGTGGCTGTACCCACCGCAGCACTTTTCCATTTTTTACGTTGCCACATGTCGGTGACCCCTTTAGCATATAAAAGGAGGCCCATGCGCAACGTAGAAGAGGGGGAGGGACGGACTAGAGAACGCTCACGCTCGGTCTCGTTAGCAACTGGTGTGTACTGTAGCACTCAGCGCTCCCGAGCAAGAACACAATACAATCCACAAAGCAGCAGTATGGTTTTACGCATCCGTGCGGCCCGAAGCTGGGTAAACTGCTCGCGTGCCTCGCCTCGATCCGCTCTTCGTGCGACCTCCGCCCCCCGTCGAACCAAAAGGGGCTCGGTCCCCATAGGTGCTCGTGGAGGCAGTTTCCCCCGACAACTCGATCTCCTCCGTTGAATTTCTCACACTACATGGTGTTTGAGAAACGGATGACCGAGACACAGTCTTTCAGTAGCATGAACTCTAACCCCGGGTAGACAGTACTAACCTACATCCCCTACATCTGCTAGCCTACCACCGGAAGAGGTCATGCAACCTACTCAACTATGCTAGAGCCCATAATAGCTTGTGGCTGCACATGAAAGTTTCTAGCATGAATAGTCTTATGATTCCTTTGAGCCTGGGTGGCAGACCATAGGAGGATCACACAGTATAACCCTGGGATCTCCTAGGACAACGCTGGTATAACCCCAGGTGCCCAAAACCAACAATCCACCCAGATGTGTATTAAAATTGCAACCTTAGTTGAACCATTAATTAATAATCTCACATCTGTCATGAATTCACACAAACCCAATCCACGTCTACGAGCATAGCGTGGCAATATAAGTATAACGTAGAATTAACTCTCAAGGGTTTGATAATAAACATGGCAATAGGTTCTACCTCATCAACTACTTCCCAATACCCACATGTTAAATCACATCCTAATCATGCAATGTTTGAGGATTGGGACTAATGCATAAAAACCGGGTATGAAAGAAGTATGATCAATGTGTTACTTGCCTTGCTGATGATCCGCAAAACCTAGTGATTCATAGTAGCACGCTTCACACTCCGGGAATTCTATCGCAAACAAACAATAGCATACATAAGCAATTAAGCAATATGCATGGGTAAAGCTCAATTAAGAAGATCTAACCAGAAAGTTCAACTGAAGAACTCCGGTTTGCAAAAAGAATCAAATCAAACGGAGCAACAAAACTCAAACTGCGAAAGAAACAAGATCCGATTACTAATCTGGACTAAAGTCAAATTTTACTGTATCAAAACCTTCTTCAAGTTGGTTAAATAGAAAGAGAGCTTCGAGATGAAGATCTAGGCGCTTGAATCGCCTGATTCCGATAAACGAGCAAAAAGATAAACTAAAACGAAGATCAGGGCAGAAATCACGATCGAAAGTAATCGCGGAAAAACCCTGGAAAAAGAAAAACTGACGAACAGGCGAACAAACGAACGTTCCCTATCTGTGACTAACGGGTGAACAGCGTTCGTGAAAATGAACGTATGAACGAACGTCCGCTAAATAAATAAACCGACGGAAAAACCGAACCGATTTATTAAAAAAACGGATCTAGGGTTTTCGAAATAAAACCGAACGGTTTTTAAATAAAACCAGCGGCTACCTTGGCGAATGTGTCGGCGGCGGCGGCGGGAACTCCGGCAGGGTGGCGGCCAACTCCTGCTGGGCGGCTCCGGTGTAACACCCCAAAAATTTAACCATGATTTATTTTGCGAGGAAATTAAATTTTTATTTTCTGGACTTATCTTTTGATTTCAGAACCACTCTTTTCTTTGATATTGTGGAGTTTTCACCCCAAGTGAAAACTTTCCAAATATATTGTTGGACTTGTATACCCTCTCAAGAAAACATTTCTTTTATCAGTGGAATTATTTATACAATTATTTTTCCTGAGCTTTATTTCTTTTAAAATGGATTTTCATAAGTATTGGAGTGAGTTTGCACTGCAACCCTTTCAAGTACTATTTTAAAATTTCCACCAAAAATTGGGGATGACATGTGATGTCCCCACATCACCTTTATGCAAAAATCTCTTTGGTCATTTGGAAATTTTGAGCTCTACCCCAAGTTTTCAAATCTGGTCCAATTTGTAAAATTGCACTACAACCTATTTAAATACTTCTTTAAAGCTTCCACCCAAATTAGGGGATGTTAGTAGTAGTGTATAATTCAACTTTATGCAAAAACCCTTTTGTGTTCTTTGAAAATTTTGAGCAAATCATCCTCTTTTGCTCTCTGGTCCAGTTGGGTGTTTTCTACTGCAACTCTATTTTATTTTGCTCTAGTGCCGATGATCTTTCTCCTGCTTATAAACCACCCTACAAAACCCTTAAGTCCAGGAGAGTGGAACCATTGGAGTATTTTTGGTCCATGCAATGATGCCCTTTACTTTTTGTCCAGATTTGGTTTTCTCAAAAACTTGCACTAACAAGTTTCTGGTTTTGCCCAACTAACCTTGCCGGCATCACTTCCATCTAAACAGACTTTGATCTGGAGTTTTTGGCCACCCCAAGAGTTGCCTAGGTGCCCTTGGCATTCTGTCAAGCACCTTGTGTGCATGATCAGATTTGAGATGATTTTTAGTTTGCATTGTGAACTTGATCCTCTGACCCAACAAACTTGTCCACTAAGCTCCTAGCCACCCCTAACCCAGACCTGTTAACTACCAGCATCATTCGAGCTCTCTAACACACGTTGGCATTTCGACGAGCATGTAGCGTGCTTGCTCTGGGCGCGCCTAGAGCACACGTTTTGCAAGCGTGCGTAGCCGAGCCGCCGCGTCGTGCCCCTGGCCCTTGCTCGCCCGCAGGGCCACACCCCGGCCTCGCCCGCTCACCAGAACCATCCAGGCCGCCCCTGGAGCCCCGCAGCGCCGCCGACAGGTCGACCGTGGCAGCTAGCAGACGGTCACAGTAGGCCGCTGCCATGGACGGCGCCGCCCGAGCCATACGCGCGCGCCAGCTCACCCCCTTGAGCAGTGGGGAGTTTGTCGGAATGCGCCAACCAGCTCCAATCGCCTCCACGTCACCCTGCTGCAACAGAATGGCGGTTTGCCGGCGCTCTTATCCGCAGCCGCAGGAACCGACCTCTCAGGGCTATAAATAGCCCTCCCGATCATGCCTAAGCTCGTCACTAGCCTCGTTCGAGCAGTAGGAAGCCCCCCTCCTCCCAGTTGGCCAGAGGCCCTCCCCTTCCCCATCTCCGGCAGGTTCGGCCACCGCCACGATCTGGTAAAATCCGGCCAAGACCGAGGCCCCTAACCTCTCCCGTGCTTCCATCCCCTTCCCCTCGACCGCGCGAAGCCTACCAACCTCTTAGCTTCGACTGGGAACCCCCGTAGCCCAAACCCCCAATTCCTCCCGAGACACCGTCCGCCGCAGAGCTCGCCGCCGGCGACTCCCTTTGTCCCCGTCGGCCAGTCGACCACCGAAAGGACCGCCCTGGGCCAGCGGATCCATCCCTGCCCTCAGAATCCCACGAGGAGCCACCAATCGCCGGCGTTGATCACCGGAGCCCCGCCTCTGCTCGGCCAGAGGAGGAAGGAGGCGCTGGCGACTGGTCAAACCTGACCAGTGGGCCCAAGGGACCCACTGTCAGTGACCCCGAGCCGGCCCGCGCTGGTTTAAGTGGAGGCGTAAACCCAGAAGTACGTCTCCTTCGTCCCGAAAACGTATTCTCTCTGAACCGTTTTTATTTTTCTGTTTTAATTTAAAACAGATTTTGACTGAACTTTGACAGGCTATAACTTCCTAAATATAAGTCCATTTGATTTGATTCTTTTTCTGTTGTTCCTCAAATTCTGTCTATTTTATTTTCATATTTATTTGAAAATTTTCCAAAACTATTTTTGTACTATTTTGAAACAATGTGTTAATTCAAAACTTTCTTAAAATAGGATTATGGAGAGAGAAGAAAACTTTCAAAAGTTTTGGAATACACCCTGCCTATCCACAACTTGAAGGCAATCATTCTGAACCCTGGCATAATATTGTTGTGGGCTATTTGATACAGTTACAACACCACCTTGACTCGGAGTTTGGTTATTTTATGCGATGATATGATCATACTCATAAGTGCATATTGATGATTCCGTGATGTTGTTATTTGATATGGTTGTGATAGTAATCACCCTCGTATGCCTTTCATGCCTACCAAAAGGAATCCGGGAAAGCCTCTGTCTTGGGTAGACACGAGCTTGTCTTTGGTTCTTCGTCGAGACGGTTGTGTCCGGTAGGGCATGGTGGGGTATGATGAGTGGTGATCCTGTCTGATCGGTGTGAAACATATTTGTAATGCTAATCATAAATCGAGTCTTGTTCCAGTAACCCCCATACTTGTCTCGTACTACCACTTGTCCCTGCCATAGGTAGGGTACGGTTCAGTAAGTTGTCGACCCCTTTCCTAGCACACACAATATAGAGAGGCCATGGTGGAAGGTACCGGCTGCATCCGGTAGGCATGCTACCTGGTTCGGGGGCATGGGTGTTTCCGGTTGGAACCGAGGGGGTAGCTCCCCTAGTTTGCGCGCGTTATAAATTTTGTGATCCCATGCTAATCGAGGTTGTAGCCTCCCCACTTAGAGTTTCGCTTAACGGGTGTTGTGGGTGATTCCAGACACTGGTAAGTTAGGCTGGTGTGTGCGGTCAGGTGTGTTTTCGATTAAGAGACCGTAGATGGAATTAGTCCCGATGGTCTAAAGGAATCCGTTGCTCGTGGGTAAAGAGTACACCCTCTGCAGAGATTATACCTATTCGGATAGCCGTGTCCATGGTTAAGGACTACAGCCTGGGATGGGTCAAGTGTCGGTCTTGGTGTCGGTTTTCGGAGGAAGGATTACTAAAACAGAACATGGATCATGACTTGTGACACATGATGATTATGATTACTATTATTATGGACTAACCATTTACATTATTTGAATTATTGAGTATCCCTGGGATGGTTCTACCTCCTGGATATTCACTGTGATTACTCTCATATAAGCCCTTTATGTGGTGTCACGGAGACGCCCGATTGTGGCATGCTTGTTATTCATTTACCATATAAGCCCTTTATGTGGTGTCGCTGAGACGCCCGACTATGGCATGCTTGTGATTCATTTACTTTATAAGCCCTTTATGTGGTGTCGCGGAGACGCCCGACTGTGGCATGTTTGCTATTTATTTACTTTATAAGCCCTTTATGTGACGTCGCGCAGACGCCCGACTGAGGCATGCTTTATATTATTATCCTTTCAAGGCGTCGCTTCAGACACCCGATCGGTGCATTTTATTTCTATTCCCTGATTGCATATTCATGTTTTGTATGAACAACCTGCTTGCGTGCATCATGGATTTTTATTTTGTGACTGACGACGTGATCATAAAATATTTCAGAGCATGATTAACTGTTGTTATATTATAGCCGTGTTCATAATGTTTGCGAGTACATTCAAAGTACTCACTGGCTTGTCCCTGGCTATTGTCTTGGCCAGATGTCTTACATGGAGAGGAGCGTCGCGAAGACAGCCCCGGAACCTACATAATGGTGATAGCAGCCTCGCGAAGATAGGAGTTATCCTGGTCAGCTGTTCCCGTGGGAAATGGAGTCCCATAGACGCTGATGAACCACAAGCCGCTTCCGCCATCAACCACTAGAAACTATTTGTTGTACTCATAGGCCAGAATGGTATTGTAATACATATATTGTATTTTGCTTGGAATTTCTGTATCAAGTTGGTGCCTCATCAGCTAACAGTAATCCTGGGGTGGAGAGCACAAGGGCCATTTTCTAGGAAATTAATATCCCAAAAACCCGGCCCTGGCAACCTTGGTATTAGAGCCAGGCTGACCATTGGCTAATCCTATCTTAGCCAGGTCGAAAAACCTAGGTTAACCAACCCACCAGACCTTAACCTAACCCCGGCCAAGCTTCTCGTGTAAGATAGCCACATAGTGACCCCGACACCTTTTGGCAGTCGGTGCCCAACCTATCAGCCTAGCTTGTCGATCACGCGCCAGTGACCGACACCTAAAGTGTCTCATTCGCAAGCGTGCGAAGGAAGACTCTGTCCCCTTTTTCTATAAAAAGGGCACGCTAGCCTCAACCCAGCACAGCACAGCCTCTACCCCATACCCTGCTAAAATGCCAGGACCCATTGTTCACAGTGAGACCACAGCAACCAACCTTGGAGGTATTGCGACCATGCTAGCAAACCTCACCCGCCGTGCCTTCGCATTAGAAGAGCCCCCAGAATATGTTGTGTACCAAGGGCCCATGAGCGGTGAGAGCCATCAATTCTGGGCCACTGTGCACGTCTATGGTAGGGGTCTATCGCCAGAACACCCCTACAGGTTCACCGGAAGGACAACTTCCTTTGAGCCACAAGCCATCCAACTAGCTGCTCGAGAGGCTATAGTTCAACTCTGGCACTTGTTGCCCAGAGTCAACTGTCGCTCATTCTACTACTACCCCAGCCGTGACGGGTATGGTAGGCCACCCCAAGTTGCCAACGGAGATCATGAGACGGATCCTGCATTATTGCATCTGGTGCGCTATGTAAGTGCACTAGAGGAACTGTTCGATCAAATCACCCTTGATCTGATCGCAGCTCGTGGAGAACTGGTTCGCCGAGCCCCGGCAAGAAGAGAAGATGAGCCCGATGCCGACAACCCAGTCGTGCTGTTCGGACAACCGATCGAGTCCTTGAGGTCTGCCCCGGCCATCGACCAAGGTGCTTTGGTATACCCAGAAGTACTTCATCGCCTTTTGGGAACACACTCCAACGGGATCGTGGCCAACAACCCCCGTGATGGTCATCATCGCTACCCCGACCCTGCAGTACCTCAACCCCCTCTAGCTAACCCCGACGGTGAAACCTGTGGAGAAGCCTCGACATCCACAAGGCAAGCCCACTTAGATATTAACGAGGTAGGCTAAGTCACTCAAGTAGTACCGAGTCTTAGTATGTCCACGTCCTGTAATTGTGTGATCTTGTATCGCCATATTTGAATGATGTCTGCTTGTGCGCCCCTATTTCAAATAGTAGCCATGCATAAGTGTGTTGGTGTACGGCTGCATTTTTAATTCCGGGCGTAGCTACCAAAAACCACCCCCGACGACTCCCACAATTATACGTCACTTTTGTGAGATATGTATATCTGTGACATTGACCCTGACCCCATAGAGCAGAATCGACAACTAGTTGCCCCTCACCGTGATAAATGACCCAGCCCAGCTGCTATATAAAAGGCCACCTCGTGACCTTACCAAGTATCCCTCACCTTGTGCACAACTCTCACAGCCTTTCCTTTGCCATGCCGACCCCTAGTATTTATCTGAGAACTCCAGATGCCACCCCAGGTAGCTTTGTTAAAATATTGTGGGACTTTACCTGCAGTACCATGAGTTCTATCCATCCACCCCAATACGAGTTGCTCAAATCGAGGATCACCCCATCCACCTCGAAATATTGGGCAGTGGTGCACATCCCTCCCGCAAACCCAAACCAAGACCCAACGGAAGTCTCCTTCATGGGAAAATCCATGCCAACTCCGCAGATGGCCATAGAAGTTGCTGCGTACGAAGCACTTGCTCGCCTTCGATTCGCGGTACCCTATGCCAGCGAACGAGGGTATTATTACTTCCCGAGTCATGCAGCACCCGAAGAAGTAGCATCTTTTCCCGGTGGATGAATTGAGAGAGACCCAGTACTGGCCAACCTTGCCCAGTATGTCATCGCGCAAGAGTTTTTGACCCAGCGGGTAATGGGTTATCTCCAGAGCCTCTCCGATTTAAATCCTCAGATCGCCATTGGCAGACCACTGAGGCCCGACCAGGAGAGACGCATTCATCGACTAGTCAATCTGCTTCCCCCGATAGAAGAAGAGTGTGCCCCAGTACCAGAGACGTTTTCTCAGGACCCTGTCTATTTGCCGTTTTCATTGTAAATGTCACCGCTATGTTTATTATCCCAGCATTTATTTATGTGTCGTAACTTATGCGTGGTATCTTGAGTATTGTGCGACGAATCAACTATTTGGTTTCATTTATGTGAGTAGTTTTTGCTGCTGTTAATTTTGATTAACTAATTTCACTGTCGATAAATTCTGAAGTGAGATTTTTCCCTGAGTTGTTGCCGCGTACATCTCTTCACGACATAGATTTTTATTCACGCAGCACCACGGCAGCAGACTCACAACCACAACAACTCGAACACATGCACTAATTGCAAAACCACGTACCTATGTTACACCTACCTGATTACCTCACTAACGCACCACAGTCTCTGAAGGAGAGAATTGTGGGTAATTATTCGGGTGCAACTTACCTCCAGCACACCAACAGAAGTTAGCACCCGACACCACACCTAATCCTCATGATCACCGCCACCGCGGAGGGCCAGCACTCGAGCGGCAGCATCACGACGATCATCGAGGATCATCACGCACAGGAGCACGGAGAACCCCAGCAATGCCGCCAGCCCTCCGCACACCAGGATCATGTACCAGTCCGGCACCACCTCCGCCATTAGAGCCTCGTCTCGAGCTTCTGCAAACAGAAATGGAGGAGAAGGAAGGAGAACGAGAAGCGAGGCCAAGTGTGAGGAAGAAGAGAGGAGCACCTCGGTCATTTTACAGCTTGAGATCGGTGTACGGTGGGCGAAGTCCACCAGCGCCGCTCGTCGCTCGATCGCTGGTGTTCGGAGGCGAATCCGCGAGCGGTGCTGACAGCGCACTGGCCCGCGAGGTGAGTGCATGCTGCACCAGCAACTAGCACGCCGTGCACTACCGTAGTACGGCCTAGATGCCCTACGCGCTAGACGTCGCCGGTGGAGAAAGCGCGGGAAAGCACGCAAGAGAGAGGAAGGAGAGAGAGACAGAGGTAGAAGAAAAGACTGACAGCGGGCCCTGGGTCCACCTGTCAGCCAGAGAGAGCACTGTGCGCTCGGGTACGACCTGCGTATTTTAGAAATTTAGAATTTAATTCTAAATTTTCTTTAACCAAAAGTAGAAATCTCTCTTTTTCCCCAACCATGGATTTTCCACGCAGCGCCAGTCTTCCACACTGTGGTTTTACACCACTTATTGCCCAATCACTATAGCCACATTTTAATTGCATTAGTAGGATGGTTTTTCTTTTTGTGTTTTTACTTTGAGATAGTAGGAGTAATTCTTTTCAAAGCAGCACTTAGCAAATCTCGAGGACGAGATTTTTTCTTAAGGGGGGGGGGGGTAGTGTTGTAACACCCCAAAAATTTAACCATGATTTATTTTGCCAGGAAATTAAATTTTTATTTTCTGGACTTATCTTTTGATTTCAGAACCACTCTTTTCTTTGATATTGTGGAGTTTTCACCCCAAGTGAAAACTTTCCAAATATATTGTTGGACTTGTATACCCTCTCAAGAAAACATTTCTTTTATCAGTGGAATTATTTATATAATTATTTTTACCGCGCTTTATTTCTTTTAAAATGGATTTTCATAAGTATTGGAGTCAGTTTGCACTGCAACCCTTTCAAATACTCTTTTAAAATTTCCACCAAAATTTGGGGATGACGTGTGATGTCCCCACATCACCTTTATGCAAAAATCTCTTTGGTCATTTGGAAATTTTGAGCTCTACCCCAAGTTTTCAAATCTGGTCCAATTTTTAAAATTGCACTACAACCTATTTAAATATTTCTTTAAAGCTTCCACCAAAACTAGGGGATGTTAGTAGTAGTGTATAATTCAACTTTATGCAAAAACCCTTTTGTGTTCTTTGAAAAATTTGAGCAAATCATCCTCTTTTGCTCTCTGGTCCAGTTGGGTGTTTTCTACTGCAACTCTATTTTATTTTGCTCTAGTGCCCATGATCTTTCTCCTGCTTATAAACCACCCTACAAAACCCTTAAGTCCAGGAGAGTGGAACCATTGGAGTATTTTTGGTCCATGCAATGACGCCCTTTACTTTCTGTCCAGATTTGGTTTTCTCAAAAACTTGCACTAACAAGTTTCTTGTTTTGCCCAACTAACCTTGCCAGCATCACTTCCATCTAAAGAGACTTTGATCTGGAGTTTTTAGCCACCCCAAGAGTTGCCTAGGTGCCCTTGGCATTCTGTCAAGCACCTTGTGTGCATGATAGATTTGACATGATTTTTAGTTTGCATTGTGAACTTGATCCTCTGACCCAACAAACTTGTCCACTAAGCTCCTAGCCACCCCTAACCCAGACCTGTTAACTACCAGCATCATTCGAGCTCTCTAACATACGTTGGCATTTCGATGAGCACATAGCGTGCATGCTCCGCAGCACCGCCGTCAGGTCGGCCGTGGCAGCTAGCGGACGGCCACAGTAGGCCGCTGCCATGGACGGCGCCGCCCGAGCCATACGCGCGTGCCAGCTCGCCCCCTTGAGCAGTGGGGAGTTCGTCAGAATGCGCCAACCAGCTCCAATCGCCTCCAGGTGGCCCCGCTGCAATAGAACGGTGGTTCGCCGGCGCTCTTATCCGCAGCCGCGGGAACCGACCTCTCTGGGCTATAAATAGCCCTCCCTATCATGCCTAAGCTCGTCAGTAGCCTCGTTCGAGCAGTAGGAAGCCCCCCTCCTCCCCAGTTGGCCAGAGGCCCTCCCTTCCCCGTCTCTGGCAGGTTCAGCCGCCGCCACGATCCGGTAAAATCTCTCCCGTGCTTCCATCCCCTTCCCCTCGACCGTGCGGAGCCTCCTAACCTCTCAGCTTCGACTGGGAACCCCCGTAGCCCAAACCCCCAATTCCTCCCGAGACGCCATCCGCCGTAGAGCTTGCCGCCGCCGACTCCCTTTGTCCCCGCCGACCAGTCGACCACCGAAAGGACCGCCCGGGGCCAGCGGATCCATCACTGCTCTCGGAATCCCGCGAGGAGCCACCAATCACCGGCGTTGATCCCCGGAGCCCCGCCTCTACTCGGCCACAGGAGGAAGGATGCGCGGGCGACTGGTCAAAGCTGACCAGTGGGCCCAAGGGACCCACTGTCAGTGACCCCGAGCCGGCCTGCGCTGGTTTAAGTGGAGGCGTAAACCCTGAAGTACGTCTCCTCCATCCCGAAAATTTATTCTCTCTGAACCGTTTTTCTTTTTCTGTTTTATTTTAAAACAGATTTGACTGAACTTTGACTGGCTATAACTTCTAAAATATAAGTCCATTTGATTTGATTCTTTTTCTGTTGTTCCTCAAATTATGTCTAGTTTATTTTCATATTTATTTGAAAATTTTCCAAAACAACTTTTTGTACTGTTTTGAAACTATGTGTTAATTCAAAACTTTCTTAAAATAGGATTATGGAGAGAGAAGAAAATTTTCAAAATTTTTGGAATACACCCTGCCTATCCACAACTTGAAGGAAATCATTTTGAACCCTGGCATAATATTATTGTGTGTTATTTGATACAGTTACAACACCACCTTGACTCGGAGTTTCGTTATTTTATGCGATGATATGATCATACTCATAAGTGCATATTGATGATTTCGTGATGTTGTTATTTGATATGGTTGTGATAGTAATCACCCTCGTATGCCTTTCATGCCTACCAGAAGGAATCCGGGAAAGCCTCTGTCTTGGGTAGACACGAGCTTGTCTCTGGTTCTTCGTCGAGACGGTTGTGTCCGGTAGGGCATGGTGGCGTATGATGAGTGGTGATCCTGTCTGATCGGTGTGAAACATATTTGTAATGCTAATCATGCAGGAAATGCTTTAACCTCCTGAGTCGACCATAGATCGAGTCTTGTTCCAGTAACCCCCATACTTGTCTCGTACTACCACTTGTCCCTGCCATAGGTAGGGTACGGTTCAGTAAGTTGTCAACCCCTTTCCTAGCACACACCATACAGAGAGGCCACGGTGGAAGATACCGGCTGCATTCGGTAGGCATGCTACCTGGTCCGGGGGCATGGGTGTTTCCGGTTGGAGCCGAGGGGGTAGCTCCCCTAGTTTGCGCGCGTTATAAATTTTGTTATCCCATGCTAATCGAGGTTGTAGCCTCCCCACTTAGAGTTTCGCTTAAGGGGTGTCGTGGGTGATTCCATACACCGGTAAGTTAGGCTGGTCTGTGCGGTCAGGCGTGTTTTCGATTAAAAGACCGTAGACGGAATTAGTCCCGATGGGCTAAAGGAATCTGTTGCTCGTGGGTAAAGAGTACACCCTCTGCAGAGATTATACCTATTCGAATAGCCGTGTCCATGGTTAAGGACTACAGTGTGGGATGGGTCAAGTGTCGGTCTTGGTGTCGGTCTTCGGAGGAAAGATTACTAAAACAGAACATGGATCATGACTTGTGACACATGATGATCATGATTAGTATTATTATGGACTAACCATTTACATTATTTGAATTATTGAGTTTCCCTGGGACGGTTCTACCTCCTGGATATTCACTATGATTACTCTGATATAAGCCCTTTATGTGGTGTCACGGAGACACCCGATTGTGGCATGCTTGTTACTCATTTACCATATAAGCACTTTATGTGGTGTCGCTGAGACGCCCGACTGTGCCATGCTTGTGATTCATTTACTTTATAAGCCCTTTATGTGGTGTCGCACAGACACCCGACTGTGGCATGTTTGCTATTTATTTACTTTATAAGCCCTTCATGTGACGTCGTGCAGACGCCCGACTGAGGCATGCTTTACATTATTATCCTTTCGAGGCGTCGCTTCAGACACCCGATCGGTGCATTTTATTTCTATTCCCTGATTGCATATTCATGTTTTGTATGAACAACCTGCTTGCGTGCATCATGGATTTTTATTTCATGACTGACGACGTGATCATAGAATATTTTAGAGCATGATTAATTGTTGTTATATTAATACCAGTGTTCATAATGTTTGCGAGTACATTCAAAGTACTCACTGGCTTGTCCCTGGCTATTGTCCTGGCTAGATGTCTTACATGGAAAGAAGCGTTGCGAAGACAGCCCCGGAACCTACATAATGGTGATAGCAGCTTCGCAAAGATAGGAGTTATCCTGGTCAGCTGTTCCCGTGGGAAATGGAGTCCCATAGACGCTGATGAACCACCAACCGCTTCCGCCATCAACCACTAGAAACCATTTGTTGTACTCATAGGCCAGAATGGTCTTGTACTACATATATTGTATTTTGCTTGGAATTTCTGTATCAAGTTGGTGCCTCATCAGCTAACAGTAATCTTGGGGCTCGTGAGCACAAGGGCCATTTTCTGGGAAATTAATATCCCATAAACCCGGCCCTGACATCCGGCGGCAGGCGACGCGAGGCGGCGGCGGTGAGACGGCGTGGCGGCGGCGGCGCGGATCGGGCGGCGGGGCTGGCGACGAGGGTTTGGGCGGCGGCGGCGCGACTTGGGCCTCGGGGGTCGTGGGCCTCGGCTTATAAAGCCGCCCGGGCGCAGTGTCCAGGTCGGACACGGCCGGTAAGTCGGTTGCGTTTTTTAAATAATTCATGACGCAGAAAAACAAAGAAGAGAAATACTAAATTGACTCCAAAAATCCTGAAATAAAATTTCCCCGTCCTCTAAAAATATATCAAACAAAGTGAACATTTATTTGGGCCTCTAATGCAATTTTGAAAAACACATATATTTCCTAATTCGAATAAAATTGCAATAAAATTCAAATAAAATAATGTATTTGATTTTAATATTTTCCTCCAATATTTCATTTATTTTGGAGAAGTCATATTATCTCCTCTCATATGTTTTTAATATGAAATATTTTCAGAGAGAAAAATAATTAAAACCAAAGTGATCCTTGTTACGATATTTGATAAATTTGAAATATGAGAACTGTGAAATCCCCAACTCTCTCCGAGGGTCCTGGAGTTGCTTAGAATTTTGAGGACCGCGAAATGAAAAGCAATAAAATATGATATGCATGAATGACCTATGTATAACATTCCAAATTGAAAAATTGGGATGTTACACTTGGTCTGCTCTTGCTCTTGCTCACACTGCTGCTCTCGCTCTTGCTTGCGATGCTGCTCCGATTTAGCTAAACTTCTGTCGACTGAATCGACTTCGGGTCAGTCGATTTTCAGGGGGTGGGGGGCTCGCTGGAGTTAAGGAAGAACCAGCCGTAGCGGGGAGGGGGGCTCGCCGTAGAGGTATCCCAGTATCTATCTTAGGGTTCAGGGTGGCGGCGGTGGTCGCCGGTGGTGGTGGGGCGGTGGCGTGGGGATCGCTGGAGAAAAATCTCGGCACGGGGGGTCCTAGAGGGATTGTCGGGGCGGTAACGGATTGGCGGTGGGGAGTGGTTTCAAGGCGGGCAGGGCGGCGCACCGCCGGTCGTGAGCGGGGGGGGGGGCTGTTTGGCCGGTGGTGGCTAGCGGCTCAGGGTAGCCTCACCTGATGCTGCTACATGACCAGCTGCCCCAGCTCTTGCACGCGCTGCTGCTGCTGCTGCTACTGCTTTTCTGCTACTAGCTAGTGCATTTAGTTTCGACAGTAAAATTCAGTTTCGTCAGTAAAATTCAGTTTCGACAGCAAAATTCAGTTTCGACAGCAAAATTCAGTTTTGATAGTTAAGTTCAGTTTCGACAGTTAAATTCAGTTTTGACAGTTAAATTCAGAGATGAGCGGGTGATGTATTTTATATCTAGCACTTTGTGGTTATGTATTTTACATCATCTATTGGAGATGCCATTAGAATTCCACTCAGGTTAACGTTTTCTCTCCTGTCCTGCTTCAGCCTCGGCATCGTACAACTCACCGGAGCTGCTCCAGTGATGAAACCCTCCATCACAGCGGACCAGTACCCCGGGCTACATCTCAAGATGCCTAAGATCTTCTTCCCCTCCTCCGACAGCCAAGTCAGCCGGATCATCCTCACCGACCAACCCAATCATGCTGAGATCGACATGGCTTCGCCAAAGAGGTTGTACACTTGTTACATCTCTTTTTTACTCTACATGTTATATATATTGTCCACTAAGCACACGCAGTAACATGAAATACGATTAGTTTCTCCTACTATATGACAAGCAGTGAGGTACCAGTCAACTTAGCTATCCGTGATGGACTCTTTTGAAAGCCATCATTATTTATCTCTGCGTGTTCGAGCTGTGCATTTGTCGATGGGCCTGGGAGTTGAGCTAGTACGGCTGTGGCCTGGGTTCAAAGTAGTAGACATAGGCAAGTAGCACAAAAACTTTTTTTGAGTGTAGCTTTTCCTTGCTCAAGCCTGCCTACTAGAATCGCCAGTGCTTGAAAGGAAAAGTGAAGGAAAAACATAGGAATTGGAAAGTTTCCTATGGTACTACTATTCATGCATTTGGTTCAAAGGAATGCAGCAAAGGAAAACTATAGGATTTGTTCCTTTAGTGTCTCCTTGAAAGAAAAACCGTACGGATTTTAATTTCCACTTGTCCTCCTTTTCAAATTCCTATTCATGAAGGACAAGACTAAGAGATAGTAGCATAATAGCATTATAACCGTACATTTTCTTGTGGTTTGACTTAATCTCACCATGCTTCTTTTGATCCTGTGGTCTTCCAATACTTGTGAACCAAACACCCAGATTGGCAGAAATTTGTGTTTTTAAATTCTCTGTTTTGCACGTGCATTCCTATCCTATTACTGTGTATTTCCTATCCCTGTGTTGTTAGAATCCTCCAATTCGAATGAGCCCTTACAGAATTACTTCTCTTATAGATAGTTGTGAAAGAAAACCTTGTGTGGTTTGTCCGCTCCTGCTGCGCCGTCGTCCACCCAAGCTCAGCTACTCCAATGACAGAAGGGTCCATCACAGCAGGGATCCGGCCTCCAGACTATTTTTCGCCGCCTCAGATCTTCTTCCCCGCTGTCGGCAGCGATGACAACTCCATCATCAACCGAGCATATGACCTCGAGGACTACACGGGTCCGCAAGAGATGTCGCACTCTTTCGTGTCTCCTTACATTATGCATCGCTTAATATTACATGCTACTTTATCATCCTGTTCACCGATTAGACTCAGCTCCAAACTAATGGTCAAACTTGAGCTTTTAAATGGTTGTGGGGTACATATCGGGGCCGCAATCAATAGTATATATCTACTATCTGGTTAATCTCTGGTGTCTACTATGAGTTTCATGTTGGGTGGGAAACAAATAGTAAAGAAGCCATTATGTGTATTTTTTAACTGAAGCCATTATCTGCCTGCTATCATTGGTTTTGGGTCTATCCACAGGTTGCTACCATCACTCTGGATTTCTGCATGCACTCCTTACATAATCTCACTATGTTTTATTCCTATGCATGTCATTTATTGTACACAATAGAACTGAATATGTAGAGCAAAAGAGACGAGCCTTGCATGGGAATAAAATTTCATGTAGACGTCGCTCCATGGTAGGCGCAAAGGCAGCCCCCATCCACCCATTTCGGATTGTAATCGAGAGGAAGATATATGTTCCGAGGGGGATTCAGAAGGAGAAGACCACTCCTATTTACCCCCTGAGGTCTTCTCTCTAACTTGTCATGCTGATGTTGGTTATATCAGGCATATGGTGCCTTGCATTGCTTACTTTATACATCAAATATGTCAACTGCTTAGTTTAGACATGCTTTGTGTGAATGCCAATTGTTTAGTTTATTCATCGTTTATGTGAATTATGCAACTCCATCTTGTTTAGCTAGGCATCATATATGTGAATTTTCCAAGGCCATCCTGCCTAGCCAGTCATCTTATATGTGAATTATATCAGTCCATCCCTTTTTTCGTTACATATTACATTTGTCAACAATGTTAGTACATTCAACTACTCTTCGTGTGCATCAGCCATTTGACACGATGATGGAAAATTCTGGAGTGAAAACAAAGTCTTTAGAGCAGGATATCTCGCTGGTTACGGATAGCCCCTCAGAGGAGGATTCAGAGACAGATGACCAGTCCTATTTCCCCCCAAGGTGTATGCTCTAACTTGGTAGGGTTATGTTGCTCATATCATGCGTATGGTGTCTTGCATTGCTATGTCATTTGATTAGTTTAGACATGCTTTGTGTTAATGCTACATGTTTAGTGTCTAATTACCATATATGTGAATTATGCATTGCCATCTTGTTGCAAGACATTATATATGTGAATTATGCAATGCTATCTTGTTGCAAAGGCATTATATATGTGAATTATGCAATGCCATGCTGTTGAGCCAATCATCATGTATGTGAATTATATCATGCTATATTGTTTTGTATTGTGTGTTCCATTTGTCGACAACGTTTGTATATTCAACTACTCTTCCTGTGCATCAGCCATTTGAAGCGGTGATGGAAGTATCTGGAGTGAAAACAAGGTATTCAGAGCAGACATCTTGCTGGATACAGAGAGCTCCTCAGAGGAGGATTCAAAGACTAATGACCAGTCCTATTTCCCCCCTGAGGTCTATGCTCAAACTTGGCAGGGTTATATTACCCATGTCATGCATGTTGTCTTGCATTGCTTAGTTTTTACATCATATATGGATTGCCATCTGCTTACTTGCTTACTATATAAATCATATATTTGAATTATATCATGCCATCATGTTTACATACACAACATCTATCTGAATTATAGCATGGAAACCCATTTAATAAAGACATCATATAGTTATATCATCTCATCTTGTTTAGTGTTTACAGTCATCATATTTTGACTTATGTCATTCTATCCGGGAATTATATCATGCTATCATGTTTCCATAGGCGGCATGTATGTGAATTATGACATGCCAACCTATTTAATAAACACATTATACAGTTATATCATGTCATCCTATTTACATAGTCATCATATTTTGAACTATGTCTTTCCGTCTTTTTTAGTTAGCCATCATAATGTGAAATTGTCTCATGCTATCTTGTTTAGTTAGCCATCATATATGTGAAATTGTGTCATGCTATCCTGTTTGGTTAGACAACATAAATGTGAATTATTTCATGCCCTCTTTTACTCCGCACTATCCATTGCACCTGTCTATCATACAATGTATGTACATTCAATTACTTTTCTTGTTTATCAGCCATTTGAATTGGAGAGGGTGATGGCAGTATCTAAGGGAGTAACAACACGGTCTTCAGAAAAGATAGTACTACCAGTTGATGCAGATAGAACCACAGTTGTACTTGCCCAAGAACCAGCCCCACCACACATAACCCACACTCTCGCAGACTGTACCCCTACCCAGTTGGATAGAGAACCAGCTACACCCCTTCTAACCCCAACCCCGGCAGATAGTAACCCACTTCCAGTTGACATAGCACCGTCTCCACCACAGAGCACCCAAACACGAGCAGTTAGTAAGGGAACTGCAGTGCCCAAAGCACGAGGACCACCACTCTGAATCCCAACTCAACGCTTAAAGAAGAAGAAGAATTGTTCTCTGGTCAGGTTCTGTAGCTATGGTTCATACTCCTTTGCTCTTGCATCACTGTATTTACTCAGACCAACTATTTTCAATTTTGAAGGATGGAATTGAAACTCCAATGGTGCAACAGGTATGTTTTAAACCTGTTTCTTTAACTGGTTTGCTATTGTAACTTGCTCTATGTTGACTTTAGTTTCAATTGAATAAATAATTATGTTCTCATGTCATGCACATTACAAGTGTTTTTATTGCTCTATAGTTTCCCACACTTATATACTGTCTATTCTACTTTGTCTTGAACAATTATTATTTGAACTGTGTCTCTATCTTGATTTGGCAACAAAACCTAGAATGATATAGACCATAAAGTGACCATGGTACATAGATATATGTTTGTTTCATGCTATTATCCTGTGCAGTTTACTACTGAACTGATTTACCAAAATGAGTTTCATATACAACATGGTAAACCTGTGATGTGTCTGCTTGTTTCTCTTTTAGAATGCGGACAAAATATTGGAGAACAGTACCCCGTTATGCAATGGTAAAGCAAGTAATATAGATAAGGTTCAAGATAGTGCGACATCCCTGTTGGTCTCCAAGAAAGTTGATAAAAACTACCTTGACGGTAGTGAGAGGACACAAAAGTCCTGTCTTGATGTAGTGTTCGAGTTACTGGCCACTACTGTTGGCACAAGCTCTTCGAACTCGCTGCCTGAATCAGTTCATATTCTTGAGTCTCAACTTCAAGTTGAAAGACATCGATCAGATGTGCTGCGACATGAAGCTGAAGGACTGAGGAAGTCCCTGCAGAATTCAGATGCATACTTTCTGGTGTAACAACAAGCGCTGGAGGATTTAAGCGCCAAACAAGAGAAAGTTAATAAGCTTGCTAAGCATCTTGCCAGCATTATGGGTACCCAGGATATTGTTTCGTGAGATCTTCTAAAGTGGTTTCAGTTCTGGACTTGTTTTGTTGCGGCATTTATTTGCACTGGCCCCCAACTTTGACAACCAGTGTATATGATATGCTTCTTTGTTCCTTATATTTGCACTGGTGGCGAACTATGATGCCCAATGGATGTAATATGTGTAATAGCCGTGATAGCCTAGCATAAGTTGCTTGCTTATTTATTTCCTTGTTGTCTTGTTTATTTGTTTGCTTGAGTCAGTGTTGTTCTTTTTCCGCGGTTTGCTAGTGGCCGCAATAACCTATTTTTTAAAACTAGGCCACAATAACCATGGGCTACATATTTACTGAAGTTACCATAGGCCTCCTACGTGTCATAGAAACAATGGGCCGTCTTAGGGCCATAAAAAGAATGGGCCTTCTACGAGCCGTAGCATCAATGGGCCTTCTACGCGCCGTAGCATCAATGGGCCTTCTACGTGTCGTATGATCGATAGCCAAACATGGGCTAATAATAGACCACATTATGGGCCGTAAACTGGCTAGATTTGGAATCGTCCGTTCATGGGCCGACAATAACAGGCCGTCGTTAATCAGCCGTATTTGATGATGTTATGAAAACGGCCCAACGGAGTAACGGGCCGCAAACGGGCCGATTGTAACCGCGGGCTGAATTTGGCCGACGGGCAGAAAACGCCAATGACGGGCCGTAAGTAACCGGATGCTGGAAATGAGCCCAAGAATAAATGGGCCCTGAGAAGACCGAAAGATAAGACGTGTTGGAAACGGCCCAATGGAATAATGGGCCATTAATGGGTATAAAGGGGTACACTGTTCATTGCGGGCCAGATTCACCACGGGCTGTTAATGGGCCAAGAGTTACAAATGGTCTCGTATGGTCCGAAAGACATCATGGGCCATACATGGGCCGGAAGTTACAATGGGCTGGAATCATATTGGAAGGCCCAGATGAAGCTACTAGGCTTAATTCGGATAGGCCGTAACGGGTCGTGAGTTAGCGGGCCATAAATGGGCTATATACGAATAGGCCATTAACAGGCTTTCCGTGGACTGGCCCGTTACCTTTTTACCAAGTCAAACGGGCCATACTTTTTACCGGAATGGTCCTCTTTTGGGTCGTGCCACGTGTCAACGTATCATAGGCGCCTCCTGTCCAATGAATGGATGACATCTGTCCCAATGGCGAGCCAACACGTGTTTCCTCCGGCCAATGAGAATTTTACACGTGGAAAATCCTCATTCGTCTGGGCTGTTAGTGGGTTATCAGATCCAAAACCGGACCCAATAGCTTAACGGCGTTCCGTTACGGTGGATGCCACGTGTCAATCACCCTTGACGAAAGCACTTCCATGACGCACGATTTATCGTCATGGAAGTGGACACTTCTGTGATGATAATTTTGGTACTGTCATGGAACACTTCTACGATAGTACAGGTATGACTATCTTGATTCTGTCATAAATTTTTCATAGATGTACATGCATGACAGAAAACGCGACCTACTGTGACAAACATGTATCATCACAGAAGTGTCTTTTTTTGTAGTGTCTGTAGATGTGCAATCAAATTTGTGCAGTTCCATTGGGATGAAGCAATGTTAGGGGTGTGAGATTTAAGTGTAACTGCAAAAACACAATTCATGGGAAATAAAGCAAGACGGAAACACTTCATAAAATGGTGGTGGCATTGCTTCAATTTATCGATGACACTAGACCATTACTTATAGTGACATTAGGTGGCATTGCTTAATGCTTCATGTGATTTTACATTAACGGTAGCGATATGGGCGTAGGGACAACAGGGGCATAAAAGTGGTGAGGCGGATGTGGTTGCCGAGAGCGGCAAACACTCAGGCAGCATGTCTGCATTTGTCCCATTTTTTATCTCCTCGGCGACATTTTCCTATATGAGCACGGGAAATCTAGACCTGCTCATTCTCATTTGCGTTGTCCCCCAACACCCCTCACTTTCTTTCCTTTTTCAACCAAGAGACAGGTCCACTTCCCCCCACCCTTCGCCATCCACTATGCTTTCTTCGCCTTTTCAACCAAGAGACCGGTTGGGTAGCCAGTATCTACTACTTTCCCCCATTTCCTCTTAGAACCAAGTTCTAGATTCATGCTACAGCTTTCCCACTTTCTTCCCTATTTGAACCAACTCTTAGATTCGACTGTATGAACTAGCTTTACCTCTAATAATAGTAAAAGTATAGGTGGCTTTGGAGCAACCGGTGGAAGTAGAAAAGATCCACACACAGCCACGTGGGGAGCTGGGGCAGTAGAGCAAGGCAGGTTTCGAAGGAATATATACCTGAGGGTCGTCAGCATCTGGCAAAGACGGCGTCGGGAGGCCGCATCTTGGCCATAATACCGCAGGGAGGAAGAAAGGGTCGGAGGCCCTCCCGATCCGGCGCTCTCTCGGAGAGAACGGCACGGCCACCGATCGGGACGCGCGGGCAGCCGTTGGTCTCCTCCCTCGCCGCTGACGACAGCGTGAACGATGCACCTAGACCCCTGCCCCGATCGAGGTGGTTCGGCCAGATTTGTGACCAGCCGTGAGCAGAGAGAGAGAGTGTGGCCACCTATGTCTTGCTTAGATCTGGATAGCATGAGAGAGTGAAAGAGAGGAACCCTAGTAAAGCAAGCGCTAAGTCTCCTGCTTATATATATATATATATATATATATATATATATATATATATATATGGTGGAGTGATTTTGTTGTACCAGCTTCAAAAAAATGCGCTCCTACGTGTACCCGAGTGGGTGTGAGAGAACTAGTGCGTGCGTGCACCGCTTCTCTTCACGAGAGTACAATATACTATGCCCAAAGAATGTTCGCCACAAGAGTAATAGTATAAGTGTGTGACGTGTGAGCTAAAATAAAAGGTGCGCGACGTCTTTTGTTTTTTTTAGAAGTTCTGAGGGTACGGTGTGAAGAGCACATATGTGTGTGACGTCTACCTGCAGATAGACAATGGGTGCGAGAGGACTCAGGAGAGTCGTGACTCGTGAGGGTGCGTGTGTGCGTGAGAGAGAGGGGGCACGTATCAATGCAATGCATGTGTCCATTAATCATTATCCGACAAACGTTCGCCACAAGCCATTTCCTGACGAACACCGTAACAACCGTTAGATTGACATCTGACAGTGTCAGTTTTGCCATCTCATTTAACAGAACAGCCACTCCTCCTACACACAAATCTTCCACGTGAGTGTTAGCAACTGCCGTATGCTCCTCCCTCCGTTCCAAAATGCAGTGCATATAGCTTTACTGAAAATTCAAACCTCGCAAACTTTTACCGAGTTTTTGTGTACCAAAATGCACATATAGAATACCCAGTATATATCATTTCATTCATCTTCAAGAGGTAACTATAAAGATGGGGGAGGAGTCTACAACGAAAGACCGTCGTTTCACTTGCAACAATTTCAACCATCCTTTGGTGTGGAGGAATATCATAGGAACTCTATATGATATGATTTTTATAAGATTTTTTTTCCTTTAGAGCCAATTGGTTCATAGGAATAGATTCATATACTCTACATTTCAAAGGAAATAAACATGATATCATTTTATAGCTTTAGAGCCACTCGGTTCATATGAATGAATTCGTATACTCCCATAATTTCAAAGGAAAATAAACATTAGCATATATTCAATAGAAAAGTTCCTATGATGTGAACCAAATAACATCTCTTTCCTAATCACTCCTCATAGGAATTGAGGTACATCTCATCTCTAGATTCAATAGAAAAGTTCTTATGTTGTGAAACAAATGACATCTCTTTTCCAATCCCTACTCATAGGAATTGAGATACATGTAGTCTCTTTCCCTACAACTTCCATGTATATATCTTCTTGATAATCCCCAAGTGAAGGGAATCATCGTAGCAACTTCCAAAGGTGGAAGTGATAAGTATGGAGTATGGAACCCACAAGGAGCTAAAGGTAAGATCAATATTCTCTCAAGCGCTATCTGCCACTGATACGACTCTACGTATACCGAACGTTTGCTTCCAACTAGAAATGAGAAATAAAACTACGTTGTGGGTATGAATAGGATAACTTTGCATGGTATCGGAGAGCTAAAATATAAAAGTAGGTGCTGTTATCATAAAGTTAGAATATACTATAAATAGCGAGTGTGGAATAATGTTGGATCGGTGTGCGGAATTGTCCTAGGCAACTGTTAACAAGACCGGTAGTCGTCATTGCAATTTCATATGAGGGAGAGGCATAAGCTAACTTACTTTCTCTACTTGGATCATATGCACTTATGATTGGAACTCTAGCAAGCATCCGCAACTACTAAATATCATTAAGGTAAAACCCAACCATAGCATTAAAGCATCAACACCCTTACTCGGGTTTGTGTTTCAGTCACTCACCAACCCACTATAAGCGAATCATGAACGTATTGTAACACCCTACAGCGAGAATCCCTCACGCTTGCGCGACACGGAGGGCACAATAGGACAGCACCAAAATAAAACATACAACTCGTACCAGTCTAGATCATCAATCAACCCAAAGACAAAGGATATCTACTCAAAACATCATAAGATGGCAACACATCATTGGATCATAATATGTCGCATAAAGCACCAAGTTCAAGTAGGGATTACAGCGGGGTGCGGGAGAGTGGACCGCGTAAAAGAGATGAGGATGGTGATGATGGTGGTGATGTTGATGAAGACGATCACCGCGGTGATGATTCCCCTCTCGATGGCACTCCGGTGCCACCAAGAGAGAGGAGGAGAGGTTATCCCCCTTGTGCTTCCCCCTCCATGGCCTCCCCCCTAGATGGGGAAAGGTTCTCCCTCTGATCCTTGGCCTTCATGGCGATGATGGCCTCTCCGAGATACTCCTCCATGGCCACCGGTGATGATGGCCCCCTCCGACAGGGTGCCGAAGAGGGCCTAGATTGATTTCTCGTGGCTACAGAGGCTTATGGCGGCAGATCTTCCAATCTTGGTTTCTTTCTTGAAGTTTGGTTATATATGAGAGGTGTTGGCATCGAGAACAAGTCAGGGGGGTCTCCGGGCTGTCCACAAGGCAGTGAGGCGCGCCCAGGGGGGTGAGCGCGCCCCCACCCTCGTGGGCAGCCCGGGACTCTTGTGGCCCAACTCTTTGACTCCGTGGCCTTCTTCTGGTCCAAAAATAATCTCCGTCAAGTTTTAGGTCAATTTGACTCCGTTTGGTTTTCCTTTTTTGCGATATTCTAAAACAAGGAAAAACAGAAACTGGCACTGGGCTCTAGGTTAATAGGTTAGTCCCAAAAACCATATAAAATAGCATATAAATGCATATAAAACATCCAAGGTTGATAATATAATAGCATGAATACTTCATAAATTATAGATACGTTGGAGACGTATCAGCATCCCCAAACTTAATTCCTGTTTATGAAGTGTGAATGCTAGCAAGTGCACAATTTTGATCAATGATAATTCCAATCACTTTTTCTAGAATCACTATATGTCATATCAGTAGCTCATCTTCATAAAACTTTTCATGATCAAGTAACAAGCTATTCACGTGTTAAAGTATAGATCATAAACTTTCTTGAAACTAACAAACTATATTCTTAGTCATCAAACAATTGCAATTCATCTTATTTTCTGGAAGGTTCTATGTCAGAGCTTTGATTTAGCAAACTCCACATACTCAACTATCATTTAATCTTTCACAATTGCTAACACTCATGTGATATTTATGGGTTCAAGGTTTTAACCGGACATAGAGAAAGACAGGGGCTTATAGTTTCGCCTCCCAACCTTTTCCTTAAGGGTAATGTCAACAATAGTAACTCATGAAAACCTACATCCAAGTAGATATATATATCCGGATCGCTCCAACACAAAGTGCTTGCCAAAGGAAAAAGTGTAAAAAATAAAGGTGATGAACACCATGACTCTTGCATAAGGTAGAAGATAAAAGTAAAAGATAGGCCCTTCGCAGAGGGAAGCAGAGATTGTCATGCGCTTTTATGGTTGGATGCACAAAATCTTAATGCAAAAGAACGTCACTTTATATTGCCTCTTGTGATTATGCAGTCCGCCCCTTTTATTACTTCCCTATCACAAGTTTGTATAAAGCTTATTTTCTGCGCACTAATAGATCATACATATTTAGAGAGCAATTTTTATTGCATGCACTGATGACAACTTACTTGAAGGATCTTACTCAATCCATAGGTAGGTATGGTGGAATCTCATGGCAAAACTAGTTTATGGGATATTTGGAAGCACAAGTAGTATCTCTACTTGGTGCAAAGAATTTGGCTAGCATAAGGGGGAAAGGCAAGCTCAGCATGTTGGATGATCCATGACAATATACTTTATTTCAGATATAAGAAATCATAACCCATTACGTTGTCTTCCTTGTCCAACATCAACCTTTTAGCATATCATATTTTAATGAGTGCTCACAATTACAAAATATGTCCAAGATAGTATATTTATATGTGAAATCTCTCTTCCTTCAATATTCTTTCATGAATTGTTCAAGTGACCAATTCTACGTTTGCTAACTTTCAATGAGTTTACTACCTATACTTATTATGTGTGAAGTCATTACTCCCCATGTTGTAAGCATATGAAACATATATAAATTCAGATTTATGACATTCAATTCATTCATCCATTTACTCATAGGATATACTTGAAGCACATGAGTAAATGACAAACTACTCCAAAAGATATAAGTGAAGAACACTGAGTAGTCAAATAATTAACTAGCCATGGGAGGCTTCTTTTTCATTCAGTATTTCAGATCCAATTATTTTATTCAAACAGCAAGTAAAAATGAAAATACGCTCCAAACAAAACACATATCATGTGATGAATAAAAATATAGCTCCGAGTAAGGTATGCCGATAGTTTTGAAGATGAAAGATGGGATGCCTTCCGGGGGCATCCCCAAGCTTAGGCGCTTGAGTCTTCCTTGAATATTATCTTGGGGTGCCTCGGGCATCCCCAAGCTTAGGGTCTTCCCTCTCCTTATTCTCCTCATATCGATATCTCACCCAAAGCTTGAAAACTTCAATCACACAAAACTTAACGGAACTTCGTGAGATAGGTTAGTATGATAAAGAGCAAACCATTCACTTTTGTACTATCAAATACAAGGTTCATAGTTGTTCTCACACAATTCCTACTGTACCATATCATTTCTACAATTTATATTGAAAAATATAAGCCATAGAAACTAGTAAACAAGCAAACTATGCAATGAAAACAGAATCTGTCAGAAACAGAACATTCTGTAATGATTTAACAGCAACCATACTTCTGCTACTCCAAAAAAATTGAAATAAATTGGTGGACGTGAGGAATTTGTCTATTAATCTTCTTCAAAAGAAATCAACTCAAAATCACTCTTCTGTAAAAAATGGCAGCTAATCTCGTGAGTGCAAAGTTTCTGTTTTTTACAGCAAGATCACATTAACTTTCACCCAAGTCTTCCCAAAGGTCTTACTTGGCACTTTATTGAAACAAAAGCTATAAAACATGATTACTACAGTAGCTTAATCATGTAGACACACAAAAACAGTAGGGGTAAATATTTATTTGTCTCCCAACAAGCGCTTTTCTTTAATGCCTTTTAGCTAGGCATGATGATTTCAATGATGCTCACATAAAAGATAAGAATTGAAACATAAAGAGAGCATCATGAAGAATATGACTAGCACATTTAAATCTAACCCACTTCCTATGCCTACGGATTTTTTGATAACACAATTTATAGGAACAACAATCAACTAGCATAGGAAGGCAAAACAAGTATAACTTCAAAACTTTAAGCACATACATAGGAAGCTTGATATTATTGCAACTCCTACAAGCATGTATTCCTCCCTCATAATAACTTTCAGTAGCATCATGAATGAACTCAACAATATAACCATCACATAAAGCATTCTTTTCATGATCTACAAGCATAGTAATTTTTCTGCTCTTCACATAAGCAAAATTCTTCTAATTCGGAATTAGTGGGAACACTAATTCCTAAAGTTGACACTCTTCCAAACCCACTTTAGATGATAGTATTATTCATATTCCAAAAGATATAAGTGCAGTTCATGGAGCATTCTACAATTAATATAGGCTAACCAACATCCAAGCTCAAAATGTATAAGTGAAGCACACGAAGCATTCTATAAAACCATACTCAAAAGATTTAAGTGAAGAACAAAGAGCAATTCTATAAGATCATACTTAAAAGATATAAGTGAAGCTCAAAGAGCAATTCCATAAGATCATACTTAAAAGATATAAGTGAAGCACATGAAGTATTCTATAAATTGATGAAGGGGAATCTCATATTAGCATGGTCTTTAAACAAAAAGAAAAACACAAAGGACACAAATCATGTGAACAAAACAAAAACCGAGGTATACCGATATTTGTTGAAGAAGAAAGATGGGATGCCAACCAGGGCATCCCCAAGCTTAGATGCTTGAGTATCCCTTGAAATATTTGCTTGGGGTGCCTTGGGCATCCACAAGCTTGAACTCTTGCTCTCTTTATTCTGCTCATATTGATAGCTCCTCGATCTTCGAACACTTCATCCACACAAAACTTTAACAAAAACTTTCTGAGATCCGTTAGTGTAATAAAGCAAACTACCACTTTAAGGTACTGTAATGAACTCATTCTTTATTTATATTGGTGTTAAACCTCCTGTATTTCAACTTCTCTATGGTTCATAAACTCCATTACTAGCCATAGATTCATAAAAATAAGCAAACAACACACGAAAAACAAAATCTGTCAAAAATAGGACAATCTGTAGTAATCTGGAAGTTTAGCAAACTTATGTAACTCCAAAAAATATGAAATAAATTTGACATTTGAAAAAATTGTACATAAGTAATGTGCAAAAAAATTCAGACCCATTTGACTTTCCAGTAAAAAATGTAAAATCACGCGCTACAGCCAAAGTTTCTGTTTTTGTTCTGCACATAGTAAACAAGCAATCTAATCATCCTAAAACCAAATCTTGGCACATTATTTTTATAATACAATGGATATAAACAAGGGGATAATTATTTACAGAGAAACTTCCATGAAAAATTCTACATTGTTTCCGTGAGCATGAACACAAGTGCTCAAGGTCGACCCTCACTTCTTCAATGCATAACTTTCCAATCACTTCTCTTAGTGAAAAACTTTTTAGGCATGAGAGGCAAGTAATTTTATTTGTATTTTCATTCTTTTAATTTTTTTGTATGTTTCACCCACCACTAAACAGAAACAAAAAGGAAATACAAAATCTACTTAGTGAAGAAAGCAAACAAGCACACACGAGAATATCAACCCCACGCTATTGCTCCCCGGCAACGGCGCTAGAAAAGAGCTTGATAATCCCCAAGTGAAGGGAATCATCGTAGCAATTTCCAAAGGTGGAAGTGATAAGTGTGGAGTGTCGAACCCACAAGGAGCTAAAGGTAAGATCAATATTCTCTCAAGCCCTATCTGCCACTGATACGACTCTACGTATACCGAACGTTTGCTTCCAACTAGAAACGAGAAATAAAACTACGTTGTGGGTATGAAGAGGATAACTTTGCATGGTATCAGAGAGCTAAAATATAAAAGTAGGTGTTATTATCATAAAGTTAGAATATATTATAAATAGCGAGTGTGGAATAATGGTGGATCGGTGTGTGTAATTGTCCTAGGCAATTGTTAACAAGACCGGTAGTCATCATTGCAATTTCACATGAGGGAGAGGCATAAGCTAACATACTTTCTCTACTTGGATCATATGCACTTATGATTGGAACTCTAGCAAGAATCCGCAACTACTAAAGATCATTAAGGTAAAATCCAACCATAGCATTAAAGCATCAAGTCCTCTTTATTCCCATACGCAACAACCCCCTTACTCTGGTTTGTGTTTCCGTCACTCACCAACCCACTATAAGCGAATCATGAACGTATTGCAACACCCTACAACGAGAATCCCTCACGCTTGCATGACACGAAGGGCACAATAGGACATCACCAAAAAAAACATACAACTCAAAGGATATCTACTCAAAACATCATAAGATGGCAACACATCATTGGATCATAATATGTGGCTTAAAGCACCATGTTCAAGTAGGGATTACAGCGGGGTGCGGGAGAGTGGACCGCGTAAAAGAGATGAGGATGGTGATGATGGTGGTGATGTTGATGAAGACGATCACCGCGGCGATGATTCCCCTCTCGATGGCACTCCGGTGCCACCAAGAGAGAGGAGGAGAGGTTCTCTCCCTTGTGCTTCCTCCTCCATGGCATCCCCCCTAGATGGGGAAAGGTTATCCCTCTGATCGTTGGCCTTCATGGCGATGATGGCCTGTCCGGGATACTCCTCCATGGCCACCGGTGATGATGGCCCCCTCCGGCAGGGTGCCGGAGAGGGCCTAGATTGATTTGTCATGGCTACAGAAGCTTGCGGCGGAGGAGCTTCCGATCTCGGTTTCTTTCTAGAAGTTTGGGTATATATGAGAGGTGTTGGCGTCGAGAACAAGTCAGTGGGGTCTCCGGGCTATCCACGAGGCAGGGAGGCGCTCCCAGTGGGGGGGGCACCCTCGTGGGTAGCCCGGGACTCTTCTGGCCCAAAACTTTGACTTCCTGGGCTTCTTCTGGTCCAAAAATAATCTTCGTCAAATTTCAGGTCAATTGGACTCCGTTTGGTTTTCCTTTTTTGCGATATTCTAAAACAAGGAAAAACAGAAACTGGCACTGGCTCTAAGTTAATAGGTTAGTCTCAAAAACCATATAAAATAGCATATAAAACATTCAAGGTTGATAATATAATAGCATTAATACTTCATAAATTATAGATACGTTGGAGACGTATCACTTCTATTCCTAAATAGCTAGTACAACCCACTAGTAGCTTTTTTCCTAGACATGCAACTATGGCACAAGAACACATCATGCATGCAAGTCATAAATCACATTGTTTTTCTACTCTATGCATGCAAGCACCACATCATCAATTCGTGTATGTTACTCATAAATTATTTCATGCATTAAATTTTGTATTGACAATGTATGTGCTGGTCACGTGCACACATATGTAGTTCACATTCACATTTTTGTTAGAAATGTCATTCTTTTAACTGCAATTCATTTTTTTCTCTTTGTACTCCCTCCGTCTAGGTGTGTAAGTCATCTTCCGAAAACCAAATAATCCCAAAACACTATGGCACGGAACATTAACTCCCTCCTCGTTTCTTGTCTCATGACATATCGACCAATAAGATATGTGGGTTGTGCATGCTTTCAATGGCTTGAGACTTTCAAACATGACATGCAGTGGTTAATTCATTGCATGGAATGCTATTAACTAGCAAAAAAACCTAAGATGACTTATACACCTAGAGGGAGGGAGTATTACATTTTTTTCATTTTAAGCATACATTCACTTCCCATTAGTTATAGATGTTTTTGTAGGAACTTTTATGCATTATCTATACGTATACCCCTATATAGTGTGCGAATAACTTTGAAAGATGGTCGTTGGATGAAGCTAATCCGACAGTGCAGAGATGGCAAATGCGAGCACTACTGGCCATTGGATAGCATCAATATTCCACCAGATTCTGCCACATATACAATCTAGAAGACTCCATGGTTGAACTTAAGCATAATGCACAAACCTCAAAACACAAGCACTTCTTCTTTGTTATAGAATCTTCTGTATCATAATTGCCCAAACTTTTTTTAAATGAATTGCCATTATTTATTTATTTACTTTATGCTTTACAATGCACAATTCCATGAATCTTAACCTTTTTATAAAACTAATTGATTTTGAATGAGATGAACTATAAGAACTAAATGAACATCTACATCATGCATATATGACTCAAAGCTTTACATGCTATAGTGTGTATTTATTCGTAATTTGGTCCCAAATCTCATGCGTTCAATGCATGCGTACCTTACTAGTTTTGAGTAGAGTAGCAAATTTCACGCGACCGCGGGTATATCAAAATGCAGGGCCCATGCATCATTGCCTTTCGGTCGAACCTACGTCCACATTTTTTTGTACGTATATCTCCACTGGTCCCCGAACCCAAAATGCTGCCTTGTTCCCGTAAAACCAAGCGGCCCACACATATTAAGGCGTCGACTCGAACTCAATCCCTCTCCCGTTTACTATGACGTGGCCCTGCACGCCGTAGTACTCCTACAAACCCTACCGCCGCACGCATCATCGGTTTTCTTCTAGAGGACAGGGAGAAGCGGGTTTGTAGTGGAGGCGCTTTCAAAAAAATGGACTTTTAGTGGAGGCCCCTACCCTAGGGTGCCCTAGGTAGCTGCCGCATGCATCACTGGTTTTGTCTTTTCTTTATGCTCTTGCGTCCTAGAGTGAAATAATGGTTGCTTCGTCCGTCCAGCTTAATGCGGGAAAGGTGGGGCTTTGTGATTTGACCCCTCATCGCTCATTTACTACTACTGCGGCGCTACGACCGGGGTGCCTCCAAGTCCAACCGCTGTAACGAACTGTAATTTGGTGCATCGCACGTGGAACAAGACGGTGGATGAGCCACATGTCGGCCAAAGGGGTCCTGTTAAGTGTGTCACCATTTCGTGTGCGGACTGACCCTGCTTGAGTTGCTACGCCAACACGACAGGAGCAACCTACCACTTGGCTTTGCTCCTTGGTGAATCCTGACTATATTGATCTAAAAAGATACATATTGTACTACCCTCTCCGTCTCGGTTTATAGGGCGCGCACGTAGTTCTCGGTCATCCATTTGACTAACAAATATGAGTTACTATGTCACAAAAAGTATATCATTGGATTCTTAAGCGGATGTAGTTTCTAAACATATACTGTTCATCACATATATAGCCAGTTAAATTCTCAACCTAGAACGACGTGCATGCCCTGTAAACCAATAGAGAGGAAGTAGTAAAAATGAGGTGATTTGTGACGCCCGAATAATTAAGTTATAGTAATTCCCTCCTAATGATGCCACATCATCATGATTACTGTTGTTATACTCACGTTGGTTCGAATCCGGTCCAAATTCAAATTTAAATTAAAGTAAAAAATAAAAAATTTCAAACATAAAATCTAAAATGTTCTAAGTGTGGGAAATAATCTATGGTTATTTTTAATGTTGGAACCAACCTCTTTTAGATTCCCAGGTGCCCTTGGAAATTTATCTAGTTGCCCAGCAGCATTTAAAATTGGCCTTTCCAATTTCTCAAAAATGCTTGAACAATTCCTTTGGCTCTGAAACTTTTTATGCAACACTACAATATTGTGCTTGAATTATGTGCCAAGTTTCACACTTTGCAAAAGTCATTTGGTAGCCCAAATAATTGCAAATCCGCAGTTGTTTGATTTGCAGAAAAAGAAAGGGAAAATACACAAAATCTACTGTTTACTTAAAGCCTAGTTATGCAGTGCGGCCGAGCCCACTCAATGGGCCTTCTCCTTCCATCCTCAGGTACAGGAGGCAGGAGGCATGCGTGTCACACATCCACGGCTGCCATGGCCATGGATGGCCTCCAGCCCTCCACGTCGACTCTCTCGGCTTATAACTGCACCAACCCGAACCCTAGTCTGCTCTCGACCGATACCCTCTCTTTCCCCCATCGTGCCTCTCCTTGTCTGCTCGAAAACGACACGAGAGCTCGAGCGGTGACTGCGCCGTCGCCGCCGTTCCCGCGGCCTACGAGCTCCCCGGCGCTTGTGGAGTTGTCCCGAAGAGCCACAGCCATCGTCTCCATCATCTACGCCTCTGGATCGGAGCCGAGGGGCAACACCATCGTCTTCCACGTCGATCCCCTTCGACGAACATCGCCTCTGCCTCGTCATCGATCCCCTCGACTCCAACTACCTCCGGCTCCCCTGAGCTCCTACGAACCCCCCTGTGAGTGGCCCGTCGATCTGTCTCCGTAGAGTCACCCCGCGAGCTCGCGCCCGCCGTGGCCGAAGCCCTGCCGCAACCGCACCGGGTTCGCCCTCATACACGCTCGTCGCACCCATGGTTGTGCTCCCCCGCGCGTCCGGCCGCGGCCTAGCCGCGTCCCGCAGCCGCCCGCTCCGCGCACGCTCGCTGCTCTGCTATCATTGATGTCGCCTCTGCTACTTTGGTGCTCCTACAAGCTTGATATTATTCATCTGCTAGCTGACGCCGCTGCTGTTTTGCTGCTGCTCCTGCTAGTTAGTCGCTGCTGCTCCTAAGCGCTGCTCCTGTCTGCTAACTACTGTTGTTCCTAGATGCTGCTGCTTGCGGCTTCTGATTCCTCCTACTGTCGCTGCTAGTTGCTGCTAATGGCCATGGCCGTGGCCAGTGGCGGAGCCAGGATTGGCCGACGCCCCAGGCGAGAAACTAAGGGTAAAAAAATAACTCCCCCCTCCCTGAAAAATACAGTTTCAAAGCATATAAAAGTCAAGCAGGGGCGACGACGGCGACGCGTCTTCGACTCGCTTCTGTGCTTGTAGTCATTGCTAGGTAGTCTATGAACCGGGATGTAATTTTTATTATATCTCGTGTTCATTTTATAAATTTCTCAAAAAAATATAAATTTTGAATGGCAAATCGGTGCATCCAGGCATTTTTTTAAACTTAGCTGGTATAATAACAAATGCAAAATGTGAATTACTAAACCGGATTCCACATTTATGCTCTCTGCAGAACTACAAAACTAAGGAATACAATATGAAAAGGGAAAAAGCATTAAGAATTAATGATCTTTTCTCAATCAAGCATCAAACGGTGGCAACTAGCAAGTGAAATTCCCCGCAAAAGAAAACTAGCAATAAAAATTGGGATTTGGAAACAGTGGCTAGCAAGAGAAATCTCTTCATCAACTAACCTAACACGGGCTACGTACACTACGTCAAAACATCTTCCTTTTCTGGTCAAAAAAGACTCTCGTAGCTATGTACCAGCAGCACAGGCTCTGTCTTTCTTGTTTTCGTTCACTTTTTTGTTGTTGGGCTGGCTAATGGCCCAAAAACAGGGGTATGAAGTGGGCTGCGCCCCAGGCCATTTTTTTCTGTAGATATATTGGCTGGGAAATTTGTCACGCCCGAGGCCACTGCCTGGGCTGCCTGCGGCCCAGATCCGCCCATGGCTGTGGCCATGTCCAAGCACGAGTGGTGTGCGTGTGTATGCACAGGCACCACCGGCCGGCCGTGCAATTTAACTTAGGGACTAATTACTAGCTAGTTTAACTACCAGCCCTTGACAAGTGGACCCTAGACTAATTAATCTAATTAACTAGAATATTTTAGTTGCTACATATGGCATGTGGGACACACCATCCCCATTTGATCAGTCAAGTTGACTTGGCAACTCGAATTAAAATAAATCCAAAATTTCATAATATTATTTAAAACTTTGAAAAATCATTTAAAATAAACCGTAGCTCGCATGAAAATATTTTGTACATGAAAGTTGATCAGAACGACGAGACGAATCTGAATACACCATCCGTTCGTCTGTCACATGTCCCTAGCATAGTGAACCTGCAACTTTTCCCCTCCGTTTCATTTGTCTGAAAATGTCAAACTTTGGGAAAAGATTTTCGGATGTTTTTCCCCTTCGCCGGTATCGTGTAGCACTGCGTTAGAACACCCATAGCACCGCTTATTGTCATGACATGCATCTGTTTGCTTGTATTTATTGTTTCTTCCCCCTCTCTCCGATAGACCCGACACCGATGCTGCCGTTGTGATCGACTATGTCGACTCTTCTTCCCTTTCAGCGGAGCTTCCAGGCAAGCCCCCTTTGATCATCCCGACATCACCCATTCCATTCTCTCATGCTTGCATTAGATTTTGCTACTATAATTGATTGCTCCTATTCTGATGCATAGCCTGCTTTTGTAATCTGCTTATTGTTACCTACCTTCTTATCCTAAACTACTTAGTATAGGTTGGTTAGTGATCCATCAGTGACCCCCACCTTGTCCTTGTTGCCCCTGCTTTATCATTGACCTCCTCAAGTAAGTAACCTTCTTATCCTAAACTACTTAGTATAGGATTTAACCGAGGACGCAGGCCTAAGCTGCAATCGCCCGGATACTCAAGTAAGTAACCTTGTGCCCGGACCTGCTATTCGTGTAATTGTCATAAACTCGCCCCTAAAAGAGCTATTCTTTTAAACAGGAGTGGATAGCGAAGGCAAAGATGATCAGGTGTCCGGCTCCCCTTCCCGAAACCAGGCCGGATCCCGCGCTGGTCAGGATGCTGAAGATAATGCCTTTGGAGGGAAGTAAAGGGGAGGACAAGGAAACTATGGCCTCCTCGAAGGAGGCTAATCCGAAGGGAGGAATCGACAATTCCTCTCCTAAGGGGAAGAAGAGAGCCGTCTCTGACGACCCGGAGACCATGGCCTCGAAGCGGGGGGAAAATCCTCATCAGACGGTCCTATGCCGAGGAGTTCCTCGGCCGGACTATGCCCTCAAGGGGATCAGCCCTCCAGCGAGCCGTAAGTAGAGAAAGATTTTCCTTTTGAGGGATGAGGGAAATCCCTGATTTATATCTGAGAAGATTAACCGAATTTTTACCTCGTAGCTTGGACCTTAGCCCTTCTCAGCAGAGCTCATCTTCGGGGAATCGGAGATGATGGAGAGCGGGACGCCTTCCCCTGCCGTGCCGCCTAGCGAGGTGGGCGATCCTGAGGTGTCGTCGCGGAGAGTTTCTCCGAATCTGGCAGGGGCGGAAGATGGCTATGTGGCCCCCCGAGGTTCTCCGTGTCCGGCCTTCGAAAGAGGTCATGGGACAAGTCCGACACCGTCTGGTGCTCAGCCGGAGGAGCTAAAGATTCTACTGGGGCGAGCTTCTATCTCGGAGGAGCATCGTGCATTGATGGGCACGGTGATTGAAAGGATTTCATCCGCACAAAGCGGATTGCATGAGGCCGTCAGAAGTTTACTGACGGGTTTTGAGGTACATTAGATAATGTACACTTTTGTCAGTTGCGCATAAATAAGATGTGCCCTGTGTAGATAGTAGCCCCTGAGGCTCTACGCGTCGTCAAGGAATGACGGCACGCGGAGGATCATAATCCCAGGTCTAAGATGTCGCCTTTGAATGTAGGCGGCAGGGTGTCTGGAATCAAGCCGGACTGATGATTTTGCCGAACTAAAGCGGCAACTGGACGTGGCCGATGCCGACATCGCGCTTGTCAACAAACGGCTTGATGAGGCTCAAGGTATGTAATTCTTTGGGCGGCATTTGGTAAGAAGAGCTTCATGCCGGTATCTTACAATGCGTGTGCTTGACGCAGATGGTGCGGCCGCCGTGGAGAGTCTTAGGGCAGAACTTGCCCGAGCTAAGGAACAAGCCAGAAGAAGTGATGCGGCTGCCGAGAAAGCCCTTGAAGAGCTGAAAGCCGAACAGGCTGCTCACTGCCGAAGCAAGGAGGAGATGGCCGAGATGGCCGTCAAGTTAAAGGGCGCTGCTGACCGTTGCAATCTTCTTGAAGAAGAAGACTGGGCGAGGCGGACAGACTTAGAGAAGGCCATTACTGATGCCAAAGACGCTCGCTCTGCGATGAGAGCTGCGAAGGAGGAGCTGCGCCAAGCCGGACAGATTGCGGCTGGAAGGCCATTTATGCCGCGGAAGAAGTTTTGCGATCCGAGGTTTGCTCCATTGGACCGGATGTGGAGTGTGGAGGACACCTATCTGGATTTGGCAGCGAGTGCTGCTGATGCGACCAAACACTTTCGAGATAAAAAAGATCACGAAGTGGAAAAGCTTTTCTGGTCGCAGTTTCACAATCCAGAGCGTCCACTTGCAGTGGAAAATTGTTTGGCCCAATGGGCCGAACTGAATAGGTTGTCCAGACTCGCCATGAAGTACGTCATGGGTCATGTTTGGCTGGGGAGATCGGAGCCGAAGAGTTACTTCAGCTCAGTGCAACAATTCCTTGACGCGGCGCCACGTATCAATGCGGTGAAGAGGTCAGCCTGCATAGAGGGCGCGCGGATGGCTCTTGCCCGTGTCAAAACATACTGGGCAGAGATGGAGTCCACCGTTGTTGCGTCCCGAGATTCGGACAAAAGCCGAGTACCTTCCGAGCACTATTTTCAGGAAGTCCTTGAAGGCGCTCGTATAATAGAGACGCAGTGCTCGAAGGATGCTATTTTATGATAACATATGTAATTATAAAGCAATATTGTAGTGGCCTTTTATACTTGTGCCTTCAAGTATTGGGAACACCTCCTCTGCGGCCGTTTTTAATATATATATAAAATCTGAAAGATGGCAGTCGTTGGCTTCAGCCCCCACGCACGTAGTGCGGGGGTGCTCGCAGAAGACGCATTTTCACACTTAACCCAACGTCTTGGTCCTACAAAGGAGGTGATAGCGCAGCGGGCAAGGCAACCGGACTATAATGCTTTAACACTTTCACTTAGCCATAGGAGCTTGACAGTGGGACTATTTAGGTAGCCCTTTGATGGCGACTGTGCTCGCCCGAGTTCGGTGCGCGTATGTGCCTGGCCGGGAAACGCCCATTCATTAAAGCAGAGGAATCCGATAGATTCCGATAGGTCATCGAGTGGCTGACCAGTCTCACGCTACATCATGACAGTCAGTTTTCGGCTTTCTCTACTTAGGTGCTCGCCCGGCCGAACCGGGGCACAATCGCAGTAGTTCTCCTGGTGCTACCTTAGCCGATTGAGCGGAACGTAAGGTAGCCGAACTCAGGAGCCGGGCAACCCAACATTTGACCAAAGACATGATTCGGAGCTGATGCATATAATGCCAAAACTCGAGATGCCGGACACTCGCTAAGGTGTTCGGTCTTTATGAGTGCGGGCGAAACAACACTCTTTAGTAAAAAAGCCCGTAGTGTCCAGGTACGCGCAAGAATTCTGACGTGGCCACATGCCAAGACGCCAGCCTCCTCCGTGGTTATATTAAAGAAAACCAGGGGATATGTAACAATGAGAGACAGTAAAAAAGGTTTACGCAGGGTCTTAATCTAAAAAGAATCCTTAAGACGGGTCCCTACTGCACGTCTGCGCCTGTGTCTCCGTTGTGCCGTATCCTGGACGGGCGCCGCACGACGTTCATCTATAAAAGAGAGGAACTGATTTGAAAATGGGTCGTGTCGAACAAAGGTTTGAAATAAACAATGTATAAAGTAAAATATATAAAATTGAGCTTTATTGTCCTCTATTGCATGAGTACGGAGCTCCTAGTGCGGGGGTATATGGCCACTAAGCCTGCGTCAATTGTAATTTTGAGCCGAACTCGTCCATCCGCGTTCGTGGTCTTTAATGACCTTTTCCGAAGTTTTGGGCTGGTGAAGCCATTTTACTGTGAGGCATTTAAAACAGCCGCACAGTCCTCCGCTTAGGGGAGGCGCACTTCAGTGCTTCCCCTTCAACGAGATGATGCCCCATGGACCGGGCATCTTAAGCATGAGAGATGCATAATGCGGTATTGCGTTAAAGCGAGCGAAAGCTTCGCGTCCCAGTAGTGCTTGATAGCGACTTGAGAACGGGTCGACATGGAAGGTCAGCTTTTCGCGGCGAAGTTATCGGTAGAGCCGAATATAACTTGGAGTCGGAGAAAACCCATGCAATGGGTGTCCGGACCAGGTGTTACCCCTTGAAAGGAGGTTTTGCTGCGGCAGATTCTTGCTGGGTTTATCCCCATGTGATGGATTGTATCCTGATATATCAGGTTTAGTCCACTGCCGCCGTCCATAAGGACATTTGAAAACTGGAGTCCGCCGGTTATTGGATCGAGTATCAAGGCAGTCCAGCCTGCATTCTTGACATTTCTAGAATAATCTAGCTGATCGAAGGTGATTGGCTTTGACAACCAGTGGCGGGACCCTTTGGGGATAGGTCGTGTGGTGCGTGCCTTTATGGGCGCCGCATGTTTTGTTATGTGAAGTAAGTTCACTGTTTTTACTTCTTGTGGGAAGTTCTTTTGTTTCCTAGTGCTCTGCTTTTGGGGTTCGTCCTCATCTTCGCTTGCTGTGTCGAGCCCCTTGTGTTCGGCATTGAGTCTGCCGGATTGTTTGAAAACCCAGCAATCTCTGTGGGTATGGTTAGCAGGCTTCCCGGGAGTACTGTGTATCTGACATATCCTGTCCAGGATTTTATTTAAGTTGGATGGATCATCCCTGTTATCCTGGAGGGGTGGTTTTGTCTGATTTTGTCGTGAGCCTTTGAATCCGGCATTAACTGCCGTGCTCTTTGGACTTTTTTCCTTAGTCCGGCGACGGTCCTTGTTGCGTCGCGGTTTTCCGTTTCCATCCCTAGTTTCGGATGTACTTGGGTCGCTGGGGCTGCACCTTGCCAACCAGCTGTCCTCTCCTGCACAAAAGCGGGTCATGAGGCTTTTTAGTGCGGCCATTGTTCTTGGCTTTTCTTGGCCGAGGTGTCTGGCGAGCCATTCGTCTCGGACGTTATGCCTGAAAGCTGCTAAGGCTTCAGCGTCCGGACAGTCGACTATCTGATTCTTTTTAGTGAGGAATCTATTCCAGAACTGCCGAGCTGATTCTCCGGGCTGTTGAGTTATGTGACTAAGATCGTCTGCATCCGGAGGGCGGACATAGGTCCCTTGAAAATTTGCTCGGAAAGCATCCTCGAGCTCTTCCCAACTTCCAATTGTGTTTTCAGGAAGGCTTTTAAGCCAATGCCGGGCTGGCCCTTTAAGCTTAAGGGGTAAATATTTGATGGCGTGGAGATCATCTCCTCTGGCCATATGTATGTGGAGGATATAGTCCTCGATCCAGACTCCAGGGTCTGTTGTTCCATCATATGCCTCTATGTTGACGGGTTTGAATCCCTCTGGAAATTCATAGTCCAAAACCTCATCGGTGAAACATAGGGGGTGTGCGGCGCCCCTGTATTTGGGTGTGCCGGATTCTGATGATGGCTTTATTGCATTGCTTACGAGAGCTTGCTTTCTTGGCCCGTAAATGGATCTAACTGGGCCATGATGCGAATCCTTAGGTGGGTCACATGCCGTTTTAAGTGCGGCACCGCTTGCCGCTTTATGGGGTCGTCTATCCGACCGTGTGGCTTTCTTATTTTTTGAATGCGAGGGCTCTAGGGCCTCTTCGTCGAATTTAGGCAGTAGCCTTCTTTTCGGATAGCTTTTAGTGCGGCGACCATCGCCGTATTTATTTGCGGTATTGATTACTTTGCTCCATCTAATTCGGAGTGCATCTTCCGCTGTTTTTAGCTTCCGCTTCTGCTTTTTCAGGCTGCGTGCAGTTGCAACGAGCCTCTTGTGGAGACTCTTCTTCTCCATGGGTTTATCCGGTGTAAGCTCGTCCGGAATACCATTTTCGCAAGGGGAGGGATGTTCGGTTTCTCTATCCGTGTTTCCCTGTTCGGACGGTTGCTCTGAGGCCTGCTCGTCGTCTACCAGCTCGTCCCGCTCTATGGCTGGGTTTTTATCGAGGCGGGGCTTGGGTCGGCGTTTATGCCGACGCTTTGATTGCTTTCCGGGGGGTCGATCTCCCGTTCCATCCCCTTTTTCCTCGTTGTCGCTTCCTTTAGGGGTATCCACCATGTACACATCGTGAGATGGGGTGGCTGTCCAATGCCCTATGGGCGTTGGTTCATTGGTATCTCCTGCATCGTCATCCATGCTGTCAATGTCTATGGAGTCGAAGTTGAGCACGTCGTTTAAATTTTCGACAGTGGCTACAAAGTGGGTGGTGGGCGGGCTTTGAATTTCTTCATTGTCCGTATCCCATCCTTGCTAACCGCAGTTCGGCCAGGGCTCTCCTGTTAAAGAGAGAGACTTGAGAGAATTCAGGATATCGACAAAAGGCGAGTGCTGAAAGATGTCCGTAGCGGTGAACTCCATTATCGGCGCCCAATCGGAATCGATCGGCAGGGGCGCGGGGGGTTCGGAATCCGGAGAGGAGTCCGGATCCTCGGAGTCATGAGTCACACGGAGTGCGGGGCTGGCGTTCGGCTCAATCACCTTTGAGATCGCAGCCCCCGAGGTGACGTCCAACCGCTCATCCTCGATTGGCGCAGCTGGCTCCGAATTAAGGGTCAGAGCCGGTGTGTTTGCGGCCTCCAAGGCACTGTTCGGCGGCAGAGCTAGATCATGCCCCGCGAGACAGTGCGGCGCGCTTGGCTGTGGCTCGAATCCGTCGAAGATTAAATCTCCGCGGATGTTTGCCGTGTAATTTAGGCTTCCGAACCTGACCTGATGGCCAGGGGCATAGCTTTCGATCTGCTCCAGGTGGCCAAGCGAATTGGGCCACAGAGCGAAGCCGCCGAAGACGAAGATTTGTCCGGGGAGAAAAGTCTCGCCCTGGACCTCATCATTGCTGATGATCAAAGGAGCCATCGGGCCTAAAGGTGACGACACAGAGGAACTCTCAATGAAAGCACCAATGTCGGTGTCAAAACCGGCGGATCTCGGGTAGAGGGTCCCGAACTGTGCGTCAAGGCCGGATGGTAACAGGAGACAAGGGACACGATGTTTTTACCCAGGTTCAGGCCCTCTCGATGGAGGTAATACCCTACTCCTGCTTGATTAATATTGATGATATGGGTAGTACAAGAGTAGATCTACCACGAGATCAAGGAGGCTAAACCCTAGAAGCTAGCCTATGGTATGATTGTTGTGTATGGAGTTGATTGTCCTACGGACTACAACCCTTCGGTTTATATAGACACCGAATAGGGTTAGGGTTACACAGAGTTGGTTACAAGGGTAGGGGATCTTGAATATCCGCATCGCCCAGCTTGCCTTCCACGCTAAGGAAAGTCCCATCCGGACACGGGATGAAGTCTTCAATCTTGTATCTTCATAGTCCAGGAGTCCGGCGAAGGTATAGTCCGGCTACCCAAACACCCCCTAATCCAGGACTCCCTCAGTCCTCGCAACAAAAGGATCCGGCAAGACACCTGCTGTGTATGCCGGCGTCGCCTCCGCGGTGGCCTTCATGGGACCCAAGCGGCGGCTGCCTCCTGTGTTCTACTTCTCCTCGATGATGGCGGCGGACGCGGAGGCACTGGCCATCGACTCATCGCTCTCCGTGCACCCGGCTTCTATCTCTGCTTGCATCGTGCGGCTGCCGGCATGGGAGTCTCAGTCATAGAAAAAGGAGACGCGGTCGCAGACACGGGAGGCGTGGTACGAGGCGGCAACATGGACGGCAGCGACGACGCCCGTGCGCCGCTCCTCGTCGAGATGGCCTGGAGCGGCGAGTTGCTGAACCGCGCGCCGGCTTGGGGCGGCAAATGGCTCTGTCGAGCGAGGGAAGGGAGGTTGTCGGTGTCAAAACCGGCGGATCTCGGGTAGGGGGTCCCGAACTGTGTGTCTAGGCGGATGGTAACATGAGAAAGGGACACGATGTTTTTACCCAGGTTCGGGCCCTCTCGACGGAGGTAAAACCCTACTCCTGCTTGATTAATATTGATGATATGGGTAGTACAAGAGTTGATCTACCACGAGATCAGAGAGGCTAAACCCTAGAAGCTAGCCTATGGTATGATTGTTTTTGTGTCCTACGGACTAAACCCTCCGGTTGATATAGACACCGGAGGGGGCTAGGGTTACACAGAGTCAGTTACAAGGAAGGAGATCTACATATCCGTATTGCTAAGCTTGCCTTCCACGCCAAGGAGAGTCCCATCCGGACACGGTACGAAGTCTTCAATCTTGTATCTTCATAGTCCAACAATCCGACCAAAGGTTATAGTTTGGCTGTCCGGATACCCCCTAATCCAGGAATCCCTCAGTAGCCCCTGAACCAGGCTTCAATGACGATGAGTCCGGCGCGCAGATTGTCTTCGACATTGCAAGGCGGGTTCTTCCCCAAATCCCGAGCACCTGTTAAATAGTGTCCGGCTTCTTCTGAATGTTGCGCTCCTTGGCTTCTACGCCCGATAATAGCCATCTTCCACGTGTCAAGCGAATGTGAGGAGCCAGGGTGTTTTTACATTTACCCCCCTAACTACGCAAATGAGCTGTCTATTAAAGAGACGAGGATTTAGATCCAAACCACACCATCCTCCCTTAGCGAGCACTCATCGGAGCGCGCCCGAAAAAATCCATTCCAACATGGCCGGTCAGCGCAGCCCCTCCTCTTGTTCCCCCAGCTCCAAGCCCGGAGATTGGGAGAGGTGTTCCGTCCCGCACAATCAACTAGTGAAGCTTCAGACCCAGGGATTTCTCCCCCCAGCGTATATGGTCCCGGTTTGAGCCGGGCTTGCCACCTAAAATGGCGAAGAGCAAGCGGAGAGCTTTCCCAACCCCTCTAAGGGTGAGCGGGTATGCCTTGTCCCTTATTTAATAAGGGGACTCGGATTTCCAATCCATCCGTTTCTCCGAGGGCTCCTGGAGTTCTACGGCCTCCAGTTGCACAGCCTTACCCCTGCCTCCATACTACATATCGCTGGCTATGTAGCCCTTTGTGAGTTGTTTTTGGGCTGCGAGGCTCATTTCACACTGTGGAAGAAGTTGTTCTGCCTTGTGCCCCGTTCTCAGAGGGGGTCAATATATCAAGTGGGCGGAGCCAAAGTATGGCGCATCGCCGGGACCGGATACCTATCCGGAACCCCAAAGAAGGCGCCCAAAGACTGGCCTTCGGAGTGGTTTTATATAGAAGACGTCCCTCTTCCGGATCCTATTCGGACCGGCCTTCCTGAGATTGATAATTCTCCTTTGAAGAAGCGCCTGAGCTGGCGCCCATGAAGCCCCCAGGAGGAAGATGACAGAGACGTTCTTTACCTGATGAGCCGAATAAAGGTATTGGCTCAATTAGGACAAGTCATGGCACTATGCATTATGCGAGGGGTGCAGCCACTTCAATATCGAGGCCACCCCATGTGGGATTTCAACGGGGAGGATGACGCCACCCATTGTGGCCGCAAGGGGCCGGACTCGACCGCTGCCCTAGCAAAAATCTTGTCCGATTTGTACAAGGGAGAAGGGGAGGAATTCCTCCGCGTCAATCCACAGGGTGGATTTTCTATGTACAATCCTCCGAGTTGGGTAAGTCAACACTTTTTATGCCCATCCATTCCATATTCCCATAGTTAAATATTTTACCTTGCGATTTCAACGCAGGAGCTGCGTAAGGCTGTAAAGGAGATTAGCGGCCCGCCTCCACAACCAGAGGATCCTGAGCGATCCCTTGACCCGGCCTCCAAAGAGGATCCGGACATATCCGTGGAGCTGATTGATAGGGTGTTCTACCAATTAAGCAGCAACGAGGCCTTGGTGGCCATTACGGCCGATTACCCTGGGCTGCTCCCAGCTTCGCAGGTAACTGAGACCAAAGTCCCAACATTTCAAAGAGGATTCGTCCTTGCGCACTTTGCTTACCATATACAAATGGTGTTTCACAGGGAAGGCCCTTGGGACGCCATGTCGAGCCCGCGGCGACTAGCCACCAAGGGGCTCCGAGGCCGGGCAGGCTAAAAAGGAACGCGGTCCGGACTAAAACACCGGGGCAGAGGTATGATGTGCCACCTTACTCCATGGTATTGTCTTTAAAGATATATTAACGCCCTTGCTTTCTAGGAAGAAGAACGCTCGCCGGACTATATCCGGAGAGGTCACCAATCACGCCTCAACCAGTCGGGCTCCAAGGCCGGACACGGAAGCGGAAGGGAATACGAGGCTCACACCGGATGCTCCCCCAATAGAGGATGCGGACAAAATATCCACCGCAAATTCCAAGGTGGAAAGCGCCATGAACCACAAGCATCGCCGAGCCGTTCTCCGTGACGCTTGTTTCTCCCAAGAGGCATTTGATGCCTTCAACTCAGGAGATGCATACCTCCGTGCTGCTCAAAATGGTCTAGCAAGAGCCACGAACCAGTATGTAAAGGATATACGGGTGAGGAAATTTAATGATTATATATAGTAGTAGCCCCTGAGACTTGAAACAGTTAGAATAACTGATTTAAGGATCATTTGTTATGCAGGTTCTTACCGAAAAGAATGCCCAATTGTACCATGAGCTTGAAGAGTGCAGAGCCCAACTTCAGGCCGTACTAGCTGCAGAAGAGGAGTCCAAGAAGACCCCCTCTGGTAATACATGTTTCAAATGATAGGTATCATGTATAATGCGGCATATATGCAAATCTGACAAAAAAATTGCAGATGATGCCGGAGGAAATCCGGAGGAGCAACATCTCCTACGCCGGCTAAAGGCCGGCGAAAGCGTGCTTACGAGGGTTAGGCAGGAGAAGAATAATCTCCAGGATGCCAACACCCAGCTGAGCGTGGAACTAAAGGATGTTCGTGCCCAACTGTCAGACTCCGTGAAGGAGAATCAACGGCTTCGACGCGGCATTTTTAGTAAGTGCTTGAACGAACTTCCAAGAAGAGTTCGGCGAAGAAGTCGACTAACAGAGTTATGTCTGTAGGTATGCTAATAGGTCGTCCCGCGGAGGAAATGCCCGGGTATGTGGGTGATCTTCTACCCGAGCTCTCACAACTGCATGAACGAGCTCGGCAGGTGATGCAAGGCATTGCCCAGGCCTTATGGCCATCCGTCTTCGTGCCCGAAGGCCTTGGAGAGCTTGCGGAGAAGCTGAAGAGAGCGCGGCAGCGCTTCCGATTATGGAAGATATTGGCCTGCCGTCAAGGTGCCAGGGAAGCCTGGGCCATGGTGAAGACGCGGTATACCAAGGCTGACCCAAACCACATGGCCGAGGTCGGACCTGTGGGGCCCGATGGGAAAGAGATCCCTGTTAGCCTAGTGTACGGGCAAGTAGAATTGGCCGCAAAGTATTCCCAACAGGATTGTAGGCTAGACGGTCTGTTGGATAGTATAGAAGAGGAATTTAGCCAGTCAAATTGACTATGTAATTAAAGTGACATGTATAATGCCTTCTAATCGGATTGTAGATCATTTGTCATGGCGGACCTTTTCGCTTCAACCTCGGGACCCGATAGTCCGGAGTGTATCCGAATACCCTCTCGGTTATGTAAGAAGGGGGGCATGCTTGGAGACCAGGCGTAGGGATCATTAGTGCTTGAACAGACAAGTGCCCAACTAGTTATGTTATATTACATGGTTAGTAAGAAACATCTTCCAGGGAGAATAGTTCCGTTAAGGGTTCCTTTCCCTGGGTATGCATGCCCTAAAGTGCATGTCCGGACTGCGAAAAAGGTCACAGAGAAAAAATATCTGGGGGCACATATGGAAAATAAATGAAAAATCATCTTTTGTTCACCGACCGAATATTCCCTTAAGAACGCTAGCTTTCAGCTTCACCCAGTCTGAGGTACACATCCGGCTGACCCAACAGTAACAATCACAGAGGTGCTCCCCTTATGCCCTAGCCGAATTAACGGGAACGTGGGCATAAATACAAGAGCCAGACAACCCAGCTTGGCCAAAACTTAAGTCATATCGATGCATATAATGACAAAGAAAAGGTACATGCGGAAGGATGACACATGTGCTGGGCATGAAGCCCGGATAAATAAGCAAGCTTCTGTGAAAGAAGCCCCCAGGTATAGCTAGCGCGGCTAGCGCATCAATGGTGTGCAGGCAAGGCACAAGTTAGCCTTTGAAGGCGTCGGAAAAAATAAAAGAAGAAGGAGAAAAATAAAGGACAGATAATGTATATAAAAATTGACAGAGGAAGGAGACGAACACAGAGTCCGGAACTAGGCGTAGAATCTCCGGAGCCTGGCTGCGTTTCATGGGTTCAGCTCAAGCCGATTATCCGATGCGTCCCGCAGACGGTACGCTCCACCGGTCAGAACTTGGTCAATGATGAAGGGACCCTCCCATTTGGGCTCGAGCTTGGTCTTTTTCTTCTCCGGCAGGCGTAGAACTAGTTCGCCAATGTTATAAGTTTTGGCCCGTACTTCTCTGATTTGGTATCTTCGAGCCTGTTGCTGATAGAATGCGGAACGGGCTTTTGCCACGTCGCGCTCCTCCTCTAGGGTGTCCAAATTGTCCTGCCGATCGAGCTCGGCTTCTCTTTCTTCGTACATGCGTACCCGAGGTGAGTCATGAATTATCTCGCAGGGCAGAACCGCCTCTGCGCCGTACACCATAAAAAGGGTGTGTATCCAGTAGTGCGATAAGGCGTTGTCCGCAACCCCCAGAGTACGGAGTCGAGCTCCTCTACCCAGTGCGTGTTAGATTCCTTTAGGGACTGCACTAATCTGGGTTTGATGCCACTCATGATAAGACCATTTGCTCGCTCGACTTGACCGTTAGTTTGTGGGTGAGAGACGGAAGCATAATCGAGCTTAATGCCCATGTTTTTGCACCAGAGTTTTATCTCGTCGGCAGTGAAGTTCATGCCGTTATCAGTGATGATGCTGTGGGGGATGCCATAACGGTGTACAACCTCGGATATGAAGTCTATCACCGGTTTGGATTCGGCCGTTTTAACAGGTTTGGCTTCTATCCATTTGGTGAATTTATCCACCATGACCAGCAAGTATTTTTTCTTGTGGGTTCCTCCTTTAAGGTGTCCAACCA